>NC_090447.1:199432484-199742082 GCF_031143425.1 Pleurodeles waltl
AGAGGTAGGTCCCTACAGCTATCAATTGAGATACTTCCTTTGTCATTTATATAATACGGTGCAAATGTACTCGTATATATATATTGGGAATACGATTCTCCCTCTTAAAGTCAGAATCAGTGAGCATGTTAGGGCTCTAAAAAATGGGGATACTTGATATCCTATAGTGGCTCACATTATGGCTTGTGATTCACAGGATAATCATAAGAATTTTGAATTTTTGGGGTTTGAACATGTTTCAAGAGACCCCAGAGGGGGAAACAGGGAATTAACATTACGTAAAAAAGAAGCAACATGGATAATGAGATTGAAAGCAGTAGAATTAGGCCTCAATACTGATAGAGAACTTGAATATTTTTTGGGAGAATACATTTTGGATGTTGTATAATATGTACATTATTTATTAGATGTATATGTACTTGTTGGTATAAACAAAGGTACACTGTTCCAAGTATGCTCTGATGACCTAGGAGACCTAAAATCTCAGGAGCAAGAGCCCTCAAGCATCACAATGGATGACTAGCATCATCATCGGGACATGCTCCTCGATAGACCGGCACTGCAAAGCCTGAAGGGCTCCCAGAAAAAGGGGGGCTCTAAGTCGTACTGTTGTGATAGTGACTGGTGAGTTCAAACTATACAGACGGGAGATGACCGTATTCAGGCACCAGTACATGTAGGAGAGAACAGAAAAAATATACTTAAAATTGGTTATTCATCTCGTAGTAGACATCATCATTTTAATCAGTACAAAAGGATGAAGACCGAGATTAAAAACAGGCAGGAAAGTAACTAAATGAGTTATAATGATCAATTACTCTCAAAGAGCAACAAACCACAGACGACTATAATTATTATAGTTCCCCTAAACCAGGGTCGACATGTTTTGCATCTTACGGTCCAACCGGATCCAATGACGCTTCATCAGGACCAAAATCTTCTCCAAATTAAAGAAAAACCTTCAATTTAGGGTTTAGAAAAAACGGTCACTTACATTTAAGTCAACTGGTTAAGTCAGAGTCAGGTCGCCCATCCCCAAGTCGGGAACAGGCTCCTTGGGAGGCACGTTCCAAGGACTCTAATTAACAGCACTGGTTAATGGTCCTTCGTTGTGGACCTACCCTCTGGAACAGCGTCCCGGAGCACTTGTTGGAACATTACTATTGCTCTTACCCATATAATATCAATGTGAAATTTCATCAAGTTATTATTTTTTTATTATCATATTTGCTGCAATTGTTTCGTATTGACTTAAGTGTTATATCATGCCGTTTGTTCTGAATAATTATTTGCTGGTGGTGACTGTAATTGTTTTTCCATTTTCAACCAATATGGGATGATTTTTCATCACATGGCATTTGAAACAAGTATGGTTAACAATTGGGGTAGTATGTACTGTAGATATTCTATGCCATTTCTATTTGGGGTGTGTCTACCTTCAATTTTCTTTACTTTTTCTATTTTTTCTTTACTCTTTTCTTTGATAGTTCAATAGTTTTTTTGGGTATTCATTTTTTAAAAAGCTTAATGGAGTATTTGATTATTAATGTACCCCTCTTTTATTATAGACATTTTCGATACTTGGGCACTAATCGGTTTTCAGGGAATTGTGGAATGTAGTCTGTTATTTGTTTTCATACTTAGTGCACTTGGTAGTCTGTCATTTCTGTTAGTTAAAAAATCTGTCATTTCCGTATTCACGTAACGATAGCGCAGGGGCACGTGGAATGTTGAATATGGTATGTTTTCTAGTTCTCTACTTGATCTGGTGGAGTCCGTCATCGATTTCAGTCATTATATTGAACCTTTTCTACACTTCCATTTTCACGTCATATAAGCGCTAAGCTCGATCGGGCACTCCCACTTGATGTTGTCAACAGCGTACATGCGGCCGATTTGAAATGAAGACATTTCTTTGTATCTGGGTAAGTGTGTCGCGGGGTTTGTTGGTTACGGGATGATTGATTATACAGTCTTATAGTCATCCACCTGATTAGATTACCCTATTTGACGATATATCTTATTTTTACTTACAGTTTTGGATTTCTTTTGCATTCGGATATGTTTGGGCATTGCGTTTTCCAATGGAGGATTATCGTTCACATATAGTTTGCTACTGGATTTAAGGTTTTACTTTTATTATTATTGTTTTTTTAATCACACATATGGTTTGAATTGGCATAAAAACGGTGACAGGTTTTTGTTATGACATTAGAGTAGGTGGGATAAGGTGATTGGCTATTGGAAGTTTTTTGCACTATTATTGCACGGGGTCTTTCCTATTGGTGTTGTCATGATATAATTGTGATTGTTCAAGCTATAGTGAAGTTCCATTGATAAGGGTGTCTAGATTGTTTGTCTTTTCTGATGGCATGCAGTTCTCCTTTTTTTCACTTTGTTGTTTTTTTCTATTACATTATTTTCTTTCTATGGGCGCAATTAAGGAGGCATGGTGGTATATTTTATGCAAATAACAAGTCTGCGTATTTGTTTTAAGTGCTCTGTTTTGATGAAATTTCAGCCCTGAAGAAGTCGTTTGGGTTAATGCCCTAAGACGAAACACATGTTGGCTGCTTATGGCTGCCTATGTTGACAGTTTCACATCTACTAACTAAAATTAACGGAGTACTGAAAAACGCATTGAGTTGTTCTTCTATACATCACGTAGTACGGTGTATTGCCCAGTGGAATTGGAAGTTTCCATGAATAAACTCTAAAGGACTGGATACCATTATTGGACTGTTTTTGTGATGATTTTTGGGATCTATGATATTATTACCTATGAGATTATCTTAAGAAGGTTATATGTGATTGACTTGTAAGTGATTTTTAATGAGTGCATCACAATTGTTTCTGTAGCAGATATCCTCATTCAGAAAAGATAGGAAAGACAGAAATGAGTTACGCTGACTGGATGTTTTTGAATTACATTTTGTGGTAAGTGAAGTAGTACTAAAACAGTGCTACTTCACTTACTCAAAAAGGCAGCTTAGCAAGTAGTCACCTGAGCTTTACAGGTATTGAGCAGATTGAATTTATTGCCGCTAAATATCCTTCTAAAATGAGAGGTAGCAAATTATTTTCTAAAATACTATGGACACCAAATGAATTGTACAGAGCCACATATTTCTCACAAATAAACATAACTGTAGATTTAACAACAAAGTGTGCCAATCCAGACATGTGGTGTTTCACTTATTAATATAATTGTTGCCACTTCATGAATATGGATTCTAAATTTAGGGCATAGCAGATTTGCAAAATTATAGGAAGGAGTATGCAAATTATACATTCCAGATTTTGGTTTAAGAATCAGTCTTCATTAGGTTGGTCACTCTATTAAGACTGTCCACCGAAGACGTCTGTATAGAGGTTACTTACTCAAAGCGCTCATGGCAGCATATTGTGGCTTATTGATTAGTTAGAAGAATACAAATATAGTGACAGAAATGGAAACAAAGGCATGAATTAATTAGGCCATGGCAATGTTTATGTTATTCAAGCATGGTGCTGTGTACATTTGTAAATTTCACATTGCATTTGTCCTGTAAAATCCCCGAAACCACACCTATACACTTTGTGGCATAATAAAAAATTGTAGTGCTGGAGCACCGAAACTGTGGACAACCAGAAGGCAAGTGGCTGTTGATTGCAGCATTTCATTTTTTTTCTCAATTTATGTAACATTAAATGTATTTTTGCATCCATGGTGGAAATGCGGCTGCATTTTGCACAATATAGCACTAAATGGAATTTTGTTTAATTTTTGCCAATTTCACATAATTATAGTAAAAGAAAATACTGCAAAACGTGCACACCCTCAACATTAAACAGCAATTGTTTAATCTGCTGCATTTGGTTTCTTGGAATGTGCTCCAGTGGTAGGGTTTTTGTGCTAAATTACACATAATTATGTGAATGGGTGTAATCATGTAATTTTCAGTAATTTTGCATCAAAAGAGTAATGAAATTACCAAAATTACCCTGATTATTCAGGTGTAGTTAAAATTTCACACAGCCTACAAAACAAAATCAGACAAACAATATCATTCATTTCTACTAAATATTGTGTATGTACTTTTAAGAAATTGATATAATCTCTTTTTATAGTGTTTCTCAGGATAAGCTTTTGAAACATACTCTGTTGAGTACAATTCATGGATTAGGAAATGTAGAGTAAGTGAGAGGAGTGGGGAATAATGAAGGGTAAATCAAGAGAGAGTTAACATTGAAATCAATTAGCTACTGGGAAATAAAAGGAGAGACAGTATGAGTCAGACAGATGTAGATACTTAAGAAAACCCGATTAAGTTTATGAATCACAAATTATAGATAGTATTATGATGTGGACTGATGACCAATATGATAAAGAAAGTTACAGATGCCTCAAGGAAAGCATTGTGAAGACAGAGCAAAATGCCATGCCAGGAGTTCTTAGGTTTAAAATAAACATGATGGTCAGTTTGGAGCTTCTACAACTGAAAACTTGTTATAGGGCTCTTGTTATGGGAACAAGACCACTGTTTGTGGGTGGCAGTCCCACAGTGTTGGCAGCTGTCGAGCCATTCCTTTTGTCTAGCTAGCAGAACCTCACCCCAACATAGAAAACAAAGGTGATCTGTGGCAGCCTAATGCATGACTCTCTGTGACTTTTCAGGGGAAGTCAAGGTCAGCAAATCTCACTCCTTTCTCTTGTTACAAAAAGTTCTCATACACCAACATAGAACAAAGAAAAGATGGAGGATAGTTTTCCATATATATCTTGAAAAGATTGCAATCTACTATAAAATATATGAGCTGCATTTATTAGGGCAATGAGACATAACACGACTAAGAGTGTTGTGAGCAGCGAGAAGAAAATGAACAACCCGAGCATATGGAATAACATACATATATGAATTCTACCTAACCCCTAACTCCTAAGTGAGAGCATAACTGTGATAACCCAACCTGTCCGTACTTAGTCCATGAGAGGAGCACCCGCCCACATCACCTGGAAGATAGGGGTCAGCCTGCTGTCTCTTTGGCTAGTTTTAGAAACAGGGCTGTGGTCAGCAATGAAATGGCATGCAGCGTGGTTGGATATCCTGGCTAGAATGATTTCCCTGTTTTCCCTTGGCTTGCACAATTCTTTTTATAAGAAACATATTTCTGTTCCATGAAATAGGCCTGATGTGGACACGTGCCTAAGTGTCAACTGTTTCCGTATTCTATGGCCGACAATTGCTAGCTGAATTATCATGTATTGTTCTTGTCAGCCTTGGACAGAGGTCTATGGTGAAATGTCGTGCACAGAATAATATTAATAATGCGTTCACAGAATCACAGAGTTACAGATGATTAGAAAAAAAAATACCCTCTCTGAAAATCAGGCTTACTAAAAATGAATACAATTGAATAAATGAAATCAGAACACATATGTAGGTGAAATATCACAGGCCGCAGGCCTAATCTAAGCTAAAATGTGTGTGCCCAAGCAAGGTGTAAAATGAACCCACAACACCCTCCACATTGCTGGGACAAGAGTGCAAATTCTAAAACTAAAATGTTCTAAAACCTAAAATGCTAAAAGCATTTTAAAATATACATAAAAGGGATGAAAATGTCAAAGATGACAAGCAAGGCAGGCCAACAGACAAGACAATTTAGAGGGCAATTTAGTAATTTACATAAAAAATTGCCAATGAATGAATTAAACAACAATCATGGCCCTGCAGGAAATCTGCGATGTCTTCAATGTTGATAGCGGCCAAGAAGGATTTCACCTTGCAGGCAACACATTGACTAGTGCATTAACTGAAAGATCCACAGATCATATCTGTGCAGATGCCTCAACCATAGGACGGGCCGAGGGGGCCACATTCCTTGCAGTGGCAGATGTAGAAGGAGCCAGGAAATCCACAAGTGGTGGCTCATAAAATGCCTTGCGTATCAACCAGAGTCTCAATGGGCATGTCTGAGAATAAACTATCAATGAGATCATTAGCAGATCCGTGTTCATAGAAGGCTCAGGCTGCACAGTAAGACAAACCTTTGGTGCACACTCAATAAAGCACCACAAACAGTGGGAAATCAACTGCACACAGGTCAGTATTGGTAGGAATGTCAATGAGCAATTCAGCACAAGCTCCTCCAGCAGTGAAACTCCATGTGATCATGACACAGATGGGCTGGTGGGAGCTCCATTACTCTGCTTTGCTCAGATGGGACAGCCATTGCACATCAAAAATAGCAACAGCAGAATGGCACCAATCAATTCTACAGCTATTGAAAATCCACCAAAGACACTTGAGAAGAGTGAATGGATGGATGAAGGTATTACTCCAAATACAGTCTGGAAGGTGCTAACAAATCCAAACCCAACAGCCTTAATTAATTGCACAATTGCCACAATATTAGATGCGTTGAATGTCCTGCTCACCATTTTTCCAAAATGTTTAGGGAAGTTGGTATTTAATAAGTACTGCATCTCTGCTGATGATCTTGCTAATTAGAGGTCATAGGTCCCCCTGGCTGATGACAGAGCTACATGTTTTAGAAACAATATCACCTTTAATCTGCTCAGCTTGTCAAAATGAACATTCGTGGTTTAAATCTGTTTATTGTTTGAAATGCAAAAGAGAGTATTACAACATCACTCACCTACATCCAAAGGCCAGTGAGGTTTAAACGAAGCATGGTCATCTGGGAAGGATAGGGTTAGAAGCGGGGAAGAAAGTGTCTCATAAGTGTGCTAGAAGAATAAGGTTTTGTGACCTATCTATCCAGTTGATAGATTTAAATCTCTATGTAAAAAATGTAGCTTAATATATGTTGTTCCCTAAGCTGGACCCAATATCATGCTGTTCCATCATGGTGAGGTGCAAGACATGTAAGTAAGCAGGACAAGTGAGTTCACTGAATTCTTGGGATAAGTAGCGCAGGCAGGGTTCCCAAGTTTTAGGGAATTGAGGGAGTCTTTGTTCAATCGTTACTGTCAGCTCTTCTGAACCTATGAGATCCCAGAGTTTGTGTAGCCAATCTAAATGAGTAGGTATTTTCCCTGTGCCCCACCTGGCTAGAAGAACCTGTTTAGCGGCATTGAGAGCTAGGATAATAGCGTGCACTTTTGCAGATTTCAAAGGGTAATGGAGGGTGTTTGGAAGGCCTAATTATATTTAGCTTGGAAATCTATGGAGTTCTGTGTCATAAATGTGGTCAATGGCTGTTAGAATGTCTATCCAATATTGGTGAAGCTTGAGGCATGGCCAGAAAAGATGAGTTAATGTTCCTTGTTTGTCTGCAACCCCTCCAACAAGAGGCATCCCAATACATTTCCATAATATGGTGCGTGCCAGAGTATAGTACCAGCAGTGAACTAACTTAAGAAGTGTTTCCTTGCTGGCAGCACTACAGGCCGAGGTGTTGGCACTCTTCTGGATGTCTGCCCATTCTCCTATGGTAAAGGGGCGCTCACATTTATGTTTCCAGGGAATCTGTGCCTTTGATTTAGTGGGTAGGTGTGTCTTGTGAAGAAAGGCATAAATATCAGGAAGTATCAACTTATATGTTTGCCTAGCAATCAACCATTGTTCAAAGGGCAGGAGGGGTTAGCTTGCATGTGGGTGTATGTGTAGTTGCAGGACCCAGTGGCCGATTACAACGTAGTGCTAGTGGACTGAGGATGGGAGGCCATATGCCTGTTGTAATTGTGGAAACATCATGAGACCTGTGTGATCCAAAAGTTCCCCAATTCACTTACAGTTGGCTTGCTGCCATTGTTTGTAAGTATTGCCCTGGCAGGTGGGGGGAAAATCCAGATTCCCAGTTACCAGGGGGGAGATACGGGTGGATAATCACTTTGACAATTAGACCTTATCCCTGGTGACCATAAGGGTTATTAGAATTGATGAGATATATACTCCAGGTGGTCTGTGGGGTTTGGACAACCAGGGCACTGTTCAAATATGAATACCTGCAATAAATTGCCTGATCAATGAAATACCAGTATTTCTTTGAATAGGGTCTGGCCTACTCCCCCAAGTGGTGAAGCTTGATAATAATATGTAAGTTGTGGGATTCCCAGGCCTTCCTCTGCTGAATGTAGATAGACCTCTTTTTTGGCCATCCAGGCCTTTTTGCTCGCCCAAACATAGTCATCCAAGAGGTGCTGTAGATGACACAGGGATTGCGCTGGGAGTGGAAATGGTAAAGTGTCCATGACATGCAGAATGCGAGGTAACAACATAATTTTCACTGTTGCTATGCACCTCGACCACAAGAGAGTATGGTCTTTCAAGGTGTTTATTGCAGAACAGGTGGTTGCAAGAAGAGAGTTATAGTTAGTCTCCACAGTGCAAGTAGTATTAGCGTTAATTTTGGGGCCCAAATATGTTACCCTGTGTTCAGCCCAAACAAAAGGGAAGTGGCGCATAAGTGAGAGTCGGTCAGGTTTGGGACAGTAAGTTTGAGGATTTGCGATTTTTGTGTATTGACATTGGATCCAGAGGCTCTACAAAATGCGTCAGGTTCACCTACCAACAGAGGCAGTGATTTAAATGAGTGTGACAAAGCTACCATAACATCGTCAGCACAGAGTGCTAGCTTATGATCTCTCCCACCCTTTACAATGCACTTTATCACTCGGTTCCTGTGGACCTGCTCGGCAAATGGCTCCATATAGAGGGCAAAGAGGAGCGGTGAGAGCAGGCAATTCTGCAAGTACCTCAGGCTATATTAAACATGGATGAGGCTAAGCCGTTGACCTGGATCGTTGCTTGGGACCTGAGTAACTACACCAAATCCAAACTCTGTATCCCTGGCCGAGGCCTACTCTACCCAGCACCAATTGTAGGTATAGACAATGTACCCGTCTAAAGTTTTTTCGGTATCTACTGACAGTAAAAGAGCAAGGACAAGTTAGCACTGGGTTTTATCTATTAAGCGGCAGAGGCATTTAATATTATCGGTGCGCCCCCATTCTGTTATAAATCGTGTCTGATCAGGGTCAACCAGTTACTGCATATGAGGGTCAAGGCAAGCCGCCAGTATGGAGGTGAAAGTCTTTGCATCCACAATTAACAATAATATTGGGTGATATGAAGAGCAGTGCATAGGATCTTTGCCAGGTTTAGGTATGCTAGTGATAGTAGCCACTTTCATAGTGTCCATTAGTGAACCGGTGGCACTGAATGAATTAAAGAGGCGGGCAAGGGTGGGGTCCAGTGAGGCTGCAAAGAGTTTGTAGATCTCAGAGGTGTAGCCATCCTGTCCCTGTACCTTGCCCGTCTGGAGCTTGGAAATAGCAGGCAAGACTTAATCTGTCTGAATATCCCGGTCAAGGTTGAATCTGGTCAAGCGAGGATGTGTTAGGTAGGACATAGTGTCATTCTCGTCTAGTGAGTCTGCTGAGTAAAGTGTGGCATAGAAATGTTCAAGGTCTGCGCAATCTGGGCATCTTGTGTGAGGGTGGCACCATGTAGCTCCTCTAATTCAGACACCCTTTGCCACAGGAGGTGGGCCAGGAAGTGTCCAGGCTTGTTGCCTCCTGTGTAATATCTCTGCTTCGTACGGAGAAGAGCAAATTCCGATCTATCCAGATAAAGGGCCCTAAGCTGGTTGCGAGCCGCATTTAGCTGATGATTCACCTTATGGGAGCCCTTTCATTTATGTGCAATTTACAACTCCTTCACTTGTCCCTCTAGCGCAAGTTGTTTTTCTTGTCTCTCGCAGTTGAGGTTGGCCATGATAGCAATAAGCCAGCCCCTAATTACATCTTTGAGAGAATCCGAAAGGAATGCAACAGATGTATGAGGAGTGTTATTGGCCTCTAAAAAATCTTTAATGGCGTTTCTTATTTCATTGACTGTAGTGGCATATGTTAATAGTTTATGGTTGAGGCTCCAAGTGTGTTGTGGGGGAGTGAAGTAAGGCATATGAACTGTGAGGCTAATAGGGGAGTGATCGGAAAGTGTGGCAGTTTCAATGTCTCCAGCCATAGTAGCAGCTAAAAGCCATGATGGACAGCTGAGAAGAATGTGTAGTCCCATTTTGTGGGATGGCTGCAGCGCCAAATATCAGCAAGTCTGTAGTCCTCAAGTTGCTGGTGCCCTTGAGGTGAGAGAGTCCCCGAATGACCCACTCTCTGTACAGATCTATCTGTGCCAATGTCTGATATCAAGTGGTAATCCCCTCCAATTAAGACATCCGTATCCCCATTGGTCATGACCTGTCCCACTGCTTCAAATACAAAGGATTCTTGATGGTCATTTGGAGCCTATAGATTGGCAAGTGTGAATGTATAGGTCTGTGAAGCAATGCAGAGGGGCAGGAGCCTGCCCGGTATTTCGGCTTGTGTCTTAATCACGTTGCCGAGGAAGTGAGAGGCCAACAGAATTGCCATTCCTGCCTTCTTTCCCACAGTGGAGGAGAAGTACTGGCAGTCAAACCAGCAAGATCATAAACATCTCCAATTTTCCTCACGGAAGTGTGTTTCTTGAAGCATGAATATATTACAGCGCACAACTTTCAACATGGAGAGAAGTGCCAAATGCTTGGATGGGGCATTGAGACCTCTCACATTACAATTACCTATTTTGCTCATCTATAGCGTAATGGAGGGAAGAGCGTAAACGAGACATCTAGTTTAAATCTTACCAAGAGACAATAGGTATGAGGTGCTTGTAGCAGTAAGGAGGAAACATATCCATTGATGTTGTCCTGAAGAAAGGTGGGGTGGAGGGGTAAGGGAAAGAGCAAAGGAAACAACATTCATAACAAACATAACTGGGAGCGTGATTGATAACATAGATATGATCTATGTCGTGGTCGCCAGATATGAGATTGCATCTGGTCAGAAAGGATGGAGCGCCTCTGCCCATATGTTCCCACCTAGCCAGGGAGGAGGCAACTGACAAGCACTAAGTTATCCTGGAAGGACAGCAAGGCTCAGAGTCCATTGGTCTGGGTCATTGATGGGACTGGGGCTAAGGTGTCATTCATAAGTCAGTGCCAGGATCTGAGCGAGTTTCCCGGTTCCAAAGTTGATTTAGGAGTGCTATCCATTCTCCATGGCTCTCTATTTCTGTAGGTCAAAATAGATTCTTTGTTTTCAGCTTCTTTGGGCATTGCTTGGCCTGGGACAAAGAGCTGGCAGCCTGTGATGAGAGGCCAGAGGCCTCTGCGTCCGTTGAGTTCTTGCTATCAGGTATCCGGTTTCGGTATAACAAGTCTGAGGTGTCCTCCAGGGTGTGGTGGTCCGCGGTTCCTTATTCCAAATAAAGGTTAAGCGTAAGGGAGGCCCCCACTGATAGTTAATCCCCTTCTCTCGTTGCATTTCTGTAACCGGTTGTAGCAGGAGCCACCGCTGGAGGGTGAGACCTTGGTACAACCATACTTTAGTGCCCTCAAACTTGATGGCATTGCGATCATGCACCACCAACATGATCTGCTTATAATAATGTAGGCAGGTCAGAATGTCCTGAGGCATTCCTGAATACTTAGCTGGGCGGCCAGCTCTGTGGGCTCAGTCCAGTACAAAATCCTGGAGGACAAGGTTCAGTACCATGTAGTGAAAGAGTTGACACGTGGACAGTGACTCTGTTAGACAGCACGTCAGAGGTCATGATATGTTGACAAATAGTCCTCCAGGTTCCCGGCATCTGCTTGGAAAGGAACCCCTTTGATTCTAATGTTGGACCACCTCAAGATGTTTTCAAGGTCTTCCACCTGATATCACAGTTCTGTATTTTGGTCCGGTAATTCCAGAAGTTCTAGCCAGTAAGAGTCTAATTCTTCCACACGGGTGACACTGGTCTGCTAAAGGGCATCAATCCTCTGGCCCAGTTCCCCAACCTCTTTCTTCACTTCCTTTATGTCTGCCACCACTTCTTGTTTAAGATCCGCCATGTCTGCTCGCAGTGTCTCAAACAGAGACTCTAGGAAGGCCCTGGCAACTGGGGTGTCCTCGCCCATCTGGTCAGTGGGGGTGTCACGTATTGTGAGGGAGGTGGTGGAGATGTGTCATCAGTGGGCACTGCTTTCTTCTGGGTAGGTTTATTAAAGAGGTCTTTAATGGGATTGCCCTTTTTATGTAACAGTGGTGCTGCCATTTCAGTTGCATCTGACAATGTAGAGTTGGCCCACTGTGGTTTTAATGTCCCTTGTTCAAGTCTAAGGTTAGGGCATTCAAGTAGGTGGTGAGGATGCATGGTTGTACCACATTGGGGCCCCAGATGAGGTTGCCAGATACAGTCACTAGAAGAGTAAGTATGGGTCAGAAGAACTGGCAGCAGATGACAGGTGAGGTCCCAGAATTTACATTTGAAGTAGCAATGTGGGGTCACATTTCTGTTGCTTTTATCTCTTGTGTGAGGGGAAATAACACATGGCCACACCAAGTTACAATATCAGAAACCAAAATCACATAGGCAATTCCAGGCTTCATTCCACAACAGCCATCACTATTCAGCATCACATAACTTCCATTCTTCCGGGCTGCATTACAAAAAAAAACTGCTCTATTTAAAAGCAGTCACAGACATGGTGGTCTGCTGTCTCCAGCAGGCCACCATCCCTGTGAGTGCCGCAAGTCTCAAGGGGGTCGCAAATTGCGACCCCCTTGCGAGCCGCAGATGGTGTCAGGGACACCATCCTACATTCGGAATTGCGACTCGCAATTTGCGGGTCGCAATTCAGAATCTACTTACATCCGGCCCTTAATGGCCTTTAATGTGGTTGCCCAATGTGTTCATACCATTATCGACAATGTCTAAAGCGTTTCCCAGTTTTCTTTATCAATCTGCCTTAAATGTGCAGCAACTTCCATTTGCAAAAGCTTCCAAATTTCATTGCATATGGCATATAAAAAAAAAATTGAGCATGATTTTCTTGGACCTAACAAGAAATCTTGTAAGTTGACTTCTTCTGAAAGGAGACTAAGGTGTTCCTTGAATGCTGCTAATGTGGAAGAACTAACCACTGTTGGCAAAGTTTACACACATTATATGTTGTAATGATACCTGAGTTTTGAGCTGTGTCATACCAAGGGTCCGGTTGGCTTGCTCTGAAACCCTGTGTGAACTTTACAAAATGTGCCTGTCCACTGGCCACAAGAGCCACCTACTGGGATGTGAAAGTGAGGAATTAAAGATACAATTCTGAACCCACCCAGTGAGCTGTTCTTCAGTGACACTTAAAAGTATCTGATAAGAGTTAAATGTAGCTCGTGTCGGGATACTCTGCGCATGTGGTGCTTTTGTTTGCTGAACTGTGTCATTCAGAAATATCATTTGTAAAGAAATAAGGCATGCTCTTAATAAAGCTTCCCTACCCTATATTTGCCAAAGTCGTGTTCCCCATTCATTCTTTAAATCAACAGAGTTTTTTCCTAAATTCATAGTCCTCAATAGCCAGCCGAGAAATAAAGGAATCTGAATAGATTAAATTTGTGTCAGTTAGGAATATCTTTCTCACTTTAGAAGGAGGTAATTTAAAATAATGTGACTCTGCATTCTTAGCATCATTCCCAAGAAAAATATGCAAACTTTTCTACATGTTTTGGAACTCCCCACTGGCGGATTTGGACAATGCGCCCATTGTGTGTAAGTAAAAACTGATCTCTGGACACTAGCTTGGTGCAGAAAGTGATGCCCATCATGGTGACAACAGAACATTTCCCCATAGCTCGCTATGTTCATATATACACCTTCACTTTCAAATACAGTAAAATATTCCAGCTCAGAAAGTATGGAATCAACTTTTTTAACATCCAGGGTCATCAGAAACAAACCCAGGTGTAATAGCATCATTTATAGAAACTTTGAAGGCATATAGAATGTAAATGACTTCTGGGGGTACAAATATATCATATGTTACTTTATCCCACACAATGCCATCAGGAATTTGAATAGCTGAATTGTTCACAAGGTTCTCTTAGGACCTTATGGGAAGAAAGGTAAGGTGTCAAAACCTCATTCACCAGTTCAACAGCAGACCGTTCAGGAAGATAGTGACCATTTATCAGTAAAAAGAAAATTATGACAAATCCAATCTATAGCAGGCAAGCAATGTCAGCAGTATCCATAGATAGTACCATGGATAAACCAAATAATTGTTTTAAGCCAGTTATAAATCTTACATGTGCCTGAGACAGATGCAGATGCAGAGGAATTTGAAGAAAAGTAGTCAATGTCGACAAAATGACCAGAAGCATTTTGTGCAAGAACAGGAGCCGGTGTAGAACTGGACCCAATGATGGTGGTGCATTATAAACAATGTCATCCGTTTGTGTTGAATTGTAATAGTAGGGATCCATGGTTTAGATGTTTCTTGTTGATGAAGTGGCGACAGGAAGTGGCAGAAGTTCATTCTCTGCCCTCCCCAAGCTTGGGGAGACAATTGTAGCTTTGGTACTTTCAGGAGCAGTTTTGCGTGCTTGGACAGGTATATCCCGTTGAGTAGTGAAGAAGGCTAGGGAATGACCCAGGAACCCTCGTGGTCTACAGTCCAGGATCGGCCATGTGGTGCAATTTGATGTTGTCAATTGAAACAAAACAGTTTTCTTTAGAACCAGGCAGCAGTGCTATGATGACAGTTCTGGTACCGTGTATTCCCATGACTCGAGCCAGTGCTCTATGTGATGGGCCAAGCTTCTTTTTCACAGAAATCTTTTCGTGAACTATATCCCCTACTTTAGGATTCCAGCCAGTAGACATTGTCAAATCCCTCATTCCCAAGGTGGCGGCATATGCAGATGAATTTTCATCACGGAATTGTGTTTTCTGTAAAACAGTGACACGTTCGTTTATGTCAAACGGTGTTTCTGCGCCACCGTACCAGGGCCATCAAGATCTGGGATGTACATAGGTATCCCATACAGGACCTCGTAAGAAGGGCATCCTTCCAAGGACTTTCTGGGCAGTTTACTTATTGCTCTCTGTATCCAGTATAGGTAATGAATCCAACTACAACCAGAACATAGTACCCATGCTATTAACGATTGCTTTATGTCTCGGTTGTTCCACTCCACAACAGAATTTCCCTCAGGATGATATGGAAACGAGAAGTGGAGCTGGACACTCATCAATGCCTTGGTGTCCCTGAATGACCTGGAGACAAATGCAGGGTCCTGGTCTGAGTGGAGTGCTGCAAATGCATATCGCCTGATGAAGACTTGCAAATCTTTAATAACAGTTCAGGCATCAGCCGATCATTGTGGCCATACTCATAGGAATCAGAAAATGAATACACAATGAGTAAGGTGTATTTGTATGCACCTTCCGGTAGTAAGGGACCGTAATGACCCAGATACACACATTGTGGTTTGTTGGACATTAGGAGGGGTGTCTGTGGTGGGCATTTGTTAGTGGACCCTTTAATTTGATGAAGACATCACAACAAAGGACATACTGTTTGGTCTGTTTGTATGGACCTTGCCTCCAATAGCGTTTTTGTAGCAGGGACATAGTAACCGTCACACGAGCATGGGCAGAAGCAACACCCTCATGCGCTGCTTTAAGAAGAGCTGATCTTGGTTGGGGATCACTGGATCAGCCATCCCTCGATAGTTGTAAATGCAATATTTTGGGCACTTAGCTGGTAGGTATAATTAGCAGAGTATGCCTTTGGTAAAGGCTTGCCATCAACCGATAGTTTCACAGCAGACAGTCTAATTATCCATTCTCATATGAAAATGAGTAATTGCAGCAAGAGAAACTGTAGCTACTGTGGATTTGGCGGCTTCATAAGCCAAAGTGTTTCCTACAACATTTACGTCTACACATTGATGGCCCAATGCATGAACGAAATGAGCTCTTGGTAGTCCGTCCTTAAGACCTGCTACCCTCCCCCACAAGTTTTTGTGTTTGATGGTGCTTCCTTTTGAGTGTCTGAACCCTTTCAGGGAGCAATGATGTAAGCAGTCATTGTAGGACTGGACACAGTAGCACAAATCACACACAATCAATGTAGACTGTTCAGGATCTATATGTTTCAGTGCCAAAATTAGAGCCTTAAGCTCTGCAAGTTGAGCTGTGCAGTCCCCTACAGTCTGCGTGTAGGCATGTTGATAGTGGAATGTACTATCCCTCATCATTCCTCTAGCAGATGCACAAGCAGTGGAGTATTAGTGTTACGTACCTACAGCTGGTTGTGCTGAACCAACAGTGTAAATGACTGTTCCATATTGATCAAGAAGCATGATGTTAGAGGGCACAGGTTACTCATTCTTGGGTGTGTAGTTTGGGGTCGAAAACATAATTGACATTAGTGGCAGTCAGGGAGGTTGTTCATTGATTCCAATGTGGATGTAATGCTTTCGCGTTTGGAACACTAGCTTTGGTAACCGCTTCAAGGGCTGGCATCAGGGTAACAATAATAATGCGTTTCCCTTCCACAAGTGGCCCTCCTTTATGACAGCCATCTGTATAGCAGTCAGTATTTTTTCTGGTAGTGGAAATCTTTGTTCTGCATTGGAGTATAATTGTGATTTATATGCTATGGGTACCGTTTCACCTTCATTAAATGTGATATAGGTGAACCCGATGGCACCATGAATTATTCAGATGACCAAATTTGTTTTGTTGTCACGTGTGTGTAAGTGTTCTGCTTCGAACATGTCTTGTTGTAAATCTCTGAGTATATGTGTATGTTCTGGTGTCCAGTGTTGGCTTGAAAAGTCTGGATGAATTAAATCATAAATTACTTTATGCGTTGTGCATAGTCAGGAATGTATGCTCTGCCAAAATTAAAGAAACCGAGCATTAACTGTAGTTTCTTGATGGTACTTGGAAGGTTGAAGTTGAGCAAATTTTTTAAGAAAGTGTGGGGCTAGGTTCTTGCCTTCATCAGATATTTTGTGTTCTATGAATCAGACACTAAGGGCCAGATGTAGGAAGCTGTTTGCATGGTGCAAACTGCGAAAATCGCAGTTTGCGCCATGCAAAAAGCCTTTTGCGATGCAAATTCACAATTTGCGAGTCGGTACCGACTCGCAAATTGTGAATGCGACTCGCAAATAGGAAGGGGTGTTCCCTTCCTATTTGCGACTCGCATCGCTATGCTAAATTGCTTTGTGACCACGAATGCGGTCGCAAAGCAATTCGCAGTTACCACCAGTGTCACACTGGTGGTAACCCATTCACAAAAGGGAAGGGGTCCCCATAGGACCCCTTCCCCTTTGTGAATGTTGCCAAAAAGGGTTTTTCAGAGCAGGCGTTGGTCCAATGGACCACTGCCTACTCTGAAAAACCGAAACCAAAAGGTTTCGTTATTTTTTTTATTTTGCAACTCGTTTTCCTTTAAGGAAAACGGGCTGCAAAATAAATTAAAAAACTGCTTTATAGAAAAAGCAGTCACAGACATGGAGGTCTGCTGACTTCAGCAGGCCACCATCCCTGTGAGTGCAGGGACTTGCTATGGGGTCGCAAAATGCGACCCACCTCATTAATATTAATGAGGTGGGTCTTTGCGACCCAATAGCGAGTCGCAGACGGTGTCTGAGACACCGTTCTGCATCAGGATTTGCGATTCTGAAATTGTGAGTCGCACTGACTCGCAATTTCAGAATCGCAAATTCTGACATTGCTACATCCGGCCCTAAGAAAAGTAATTTTTGTTTTCTTGAAATTTTATTTATAGCCTTGGGCAGCGAATTCTAACACCATGCGATCCACCCTGGCCAAATGGACATTGAGTCTGTCATCTGTGAGATAGACGTCATTGACATAAGGCAACGCCTCAGGGTCAATGTCATGTAATATTGATGTCACACAAATATCCCAGGGCTTTTCTTATACCCTTGAGGTAAATGGCAAAAGGGCTTCTGAGAGCAAAGCGCACTGAAGGCACTTAAATCCCGTATTTCAGTTGCTAGATTTTGGCAGAAAAAAACACTGGACATGACCAAGGTTGTTTTGTATTTTGTACGCACTATATTGTTAAGTGCTGTACTATGTGCATTTTGGATTGTAATTGTTTATGTATGATTGTTTAAATCTCTGTAATCTAAGACTTTTCTACATGAATGATCAGGTTTTGCTACGGGGAATAATGGTTTATTCATTGCAGAATTGCAGAGTTCTATTACTCCCTGGTAACTCAAGTTGTGTGAGCATCTCTCTCATGGGTGCTTTAGCTTCATGTTTAATTGAATATTGAGGCTGGATCTGTGGAGTTGATCTAGTTGGTATTACATGGTTGGGAGAATCCCTATCCCACCCTGCGTGTTTGCGATACAGTTCAGGACTCTGTTCCAGGGCCCAGTTTGCAGCA
This sequence comes from Pleurodeles waltl, assembly GCF_031143425.1. Lineage (NCBI taxonomy): Eukaryota > Metazoa > Chordata > Amphibia > Caudata > Salamandridae > Pleurodeles > Pleurodeles waltl. Next base: position 199,450,734 of record NC_090447.1, read on the forward strand.
CAGGCATCCTTTACTGTGTCTGGAACTAGGAATGAGAAAGAAGGCAAAATGACATCTTCCTCTCATGAGAGCACGCAGACAAATTCAGGTGGCCAAATCTTGTTCTACTAATAGAATATCATAATTAGTGTTGATCTTCTCCAGAAGATAACTTTAATAGTATGCGCTATGTCTCCCTCAATCTGAATATTTAATCTGTATACCCTGTCGGGTAGGGAGACTCGCCTGTCCACTATTTCAACTTCTAGGAATTTGTTAGCCGGTGTCACATCCAGAAGATTTATATGACTCTGGCAACATATCATGACATCTGCTGTGCTGTCTAGCAGAGTCACTGACCACGTCCTGTTCTTCCACTATGTTCTCAATATGGGTGGTATCTTTGACTGATATTGCTGAGACCTTGTTCTTTTTTTAAATGGAGCTTTTGCTGTAGACGTTTCTCTTCCTTTTTTTGTGAATGTCTATGAAGAACGTTGTGAGTCCTGTCCTTTTTTCTGCTTCACATAGTTGATTAAGTGTTCTGACCGCCTTCCTCTGTCATTCCATTTATCCAATGTGTCCTGGAAGAAATGAGATTGGCAACTGTCAGTATAGTGATATCTATTGGGTGTTTTTAAAGTTTCTCTATTTCTAAGGCTGTATTGTTTTCCTGAGGTCTTCGATGGTGGAGATTCTCCTCTGTGTACTTCTATCATTATTTTGTTTTTGTATATCCCAGCATTTTTTTGAACTCTCTTGTGCTTGCTTAGTACTCTGCTTAGTGGAAGTACTCTTTAGGTAAGTTTTAGTTGGCCTGGGCAGCAGAATATCCCACCTGTACTAGTATAAGTTTCAGAAAAAATCTTTGGCAGCTCATGCTCCTGATCCATTGAGGAACCTCCCGGAGCTGCTGGCGAATTGCCAGTGGTGCCGCTTCCCCTTTAATGTTGCTTAAAATTATTGGGGATAGTGTGTCAAAATTGTGCATCAGTTTCAACCCCAAGTCCAGGTCCGGAGCTGCCAAATGTTCATTTTGAATTTGTTTGAACACTTCCGGTAAGTTTGCAAGTGTCGGTGTACCATGCGTAGTGGTAAATATTGCTGCAAAAACTGTGCTCCAACTGGCACATTCCTGTATTCCATCCAAACCATTCCAAACAGCAAGCACACTGTGAGAATTCTATGTTTATCTTGGGGTCCTGTATGGGGAAAACACTGCTTCCTGTTGGTTTGTTTTTTGCGCAACCCAGAACGGAATCTTCTCCCGCTCAGTCAGAGATTTTCACATTATTTAATAGACAGTTTGTGGATTTATCCCTGTAACAGCCAATTGAGTTATAGCCGGAGCATCCCTCGCTGGGGTGGTGTTTAAAGTTTGCATTACAAATTGTATTAAGCATCTATATGTTGATTCTAGCTCATTATACAATGTGCATGCTTCAGCTACTGGCACAGCTTGCTCATTGAGATGTGGTGTATTAGTGGATTATGTTGGCCATGTTGGTCCATAATTACTTAAAGAACCTAACTAAACAAGTTGTATTACATGTGGAATGGTGCCATTAAATCTTGGTGTTCTTATTAATTTAGAGGTATTTCCAAATATTGGTATGCTCTGTATTGTAGTGGTACATGTGTATTCTGTATGTATGAAATGTATTTGAGTCAGCATTTATTTCTGGGAAGATGACCCATGAATAAAATATTTCTGTTCTGTAAGCATCTTGAGCTTCAACGGCAAATGTGACATTCCACCCTCATTTGTTAATCCATTAGCTAAAAGAAACTGTGTGACAGGTTGTCTACGGTTCTCTTGGATATTTACTGGCTCTGCCATATTAAAAAATAGAAATCAGAGTTGGGAACACCAACAGGGGAATCCTTTTAAGGTTGAAGCTTGAACAACCTACAACCAATATAGGTGCACCTTATTCAGCTGAGGAGTATTTTTCCTAAGTTCACAGACGTCTCTGCATAATGGTACATAGGGTGCCTTTAGCGTGCATGGGACAGAGATACTTAGGGGACCTGTATAATTATTGCTTCACTAACATTGGCAGTGCAATGTCGTAGGACTCTCATTATTGGAACAAGACTGCTGGATTAAGGGCAGCACCACCAGTGTTTGCAGGTGACTGAGTCAATCCTACACCGACTTGGCAGCTGTCGGCCCAACCGTTTGGGCAAGCTAGCAGCACCTCACCCAAATCTAGAAAGCAAAGGTGATTTGTGGCAGCCTGGCGCGTGACACTCTGTGACATTTCAGGGGAAGTCCTGGTCGACAAATCACACCCCTTTCTGTCATTAGCAAAGGTCACATTCCCAAACATAGGCCAGAGAAAATATGAAGGATAGTTTTCAATACACTTATTGAAAAGTCCGCAATTTATGACAAAAAATATATGAGTTGCAATTATTAGGGCAATGAGACATTACAGAATTAGGATTGTTGTGACCAACGAGAACAAAATAAACAGCTCCATCATATTGGAATAACACATATATATGAATTCTACCTACACCCTAACTCCTAAGCAAGAGGATAGTGGTGATAGCCCAATTTGTCCATCATTAGTCCATGAGAGGAGGACCCACCCCCATTACCTGGAAGATAGGGGTCTGCCTGCGGTCTCCTTGGCTGGATATAGGCAGAGGGCTGAGGACAGCAGTAAAATGTCATGCAGCGTGGATGGATATCCTGGCCAGAATGACCTCCCTGTTTTCCCTTGGCTTGTACAATGTATTATAAGAAATATGTTTCTGTTCTGTGAAATAGGCCTGACGTGGGCATGTGCCTGAGTGTGGGACTATTTACGTACTCTTGTAAATTGCTATCTGGATTATCAAGTACCGTTCTTGTCAGCCTTAGACAGAGGTAGATGGTGAAATGTTGTGCACAGAATAATACCAATGCTTTTACAGAATCACAGAGTTACAGCTGATTAGAAAATAAAACACCCCCTCTGAAAAGCAGGCTGACTAAAAATGAATGTAGCCGAATAAATGAAATCAGAACACATGTGTAGCTGAAAGGGAACAGGCTGCAGGCCTGAGCTAAGCTAAAATATGTGCACTAATGCAAGGTGTGAAAATGAACAGCTGAGAGACATAAATTTATTAGATAAACATATGACAGATTTACACAGAGTGAGAGTGAAATGTATTTTACAAACCATAGAGAATGATACTCAAGTTAGAGGACTTGTAGTAACTTTATAAGTATTGCCACAAAGATATGTGTGATTTTGTGATACCCCACAAAGATCTCCATACTAAACATATTTGTTTCAAAGAGGTCATGTATATCAAAGCAAGTTATTGTGACTGGAATGTAGATATTTAAGAGAGAGAGGTGTGCTTATTAATCATTTTATCTCAATTTACAATGTGTGTTGTGCGTGATATACACATATTTATTAGAGTATCTGAGATGTGAACTACACAGAGACCATACATATGCATTTGAGAGACAGAATTGTACAATACCCATGTGGCAGAGAGAGGCAGAGAAGTGTGTCCTAATTAGGTTGTTTGTCAAGGGTGTGACTTCAATATAGGTTAGGTAGCTAGAAGTAAGTAAAATCAATAGGAGGTATTGTTTTTTGGTTGTATAAGACACATGTTTAAAATATAGAGGTGAATACGTTGATATAGAGATGGGTGCATAGAGTGACAGGGAAAGTGTACTGAGGGTATATAGGTGTCATAATGTCTAAGATAATATGAAATGTGGAGGTTATGCTAACATTTTGGTTATTTACCTACGCCACCCTGACAGACAGCAGGCTGTGAGACATGTTTGTAAACTGTGTACCTTGCGCGCAGGATCCCAACACAACCTATTTAGCATTCTCCTTTATAGGAGTTAGGATGGTTATGTTTGAGAAATTTAATGCAGTTGATACAGCCTTCACTGTGTCTTAAATGAGTAAACATTCCAGTTGTATTAGGATCGTTAAATACTTAAATAGTGTTATCACTAGATTAATACAGTAGGATCATTTTTAAATCAGTTGCTGCTTTTTGTGATGTGTGTTTTTGCTTTCTTTAGTGAGGCCTATCAATCTGACTCATATTGATTTTTTGAATATTTTTTTAAGACGTCAGTTATTTTGTTGATTTCTGCTTTTCTACATTTCTAATTATTTGTTAATGTACTTACTGACATCATAATGACTTTTAGCTGAACAATAAAAATATTTCTATTACACCCGAGTAATTAGAGGAAAAGAGAAATTAGTTGAAGCAAAAGTGCCATGATAAGTAAAACATATTTAATTTAATGGTTAGGTGCCCTCAGCCACTTTCGTCGAGTACAAATAGGGAATGATTATAATTGCATTTGTTTTTCCACTTGTGAATAAACTTGATAATGTTAGCAACCATGAATATGTGCATTTGTAAATCAAATTTTGTTTTATTTGATATACAAATGTTGCCTACCTCAAACCTCATTTTTGTGACATCATCGTGAAGATATTACATGTCCAATAGCATAAAGAAGAAAGAATGTAATGAGGTAGCTATGGAATGTGTGGGATGAAGTCAAGAGGGCTGAAGATGGAGGAGCTCTGCTGGAAATGTCACCTAATGAAATAAAAAGAAAAGAAGAAGGTTTGGCTTCAGCATGATCTTTACATTGGTGACGACTGACCTGGTCTGCATGGTGGGCAGAGAGACTTTGGACATCTTCACTCCTGGAGGCAAATGAAACTGACATTGCATTGGAAGCAATTAAAACCAACAATGTGTCTGTGCAGTGCTGCCTAACTCGATTTCAAGGCAAATGAAGCTTTCTCATGCTAAGTTGTAATCATTAAATCTATCCCCTATAAGGTTTGTGGCAAAATAAGAAAAAAATGAATTCAGCTTGTTTCGAAATGGATATATTGCCGGTATAAAGCGCAAGACTGGCAGGAGAAGTGGAAGCAGGGTAGCGCGAGAAAGACAATGGGCGAGATCAGCAGAAGCACTGGAAGCAGGGCAGCACGAGCAAGACGAAGCACGAGCAAAGCGTGAAACCGGCAGGAGCGATATGAGAAGAAAAGGGCAGCATGAGGAAGTGAGTGAAGCCTCTATAACCAGGGAGGAGTAGCGTGACCAAAGCGCATGAGTGAAGCATGACAGTGGCAGCAGTACTGAAAGCTCACACAAGCAAAATGCAGTGGCATTTTGCGATAGCATATCGTTTATATATATTACCATCTATGATCAGCTGAGCAGGTTACAGTTTTCTGCTGAACAGCTTCCACAGCTTATCAGGATCCTGCAATGCCATGAAATGGAGGAAGAAACACATTACAAGCCTCATGGCAGATATAACTGATCATAGTAATAGAAATAGGACTTTCTGGACTAGAAACTAGAATGAAGAATTACGATTTACATCTTAATAAGGAAGACATCTATATGAACTAAAACCTTAAATCCTCGACTGTTCTAAAAAATAAGGTATAGGATCACTTCATGGATGGTTGTTATTGTAGATAGTTATTATATCTTATTATGTTCATTTGTTATGTTAAATTGTTATTTTAAATGTATATTTTATTAAATTATGTTAAGAATTGTGTTGTTGAGTGTTCGCAAGGAAGAAAGAGGAATACAAATCAGAGGAAAGAAAGATGGCAGAGCAAAATATGGCATCACCACCACAATGTTTATCAACACCATGAGAACCACCCAAATCTTGGAAACAGTAGAAGAAAATATTCATAACATACCTGTTAGCTATTGGGGGAGATCAAAATGGGCCACTTAAATGGCAGGCCATCCTACTTCATCACTTGGGTACTGAAAAAAAGAGAGATTTATTAGGACCTACCAGAAGTATCTTTGGGAATAGGTAATGGCCAACCCGTGAATGGGTTTGACATATCTATACAAATGTTAGACATTCAATTTACTCCTAGAACTAATTTAGTTCTAGAATTCCATAAATCTTTTTCAATGGTACAGAGAGTGGATGAGGACATTGCATAATATATGGCAGCATTAAGAGACCTTGCATTAGCTTGTCGATTTGAACAGTTGACCAATTCGCTGATAAGAGACCAGATAGTAAGGTGAACGTATAGTAAGAAGATAAGGGAAAAGCTGTTGATGAAAGATTTTAATTTGGAGAAAGATATACAAACAGCTAAAGGGATGGTTTGCACAGCATTGTGGTTGCAGGAAATAGACAAACCAAATTATGGGAAAAAAGAGGATGCAATAAAGGAAGTTAGGAGTGGAAATGGAGTGGAAACAAGCAAGGAAAAAAATAAAAGTGTAAAAGAAAACATAGAAATATCCAAAGTGGGTGGAGAGGCAAGGCAACAAAAGTGTTGGATGGAGAGAAGTGAAGTGTTTCCGTTGTGATGGTCCAGGCCACATTGTATCTAGTAAGATGTGTGTGGCAAAGAATGCAATTTGCAGACGTTGCAGCAAAAGAGGGCATTTTGCCAAGGTGTGTAGAACCAAAGCTGAGACTATAAGTAATAGAAGAATATAGGTAGTGGACCAGCACATTCAGGACTAGTGTGAAAGCATTCATGAAGTGGTTTTGACAGTAAATGGAGAGTTGGAACATTCAGGTGAAATTAACCAGTGCAAAAGTAAAATGGCAATGGGGGCACAAGAAGTGAAATTAGAAAGTGTTGATAAATTAGAGAACCCATATTGTCAAATATTTTTGAATGATATGCCCATAGAGGTGTTAGTAGACTCAGGAAGCTTATTCACTCTCATATCAAAAGAAACATATGAAATTAAGTGGGCAAGCATACAAGATTCTCAGATGTGTAAATCAGATATAATGGTCGTTGCCTGTGCAGGAAAGAGAATAGCAATCTTAGGAATGAAATGGATGACGATCACTTTTAAGGAGATGGCTGTTTATGGATGGATATATATTGTAGACTATGGTTCATATTTGTTGGGTTGGCGCCGTCAGACGGATCTGGACATAGTAATAAATTCAAATATGAAGGAACCAATAGTGTTAGCAGAGAAGGATGAAATAGAAGTAGTAAATGGAGGAGCTCAAGACAAATTGGTGTGAAAAATATCCAAAAGTATTTTCAAATGAATTGGGCTTGTTGAAGTGTTTTACTCATAAAACAATATTAAAGAAGGGAGCAAAATTGGTAATCCACAAATTATGAAATATATCTAATATGATGAGGGAGCCAATGAGACAGGAATTGGGCAAGTTGCTACAACAGGACGTTATCAAGCCTATTGAGGCGTCTGAATAGCTCACACCAGTTGTGATTGCACCGAAGGAAGGAGGAACAATTTGGCTGTGTGTAGATATTCAGGTTCTTAATAAGAACATTTGGGTGGCTGATAACAATGGGAGGAAAAGGAGTAATGTGTAGTGTTCCTGATATGTCATTGGCATATCATCAAGTTAACTTATATGAACAATCTAGACATTTTGCATCTTTTGTTACACCATTAGGGTCTTTCCGTTACAAAAGGATGCCTTTTGGACTGGCTTCAGCCTCTGCGGTGTTTCAAAGGATAATGAAAAGTATTTTGAGGATATAAAGAAAGTGCTATGGCCCTCATTGTGAATTTGGCGGTCATGGTACAGCCATGCTGGCAGTGGCGGTCGGACCACCTGCAGGCTGGCGGTGCAGACCACCAAATTATGTCCCTGGAGGCGATCCCACTGTAACACAGCCAGTTCCCCGCCAGTGCTGTCCGACCGCCGCCTCTGGTGGTTGCCATTTCTATGCCGACGGCAAGCAGTTTACTGCCCAGCCTACCACGAGTTAGCAGACCGCCACGTTTTCTGGGACTGTCCGACCGCCATAAAAATCTGGCGGAAACAAACAGTATATAAGGAGACACTCGCATTCAGGGGTGCAGACGAGTCCACAGACGACATGGAACGTGCACTGGAAGACTTCCCAGCACTCTTCTTCACCTTCCTCCTACAGGACCAGCAATGCCTACAAAGACGCCATTGGTGAGTATACCCGCCTAGCACATAATGGAGGGAAGGAGAGAGTCACACACGTATACGCAACACCCACACACGCCATGGACTGCAACGGTCACACGCAATACAACACTGGTACCAATACACACACACACACATTCACAGATACACACACACAGACCACACACACGCACAACCAAAACACACACACCAAGCCCAACACACACATCACACACACACACCTGGGCAAAAATCATCACAACAGAACCTCATATACACCCAACCACAGCAATCCACACTCAATAGGCCACAAAAGTAATGCAGGCACCCTAATGCTGTATCAGACAGGACCAGCAAGCATAACAAAATGTCATCACAATCTGTATGGAATAGGGTACATACAACACAACCAATTCTGAACGGTCAGAAATCCATGCAAAGGGGACATCCGCACATCATAGACACACAACACATTCATACCTCCACACATACATCAAAATACTCAACCACTCAAATACCACAACTAAGCATACACAAACATACCAATCCATATTCATTGCAATACTTACAATGCCCAAGTAATGGATCCAGCCTATGAAGCCATACAGATAAAATGTATAGATATGCAAAGTAAACAGCATCCAAATACATTTGTATATTAACCATGTACTTAGAAAGGCTCGATAAATGCTTGAAAGTGTCACCAATGTGGCCTGTTGGGCAGTTGTATTTTGACTTTGACACACAAATAACAATTATATGCAAAAGTGGGCCATAGGCCAGTCCAAATGCAAATCATTGGGCCAACTTGACTCCTGACAGCCTCATGGCCTCCACAGGGTAGGGACATCAATGGGTGGTTGTCAGTGGGTGGCGGCTGTGGTGGGGGTTTTGGTTTAGGAGGGGGGTCCTTGGGCTTTGGTTTGGGAGGGGTTGGGCATTCAACTTTAGATTTGGACAGATAGGCATGGGGGTTTGATTTGGGTTTAGGCACAGGTGTTTTTTTGGTATGGGGAGGCTTTTTGGCAGGGGGAGGGGCATGGGAAACAGAAGGGGGGGTCATGGGAGGACTTGGAGATGAAGGGACTGTGTGTGTTGTGGGTGCCATGATGGCGAGGGGCATCACGGGGTGGGACAGGATCAGGGAACAGATCAAGGCAAGGAAAAACGGGGTCATGGGCTTGGATACAGGTCTTGGAGTGGAGGTAGAGGGAGTTCTTGTTGGACGTGTAGGTGTGCTGGACATGGATGCAGGTGTTTGCATAGTGAGCATGTGTGAGATGGAGAAATGTTGAGTGTCTGAGTGGGAGTGCTTATGTGTTTTGGGAGGAGGGGGAAGAGAGGCTGGGAGAGGACAAACAGGTCATGTGAATGTATGTTCGGGTGGTGTCTGCAAGTAAGGTGGGTGTGCTGCATATGGTTGTGATGGTGTTTGTGGTGAGTTTGGATGTGGTGCTTGGGGTGCATGTCTGAGTGTCTGCTATTGTGGTGACTGTGGGCAAAACAAAAGAGATATCAGGATCTAGGAGTGAGGATGCAATGCTGGCAGGTGTGAGTGGTGATGTGACTGTAAGGCATGAGGTGGCAGGGGAGACAGGGAAGGCAGTGGCTGTTGTTGTGTCTGCTTGTGAGTGTTGAGTGTTGAATGCTTCTGGTGTGACTTGTGGTGCCTGTGTATGCCTTTTGCATGCCTTGTCTGTTGCTTTAGGTGAATGTTTGTCTGAATGTGTGAGTTGGATGGGTGAGGGGAGAGTTCTCTCGGATTCAGCACAGGTAGCTGGAGGAAGGACGAAAGAAGTAGGGACACTAACTGCCGACAATGAAGAGGCCAGAGCTCCGTAGGCCAGCCAAGGCACTGTGAATGCATTCCAGGTAGGCATTGGTCTGCTGCATCTGGGATACCAGGCCCTGGATGGCATTGACAATGGTTCACTGCCCCAGAGAGATGGATCTCAGGAGGTCAATAGCCTCCGCATTGAGGGCAGCAGGGCTGACTGGGGGAGGGGCAGAGGTGCCTGTGGTGAAGGAGACACCCACCCTCCTGGGCGAGAAGATACTGGGAGGGCAGTGCTGGTAAGGGGGTGGCGGACAAGGATGTTGCTGGCTGGTCCCAGAAGGGTCCGCCACTGCCAAGGAGCTGCAATCGGAGGAGAAATCAGAGTCAGATGTTGCAGTTCCTGTCTCCCCAGTGTTGCTCCCCTCCCCCTCCAACCCAGTGGCAGTCCCAGCACCTGTGGTTTCTGCCTCCTGGGTTCTGTGGGCTGAAGCCTCCCCATTCGCCGGTGCCCCTACTCCATCACCTGCTGATGCTAATGCACACAACGAAAGAAGAGGACAAAGAGGGAGGGTGGGAGAGAAAGAAAGGCGAGCATAGAGTCAATGTCTACACATCTAGCACATATTAACACTGTTTTAGCCATTAGCATAGCAGTTACAGGTATGCCACACCTACTACATTACCACATTCTTCAACTCTCCCAAATTGCTACCCATAAGTAAGTACAACCATTATCCTTCTACAGCACAACTCAGGATCTGCTGCACACTGGCATGTCTCTATGAATCCTGATTAGAACTATTATAAGGTAATCCCTAATTAACATCATTTCAATGTTATGCCAACCTGTGTATGCCCTTACAGAACCAACAATTTCTGAAAAAAAAACTGTACATGAGAGTCACTTTCGTCCAGTCCAATCCTAGATTGTACAACTTTACACATGCCTGGCATCCTTTGTTATAGATACGCACTTATCTTACATACCTACACACCTTCATACCTACACACCTTTTACATGAATATCCTAGCCAAATACCCTATCATATAAACACTAGACATCTACTGTTGAGACGGGCCACTCACCTGAAAAGCAGGAGGTCTGCAGGGGTGATGGTATGCCCCTTGACCTCCTGGAACACCTCTTGGCACTTCCTGGTGGACACAGAAACCCCGACAGCTGTCCCAAAAGGAAAGGGGGAGTGGAAGAGAAAGAGAAAGAGAAAGAGACAAAACACTGCCACATCTTGCCGGTCCAGCCGGGCACCCTGTAATTTCGAGGGGGCAGGTCGTTGTTGACAGAGTGATAGTAGAGTTAGTGCACTCAACTTCCTTGAAACTGAATCTCTCTTTCTTATATGGGCACAGGAGCGATAGAAGAACACCGGGATGCTCCAGCACTTTTCTTGGATAGTAATAACTGTTGCCACAATTACTAACACTGCATTACCAAAAACCCAGACTGAGTACCATAACAATAAGTACTGCGACACTAGGGCTGGCTACACAGAGATTCACAGTTACACACTACAATTAGAACTGTGGTTGCACTTATCATGCACAAGAAAGACAAACAAGGGCATTAATTATATCACATATAACTTTCCTGCATGCGTAGGGTTAAATTAAAAGGAACAAAAACAATCCAAGAAATACAAATGTCCACTCTGGGTTTAAACAGTTAGGGTGGCACAGTTTGGTTTCACTGTGTGTGTGAAAAACCCTTCAAAAGCAAATTCCTCAAACCTGAAACACAGGCATGAATGACACTATTTAAATCCAAGAGCTATGCTATTAGAGAAAGAAAAGTCACGTAAATGCTCTTTTAAAATTGCACTGTAACTTTTTGTAGTACTTGAGCTCAAGCAGATTTCCTGAAGCACATTTAGGCAAGTAACTACAATAATAATGTAGAATGTTCAGAAATGCATTTGTCTCTTCAAGATAAGCACTCTGCCAAAATACGAGGCCTGAAATACACCAGCTGTTCTAGGAAAGCGCGGCGCTCAAAGAACAAACTCCCTGGAGAATACCAGTCACTTAGCTGCAGTTTTTTCCAGAGTGCTGGAGGAATGCCTGGTGTTAGCTGGTACAGGAACTTAGAAAATAATTGCCTCAAAATTCCTGAACACGAGGATGACAGCAGGGCCTGGACTGCCAAATCAGATGCTGAGATCAGGAAGCAAAACAAAGCCAAGCAGGGAGGCATGCGTCACTCTGCTATTTATAGCCAATCAGGAAAGCAGTTGAGTTTCCACATGTGGATGAGTCACCACACCCAATTAGAAGCATATGTCTACATCACACCCAATTAGAAGCACATGTCTACACCTGCTCATATTAGCAAACAAGCATTGGTAAAACAAGCATTGATAAAACCAATTGGGTAACACAGCACATTATGTTTACTTAGAAACATGAAGGCTTAACTAAGAACAGAGATATAATTTAACCCTAATCCCTATGGATGCTGACAGATGACGCATGAGGCACCTTGGGGATTCTTGACATCTACCATTGTATATCTCACTCATCTTTTCCATTCAGAGGGAAATAACACAAGAAATACACTCTGTTACTCTCCCCCTTGCGGCTGCTGTGTTGCCCCCAAGCGCCCATCCAATTCCAGGTAGGCCACCACCACCTATGTGGGCCATTAGGGGGGGTCATGGTCCGATGGGCACCCTTTCCTCGTTGGGAGGCCATCCCCAACGGGGCCTCCACGATCTTCTGGGCTCAGTGTCTCAGGTCCTCCCACCGCTTCCTGCAGTGGGTGCTCTGCCAGCTATAAACCCCCAGGGTCTGCACTTCCTTTGCAATGGCTTTCCACAATGCTTTCTTCTGAAGGGCACTGACCTGGATGGGAGACACAGAAAGAAGGGCACAGTCATGTAGACGTATCAAGCAGAAATATGATAGGACTACAAACAGTATACATCTCACATCCATCCATGACATTACACTTATACTTTGTTTTCCAACATGTGTGTCCGATGCATCACTCTCCACAGGGTATACAGCATACACATACTATCATCCACACACAACTATGTCGCTACTACTACACCAATATGCAACCTACCTGCCATTCTGGAGCCCCATACAGATTTGTATAGTGGGTAGGACCCCATCCACAAGTTTCTGCAGTTCTTCAGTTGTGAAGGCGGGGGCCCTATCCCTGGTGACACGTGCCACTGTGGTTTCCAGGTACAGGACACAGCAGCACACACAGTGGAGGTCTTGTTGGCTGGAGAGTCATGGATCAAGTGAGATAGGCTGTAGAAAATGGTGGTCATGGCTGCAGCGGTCTGCACTGTCACTGCTGGCGGTCATCATCCTTGGCCCCTGTTCAATCAATCAATCAATCAATCAATATTTGTAAAGTGTGGCTACTCACCAGTGAGGGTCTCAAGGCGCTGGGGGGGGCCTCATCCGAAGAGCTACGTCTTGAGGTTCTTCCTGAAGATGGTGAGCGACGTGCTTTGTCTGAGTTGCAGGTGGGGGGGATTTTTCCAGCTCTTTGCTCCTGTGTAGGAGAAAGATCGTCCACCGGCGGTGTTTTTGTGGATGCGAGGGATGGTGGCCAGGCCCTTCTGGGCTGAGCAGAGGGATCTGGTGGGGATGTGGAAGGAGACGTAGTGGTACAGGTAGGCTGGTTCTGCATTGTGTATGGCCTTGTACGTGTGGGTGAGAAGTTTGAAGGTGACCGGTAGGCAGTGGAGAGCCCTCAGGTCTTGGGAGATGTGTTCTCGGCAAGGGAGGTCCAGAATGAGTCTGGCAGTGGTGTTCTGGATGAGTTGAAGTTTTTTGATGTTCCTAGTTGAGGTGCTGGCGTGGAGGGCGTTGCCGTAGTCGAGGTTGCTAGTGACTAAGGCGTGGGTAACTGTCCTGCAACAGTCTGATCTTCCAAAGATTGTGGAGTGTGTGCCAGCAGGAGGAGACAACAGAGTTTACCTGGCGGGTCATGGATAGGGAGGAGCCGAGGATGATTCCTAATTTGAGGGTGTGCTCAGTCAGTGCAGGGGGGTGCTGAGGGATGTGGGTCCCCAGGAGTCATCCCAAGCTGAGGTGGCGTTTCCGAAGATGATGACCTCCATCTTGTCAGAATTATGCTTGAGGCAGCTTTCTCTCATCCAGGTGGCGACGGCTTCCATTCTTGAGTGAAAGTTCCTTTTGGCTGTGTCCGGGTCATCGGTGAGGGAAATGATGAGTTGTGTGTCATCGGCATATGACACAATGTTCATATTGTGGCTTCTGACGATGGAAGTAAGAGGGGTGGTGTATATATTGAACAGTGTGGGGCTCAGTGAGGATCCTTGGGGGACTTCGCAGTTGACTCCTGTGGGTAGGGAAGTGTGGGGCGGGAGTCTGACCCTCTGAGTCCTCCCAGAGAAGAAGGAGTGGATCCATTCCAGGGTTCTCTGCGGATTCCTATGTCGTGGAGTCTGGTGTGCAGAGTGCTGTGGGAGACCATGTCAAAAGCTGCTGAGAGGTCGAGGAGTCTGAGTGCTGTGGTGTGGCTGCGGTCTAGGAGTAATTGGATGTCGTCAGTGGCTGCCAGGAGTGCTGTCTTCGTGCTGTGATTGTTGCAGAAGCCGGACTGGGAGCAACCCAGGGAGTTGTGCGTTGATTGCTTTCTCTAGTACTTTGGTGGGGTAGGGTAACAGTGAGATGGGCCGGAAATTCTTTAGTTCTGATAGGCCAGCCGAAGGTTTGTTCAGGAGAGAGTGTATTTCGGCGTGTTTCCAGTCCTCGGGGAAGGTTCCCGTACTGATGGAGCAGTTGATTGTGTTACGATGCTCGGGGCGAAGGATGCACTGGCTCTGATCTATTTGTGGTGCTGGCAAGGGTCTGAGGGGGCTCTGGAGTGGGTGCTGTTCATGATGTTGACTGGTTCCTCAGTGGTGAGCATGGACCAGCCGTGGATGGTCTGGGTGTGTTCTGGGGGGGTGGGTCGATCGCAGGTTCCGGTGCAAGGATTTTCCGGGAGGAAGCTGTCGCAGATGTCCTGGGTCTTGTGGTGGAAAAAGTAGGCAAGTTTGTCGCAGAGGTCCTCTGACTGGGGATGCTGGTGGATTTGGAGGGGGGATCTGTGAATTGGTTGATGACTGAGAGGAGTTCCTTTGAGTTGTGTGTGGAGGAGTTGATGCGCTCTCGGAGTGCATCCTTCCTTGCGTTCTTGATTTTTTGTCAGTGGGCGGCAGATGCGGCTCTGAATGAGGTGAGGTTTTTGCTGAATTAGTTGTTCCTCAATTTTTTCTCTAAATGCCTGCGGGTACGCATAGACATCAATGTTAACCAATAAAGAGTTGCACGGCGGTTTTGACCGCCTACTGCCATGACAACATACACCAGCGGAATGAGCTCACTGTAATCATTTCTCTGCATGCAGGACAAGCAGCAGCCATTTTACACATTTGATGTACATTGTACAGTATTTCATGTGTGTCACAGCTCGTACAGGCAATGTACATGCCAAGCAGAAACGATTGTGAACAATGTTAATTATATCTTGTCAGTTGTACCTTCTGAGTTATGAGGAATATTGTGTAGACACATAAACAGCCTATGATTTTGTAGTAGGTAAAAGGGTGACTCTAGCTTTATAAGTCCTGACACCAGACACCACAAATATAAGGTGTATTCGCACCAGGTTAGTTCAGTGAGTTGTTATATTGTAGGAACAGTCTATCATCAAATTTATGGTTGCAGGTGTGATGTATATTGCAGAAAGTGTGTCAAAATAAGGGATAAATGAAGTGTAATCATTGTCATACTTGTGTTGTTTGCTATATCTAGATACCGACCACTGTGGAGGCTGAGAAATGCACCTGTGTACTGGCTCCTGGTTGACCTTGCCACCATGAAAGAAAGACACATCATAGTCACCTATCGTCTCAGCCGTGCAACAATCAGGAAACTGTGTACCCAGCTAGAGTCAGATCTGCTGCCAGCCATATGCCAACCTACAGCCATTCCTCAAGCTCTGCAGGTGCTTCTGTCCTCAACTTTTTGGCCAGTGGCTCATTCTAAGGGACAGTGGAATTAGCAGCAGGTATGTCTCAAACTATGTACTGTGTTGTGGAATATCTTGTCTGCCTTATTAAAACATGTTGGAAGCTACCTCAAATTTTCCTATACTATAGATTTTGCCAATGAGAGGGCTGAATTCTATGCAATGGGTCATATCCCTCATGTAATAAGGGCCATACATGGTACCCATTTTGCATTGGTACCACCCAGGGACAGCGAGCAAGTGCATTGAAATAGAAAGAGCTTTCATTCAATTAATGTGCAGATGGTCTGTTTAGCAGACCAATACATCTCCCAGGTGACTGCAAAGTTTCCTGGGTCTGTACATGATTCCCACATCCTCAGGAACAGCAGTGTCCCACATATGAGGGCGCACCTACAGCGGGAGAGAGTCTACCTCATTGGTGAGTATGATGAGTGTATGTATAATCCTTGTGAGTTCAGCAATCCTACTCTTTCGACTCTGAACATAGCAGGACTCTAACAGATGTTTCCCCTATCCACAGGTGATTCAGGGTATTCAAATCTGTCCTGGCTACTGACACAGGTGAGGAATCCAAAGACCGGAGCTGAGATTTGGTACAATGAGGCTCATGGGAGGATGAGGAGGGTCATTGAGAGGGCATTCGGTCTTCTGTAGGCAAGGTTTTGGTGTTTGCACATCTCTGGAGGTTCCCTGCTCTACTCACCTCAGAAGGTGTGCCAGATTGTCGTGTCCTGCTGCATGCTGCACAATTTGGCACTAAGGAGGCATCTGCCATTGCTGGAACAGGAGGGAGTAGGTGTGTACCAATAGCAGAAGAGGGAGCAATGGACAGTGGTGAAGATGGGGACGAGGATGATGTTGTCTCAAGAACTCAGCTCATCCAGCAATATTTCCAGTGACATTCTGGTAGGTGAATCTCTCAAGATACTACTTTTCATGCGGAACTACAGTAGGGGTGTTGTTTGAAATCTATCTGATGTGAGCAGTGTTATGTCTCAGTTAGGTACATCAGTAGAGTGTACCTGATAGGTAGGTATAATTGCGCTGAAGAACTGCTGCCATTGCTATCGTCATTCTGTATAAATTGATTTCAATTATTATCCAAACCCCTTATACGCTTAATTATATATGATTTTTTGGGAAGTGACAATGTAATGTACCTTCTTCACAGCTGTCCTCATACATCACCTCAGTGTACAGTTTCCCCAAATTTGCTTTCTCTGTTTTGTAAATCTATCAGTAGAGGATAGCATACTGATAATTGAGCTAGACAGCATTTCTGTTATGTGTCATGTGTCCAAGACAGAAATTGTGTGATAAGTTAAGTTTTGTTCAAAATATCCTCTATATGTAGTTACAATTAGATATGTTTGTAGACACTTTCTATTGCAGGTGAATGAAGTATTGCATTGATATGGTGATCTATTATAACAGAATTTTTGTTCACAATTTTCACAGAAGGCCTGTCGCTGAATGCTGAGTTCCCTTCCCTTTTTGCTACCCGTCAACCCAGAGATGTGTGGACATTGACACTGAGCATCTGACACTGACCTGTGTCGATAAAGGCTTACCATTTTTTACTTTTCTAACAACACTTTGATTAATACACCACATTATTGTTTGCTCATTGTCTCTTATTAAACACACAAAACCAATTGTTGTGTTCAAGTCTGTAAGGATGGGTTGGTGTTCGAAATCATCAGTCTGCTAGGGCAAGCAGAAGGTAGCACAGACTCAGTATCCAGGAGTGATAGGAAAATGGAGCTATGGCAGTAGTATGGCTACAAGGTGTCTCAGTGGCACACAAGGGTGACAGTTCAGGAGAGGCTCATTTCCTGGCAGTGGGGTTGGTCTTGGCTTCAGTCCCTGCAGCATGCCTGGTTCTGCAGTCACTTTTGGGTGGGGGTTTCTCAGCTACAATTGGAGGGTCACTAGTGGCTTGTGAGCCCTCAGGCAGGGCCTCCATCCCACTAGCTGCGGCAGATGTAGAGGGCTAGTCAGGACAGTGGCTAGTGGAAGGGGCCTGGTGGTGGGTGGAGGACTCATGCAGGATGGATATCAACTCCTGCATTAACCCTTTCATGGAGGCCATGGTGGCATTGTGTTCCTGCTGCTGCTGCATGGTCTCCTGGTGGTACTCCCTCTGCAGCCTTTGGTTTTCCCCCAACATGGTGATTATATGGCCATCTTGTCCTGGGATTGGTGGTATGCTCCCAGGGCTTGTGCTATGGCCTCTTGGGCAAGTGGCTCCCTGGGTTGCCCCACTCTTTGGCCCACAGATGCCATCCCACTGGCCCTAGCCCCCTGTGCCTGTGTCCCCGGCACAGTGTGCCCACTTCCATTTACACCAGGACCTTCATCATCTTGAGTGGTGGGTGCTGACTCAGGCCCCTGTACAGGTGGGCACACTGTAGATTGGCGTGGCATGCACACTATAGATTGACGTGGCATGGAGACACTGGTTTGGGGGCATTGGATGACTGGTGTTGTGCCTGCTACAGTTGTAGGGGGCTCTATCATGGCCTGGGTGAGGCTAGTGGAGGTAGACTGCCTTGAGGTGCCGGATAGGCCAGGGAGGTCATTCAGCTCCAGACATTCTGAGTAGCTGTCATCACTGGGGTCTTCTTCTGGTGGAGGACTGGGTCTTCGTGGCACCTGCTGAGAAGTGACATTGTCAGTGGTAATTGTGGATAACAGTGATTGCTATTCAAATCTTCTTAATCTGTTTGACATAGGTTGCTAAGTGAGTGCTATTTGGCATGCTTGAGTTTGCAGGGCTATCTATGTGAGGGGGTGCGCACAATGTTGGGTTAATAAAGAGTGATGCATTGTGGGATTCATAGTGCTTCATGATGAACATGCATTAGGTGCATTTGTGAGAGCAGACGTTTGGATTGGTGTTAGTGGGGTTGGGTGGGCATGCAGGGGACGGGGACGCATGCAACACAGGTATACTTAATACAAGAACATTAAAGGTGACTTACCAGTCTCCAGTCCTCCAGGGATTCCACTGCAGGATTGCAAAGACCTCCTCCTCCCATGATGTCAGCTTCATCCATATTCAAATTGGCCAATGAGGTATGGTGTTGTAGTGAAGGATTCTCTTTGACCGCGGTGGTCCATACCACATTTGGATTACCGCCATGCTAAGACAGCTGTGCTGATTTGAGGGTCAAAATATAGAGGGAGGCCTGCTTTTGAAGTGGTAGTGTGGGTGGTGGGACCACCTCTCTCCCTCCGTCCTTCAGCCTGGCAGTGTCAGAATTGTGGCTGTATTCTGGTGATTTTGTTCTTCTGAGTCATAATAGGGAGGGCAGATTACCGCTGCCAGTGCCGTCTTTTGGCGGCCGCCAGCATGGCGGTTTGCGGAAAAAATACGCCAAAGTCATAATGAGGGCCTATATCTTCAGGATCATATATTGATTGTGGGGGAAAAGTGGAAGTGAACATGATTTGTTATTTGATGAAGTAATGGAAAGGTTGGGAAAACATGAATGGACCATAAAAAGAGAAAAATGTCAAATTGGGAAACAAGAGGTGACTTACTTGGAACATGTTTTAAACAGTAGAGGGATCAGACCAAAGAATAGCATAGTGGAAGTGATAGAAAAGGCAACAAAAACCGTGTACAAAAGATGAATTAAATTTGTTCCTAGGTCTTGCGGAATATTGTTCAAAATGTGTAAAAAACTTTACAAAAATAGTAGAACCTCTAAGGAAGAAAGGAATAGAGTTTGTATGGAATGAGGAATGTAAACTTGCTTTTAGGGAGATAGTTTGATGTTACAGGAAAAATGCACATAACTACAGATGCTAGTAATGTTGGCATTGGTACATTATTAACATAGGTTAAAGATGATGATGAATGTGTGGTTGGATTTGCATCCAGAATACTACAGGGAGCAGAAAACGCACAATCTGTAATAGAGAGGGAGGCCTTAGCCTAATGCTGGGAAATCAACCATTTTAAGTTCTATGTGTGGTGTATACCTTTCAAAGTAAGAACTGATCATAAACCCCTGACATACATTTTTAAAGGAGGAAAGGATTTAGAAGGAAATGTTACACCACGCATTTCAAGATGGGTGTTAGTGATAATGGATTATAACTTTAAAGTAGAATTTGTCAGAGGCAGTAGGAATGTAGTAGTAGATTATTTATCAAGGATGCCGATTGAAGCAGAAGAGGTTGTGGAAGATATTACTGCAGGAGAAGAAAGAATTGCTAGGGGACAGGTGGCAATAAATGCAGAAGAATTGTGTGTTGTGAAAGAGAATGACGGGGTCATGAAGAAAGTTAAGGACAGGGTTGTGTGTGGATGGAAGGATGAAGATGGAGTGAGCAGTGATATATGTGATTATTTTAATGTTAAGGACCAACTAAGTACAATCAATGGAAAATTAACAAGAAGAAACCAATGGATTCCTCCAAAAGGTGTTTGCAGACACATTATTGATATTACATATGAGGGACATCTGGGTTGACAAGTGATTAAAAGAAAAGAGAGACAATCATTCTGGTGGCCTGGTATGGATCAAGAGGTGGAAGAGAGAGTGAGGAATTGTGTTTCATGTGCAAACAGTGATAAGACTAAAGTGGTAAGACAACCTCCATTAGTAACAACTGATTTTCTAGAGAGACCATGGGAGATGTTGGCCATTGATTTCTTAGGCTTGGTTTCTAGTTTAGGTGTTAGGAATAAATACATCATGGTGTTGGTAGATTATCATAACAAATGGTTTGCAGTAAAGACAGCGAGTATTTTCATTTTTGGAAGAGGTTTTCATGGGGGAAAGAATACCAAAAACGATTGTGTCAGACAATGGTGTAAAATTTGAATCCAGGGAAATTACCAATTATCTTGATATAATGGGAATAACTCATGAAGGGGTAGCTCTTTTCTGACCAAAAGCAAACGTCTTGGTAGAAAGAGTAAACCGAATTGTGATGAAACATATTCAACTATCCTTCGCCAAAAAAGAGTTGAAGTGAATGATGTGGTCACACAGAACTACTTCTCACTCTGTGACAGGAGTTTCACCATTTGGAAGGAAGAGAACCAGGAGTAAAAGAGTGCACTACATGGTTGAGAGGAAAAGGAAAAAAAGAAGTTGATGTAAGATAATAAAAAAAAGAGTTAGAGATATGCAGGAAAAAAGTGTACAGTATTATAATGAAAGAAAGGGTGTCAAAGGGTGCCATATACAAAAGTGGAGATTGGATTGCCATGATGAAGGGAGGTGTTATCCATAAAAGGGATAGCAAGTACTACATTCCACACAAAGTGAAGGAAGTTAGATGTAATATAATAATTTTAGAAGATGGAACAACATGGCCTATGGAAAATGTATGCACGGTGTTGGAAAATGGGTTATTGGTAAGGGCAGGTAAGTACCTACACTTAGCAATAGGCCACTAACCTCACCCTAAGGTCCAGTTAGGTCTCAGTAAATTAAACCTAGCTCAACCCTTGGTAGCTTGGCAACGAGCAACAAGGCTTAACTTAGGAGACAAAGCGCAAGGCTTTCAAATATCACAAAACAGTAATTAAATAAAACACAGGAAACAGTTTAAAAATCCAAGGTCCCTGCTTATAGTTACATGGCATCCAGCCCTAGGGGCACATAGGGCACACCTTACGGGTACCTTATATGTAAAAATAAGGTAGTTTAAGACTTTGGAACTACTTTTAATTCCAAAGTCGAATTTGCATATAACTTTAATTTAAAAGCAGCCAGCAAGGCAGGCCTGCCTTTAAAATGACACTGGGCACCTCAGCAGTGCACCTATAGGTGCACTACCTATGCTGGGATCCCTAAACCTCCATGCCCTACCATATACTAGGGACTTATAGGTAGGTTAACTTAACCAATTATAATTAAATTAATTTGCATACCAATTTTACACAGAGCACAGGCCCTGGTACTGGTTAGCAGTACCCAGGGCACCATCAGAGTCAGGAAAACACCAGTAAAAAGTGGAAAATGGGGGCAAAAAGTTAGGGGGCCTCTGCAATCGGCCCTGTTCTCTCACACAAGCCCCGCCCAGCCCACACGCCAAGGAGACTCAGCCCAACCCTGGGAGAGTCTTCCTGGCTTGTCAGGCAAGGAAGACAGTGAAGAGAACAGGCTGTCCCTTTGCAGGGCCTACTCTGCCTTATATCCTCCTGCCATGGTCACTCCCTCTGGGTAGTGAATCCATCCCAACAGTGAAAGGACCCATCTCAAACTGAAACTTCCCTCTAGGGGGTCTTCCTCCTCTCTCTCTGCCAACTTGGGTAGTGAGGTGCCCACCTCCCCTACTCCTAACTTTGCTAGGGCAACACCTAGCTTAGACAAATAGGTCACCCAACACTTGAGCAACCCAATGATGACCAACAGGGTCAGGGGGCCTACTTTGCTTTTGTCCCTGGGGTCTGCCTCCCAGGCCAAGTACAGTGCTGCCAGGAAGGCTAGCACCCAGCAGAGGCTACTGACAGCTGTCAGTACCCAGAACCACACCCTAAGGTCTGCACTAACAGGTGGCTGAGCTGCTTTGGGGGCAACTGTGGGGTGCTGGCACCCCTCTTGCTGTCTTGGGTGGGGGGCTACCACCTCCTGTGGCAGACACGCTCCTTCCACTCTCCCTTCTGTCAGTGCAGGGGCAACACCCTGAATCTGAACAGCTGCCTGACTACTCAGGACTTCCTTGGGGTCAGGTAAGGCCTCACCAGTACCAACTCTGGGCTCCCCCCCTACTGGGGCAGAAGGCCTTTGGCTCCCTGGAACTCTCTTTAGGAGTGGCCCACCCTTCCTTTCCTGCTTTCCTTTTCTTGGGGACCCCTGTCTTCTAACTGTAGGGACTGACTCCCCAGGACTTTGGGTTGGGGGGTGCCCTCGGCGACTGCCCCATCTGGGACCAGACTCACCTCTGGGAGGTCATTGCCCAGGATACAATCTAGGGGGAGGTCAGCACTGACTACCACCCTAAACCAGCCAAGGATACCCTCCCTCTCTATGGGTACTATGGCTACAGGTTTGGAGGTGACCTCCCCTGTGGCTACCCTGACTTTCCTGGTCTCTCCTGGGACATACATGTCTGGGGTCACTAACCGGTCACTCACTATAGTGTGACTGGCACAGGTGTCTCCCAGGCCATTGGTAGGGATCCCATTCATCTGAATGGGGTGAAAGTGCCTACTCCCACCCTGAAGGATCACCAGCTTACCATCTGGTCCTGTCTCCCAGTCCAGTGCTAGGAGGACTTCATCATCTGAGGAGTCCTCCTCCATGGCTACACTGGACAGACCAGTGCTAACCACCTTCTTTGGACAGGCTGCATCTCCTCTGAAGTGACCTGTCTGCTGACAGTCAAAGCAAGCCTTACTGTCCAAGAGCTTTTTTAACCCTGGGTCTCCCTGTCTCTGCTTGTCAGAGTGGGAGTGGGATTTACTCTCCTCCTTCTTAGGGTTCTGGGGTACAGAGGGAGTCTCTGTGGTGGGCTTACCACCTCCCTCCTTAGGTCTTTGGGGACCTGACCCCCCCTTATTGGAGTCTCCCCCCTGGGACTTGACAACAACCCTTGTTCTCAGCCAGTCATCAGCTGCCTCCCCCAGCTCTCTAGGTTTGGTCAGCTTATAGTCCACTAGCTGCTGGCGTAACCTTTCTTGGATACAATTGGTCAAGATGTGGTCTCTCATGATCAGATTTTATAACCCTCATAAGTATTTACTTTGTTACCATGAATCTAGCCCTCTAGTGCCTCAAGTGAGGTGTCTACAAAGTCAACCCAAAACAGGGTATTGACCTTCTGGGTGTCATTGAACTTCACCCTATACTGCTCTGGGGTCAGACCAAACTTTTTAGTTAAGCATCTCTTCATACTGGGGTATGAATTCTGTCTCCTCCCTCCTCAAGGTTAGGAGCCTATCCCTCCCAGAGTTGGGGACCAACTCCCAAAGAAGTGAACCCCAGTACTGAGGATTTACTCTCCTCATCTGGAGGGCCCTCTCAAAGGCCCCAGCCACTTATCTATGTCATCCCCCTCTACATAGGCAGGAACCACCCCCTTGGGGAATCTGGGGCAAAATCCCCCACCCAGGGACACCTCAGCTTCTCTGTCGCTGCCACCATCTCTTTTCTCTTCCCCTGCCCACTTTTTCTTTTCTAGGGCCAATGTCTCTGCCTCCAAAGCTATAAATGCTAGCTGGGCCTCCAGCTCTCTTTCCCTGAGGGATAGGTTCTCTCCTCCTGAAGGGACCCCCTTCCCCCAACTAGCTTTGGGTATGACCCTAGTGACTTTGTGCAGTGAGGACCGGTCTTCGTCATCCTCACTTAGGCTCAGATGCCCTCCCTCCCCTGAGTGGTTGGACCTAGCATCCTCCCCTACTTCTTCCTCCTCTGGAGCTTCCTCTGAGCCTACCTCTTGGGCCTCAGCCCATGCTGTCAGGGATTTAATCAGGACATGCTTCCTGAGGGCAGTGGTTGGAGGCAACTCCCTTGCAGTACACAACATACTAAGCTGGACTACTGTCAGTGTGGGTAGGCTAGCCGGATCAAGCTCTATGGTTCCCAAGGTTTGTGTCAACAAAAAACTTTTTGCAAAAATTGGAAACAAGAATTTAGAAAAATCACAAAAATTAAAACATTTAAATTAATCCAAATTAAAAATTAAAAACAATTTTTGCACTAGGACAATTTAAAGGATTTTTTATTTGTTTTACTTAAAACTGTAATGTGATACTGAACACAAGTACAGGATCCCACCACTGCGCACCAAAATAAAAAGCGCCAATCTGGTCATCTGGTCGCACCTCGACCGTGGCAAAGTCAAAGTTTATGGCCGACCGCGATGGAGCCTGGCTCGGCTAGAGCCCGCGGGAGGCCTCGTCAAAAGTTTACCTTAGGACTTAGTCGTTTTTCTGAAGATTTTCTTCAGCGGGACGAACCTGCCAGTCCAATCCAACCTCCTGAACTCTTCTCCGGATACGCGTCACAGGAGCCCTCGGTGGAGATTTTTATCTTCGGACTTAGTCGTTTTTTTTAGGTGAAAATCCTTAAGTGATGGTAAAGCACTTGTTGTTATTCGAACCTTGTACGACATTTCCGTTAATGTAAATGACATTCAAACCAGAAGTACTGCAATTGTGAATATGATGTGTTTTCTTTTTCTTAAATGTTATTAGCAAATAAGCATTGGAGTATTGTTTAGGCAATTTTCTTTCGTTGGAACAATAAAGGGGGGAGATGTGTGAAGATGTGGCGCCTAATAGAAGAAACAGGTATGAATGTAATGAGGTAGCTATGACATCAGATGGAATGTGTGAGATGAAGACAAGAGGGCTGAAGAGCGGAGGAGCTCTGCTGGAGATGTCACATAATGACATAAAAATAAATTAAGAAGATTTGGCTATGATGAAGCATGACATCCAAATGGTTGTGTGAGGGCTCTTGTTTCTATCTTTAGAAGTGTCGGGTGGACTACTTTTTCTTGTGGAACAGTGTATCTTTTTTATTTGCGGCAAGTTTACACTTTTGTCAGACTCACACCTCCGTTTTTAATGCATAAGCCCAAGAGAAGGGTGAAAAGTATTTAAATAGTAGGACATGCCCTGTTAGGTTTTTGATGTCCTAGTAGTGAAAGACTCCTATCTTTCCCATAGGAGAACATTGGGGTTACCTTATTACAATGTATAAGTGTAATTTCCAATTGGGAAGAAATGGGACCCCAGGTTTGGTGTCTCTGGAATCACAATTTAAAATGACAACTTATGGTGAAGTTGGATTTTAAATTGTATTTCTGAACATGCCCTTTTTTTAAAGTTGACATTTTCTTACTTTAACCATTTGGTGCCTTCTGCCTGTCTCTGAATCCATGTCTGGGGTAGGTGACAGCGGGGCTTTGCACATTCCCTCTAGAAAGCCACAAACAAAGAGAGCTTATGTGACTGATGGGCAATTCAAAGCCTGATAAGCTGTATCCTGCCCCACACAAAGGGCTGCATACCCCACTGTAGTGAGTCTGGAGCCAGGACAGGAAAGGCAGGGACTCTATGCTCTTCAAAGGCTTCTCTTTGAAGTCTCCCCCACTTCAGAGGCATAACTAGGTATAAGGACTGGACCTCAGACACGCCCAACTCACTACACTTCTGGACCTGTGGATACGCTGCCAGGAAAAGGGACTGCCACTCTGCTAGACTGCTACTCTGCTGGACTCCTGCTCTGCTGTGCTCACCTGCTGCCTGCAGCCCTACTTGCCTAGGAGTGAAGACAAAAAGTGACTCCAAGGGCTTGCAAGCTTGCCTCCTGTTTTCTGAAGTCTCAAGGACACAAAAGGCTTCCAGCTCACCTGCTACAACACCTGCACTGTGCCAACTGTGAGTATTGCCCTGCCAAGTGGTGCCAATCCAGTCATGAGCCCTTGAAAGTCAGTATAAAGTGCTGCTCCAGTCCAAAGCAATTCATTACTGCTTCTGTGTGGATCGGGAGCAGCGCATCACTCCTGTGGTGTGGATCAGAATCAGCGCATCTTTTCCATTGAGTGGTTAAGAGTCAAAACATCTCCTCTCCAGCGCCGATCAACCTTGGCACATCACATTTGGAAGCGCAGCATCTTGGACCAAAAGGAGCACTGCTGTTACATGCGCAAAATTGATTCATTTTCGCTACTGCATTGAAAGGATCAATGCATCGCCTCACTGCAGGAAAAGACACCAATGTATCACTTTATGCTGCTCCGTTGCCTCCTCGATGTAGACGCAACCAGGATTACATTTTGATTTTGTTGTATGTATTATGTATGTATGCTCCATCTTACTAACCAGGTGCCATTTCTTTTTGTGCGGTGTTTTCACTGTTTTACTTTTTGAACTGTTTACATAAATATGTAACACTTTACCTCTTAGATTAAGCCTGACTGCTCTGTGCCAAGCTACCAGAGGGTGAGCACAGGTTAACCTACAGTGTGCTTGTGACTCACCTTAACTAGGACTGTGGTTCCTGCTTAGACAGGATGCATACCTCTGCCGTGCACAAACTTAATTTCTGACATGAATGTTTAAATCTGGTTAACAGCCCATGTAGTAAATTTCTAAATGCCCTACATAGTGCCCTCTGGGACATGCTTCCAGTAGCATCTGTTGTGAACGCTAACTCTAGAGTTTAGCGGATGTAGTGTCTACACATGTGTGAGAATTGCCTGACTGCACTGTATTTGTCTGCCTAGTAGAGGGTGCAGCTTATTGAGCAGGCCTAAAATGACTTTCTTGCTGTGATATTTCCTCCTCACAACGGCCAAAGAGGAGTATGCATTCTATGAACTCTTCTTTCTCTTCTGATGTTGTCACCTGTTGCTTCGTGGCCTCTAGAAGTCTGCCATTGTGAAAGCTTGTGTTTCATTTCGGGTCTATTTTAAAGGTTTATGCTTGTTACTATTTGCTTTTAATTTAAAGGTACTTTGTGACAGCTTATCCTAATTTTTCAAATTTTTGCATTTGGTGAATGCGTTGTGCATACGTTTAGTGACTCGCTATGTGGGAATCTCTATTTGTGAAATTACATTTAATATATGCTATTTTCAGTTTTTGCTACACAGTATTATTTTCACAAAATGTGCGTTTCCTTAACTCCTTTAGATTGCAGTGTGTATTTTCTGTTAGAAATTCAATCTTTTACTTTTTTTCGAACTACAACAAACATATAAACAAACACACATGAGCGTGTGCGCACAACACACCCACCCACACACCCACCCAGACACACACATACTAAACAATACTTAAACTGACAAAATATACATCTCACTGCACTCAAATTGTACCAATCAACGTGTGCCTGCACAGAAAAATAAATTGCATGGAGGAGGAATCAATCGAGAAATATTTTAACTACACCGGTATCCACAATAGGGCTGCAAAAATAATGACGATCTCGTATAAATTTGTCACGGCAAATGTTGCCAGCATATTGCATTCCACTGAAAAAGCCAGTGTTAGAAACCTTTAAAACGACTATTTAAAGTATACACTACCAATGGGGAATTCTCGCTAGGGTGCATGGTATGTATAACACATACATTGAATGAAAAATAAATGCACTGTTGCTCAAATTGGAGAAATCTTGCATATTTTTTTTATTGAAAAGTAACAGTCTTTCCATTAAAGTCTGATTTGTGGGTTTGAGAAAGGCAATCTTCTCATTTATGTATTCTAATAAAGCAACGTATGAAAATATATTACGAAAATTAGGAATGGCACTGCTGAGTCTGCCATAACCACACGTTTTTACGTTCAGTAATAGAGAACAGCAAAGTATTGCCCTTAGGACAAGCATGTGTGAAACACATGTGCCACAGGGGCTAGCTCACAAGATCCTGACAGCTGAGTCTTACGGTCACTACTGGCCCAATTATCGTTACACAAACTCTTTTCGGTACATGTTCAGAACTCGACAGAACCAAACGTTAATTTTCTTCCAGAAAATATTGTCTTTAGAACAATTATCTCTTCCTATTCGGAAATCTGCTATCAATTAGATGATTTCCTTTGCAGTTTGCACACTGTTATGGTGCTGGTGTGAGTTTTTCGCACTATGGCAAAACTTTCCACGCAGAATAAATATAGTTTGCCTCAGGTACTGTTTTTATAGCGTTTATGTTTCAGTTCTATGTTTCTCATTTTATTGGTATTTATCCACATTGTTGTGGTCATTGAAATATAAAGTTGCACCTAGTATTTTTGTACACATATTTATAGAAAAAATTTAAGCTCTCAGATGCATTCGGTTTGCTTCTACAGTACATTTATTATCGCAATAAATACACATTGAATTGATAAACCACTTAAATGCAAATGCATGCACTGCAAATGTTAGAAGTCGCATGAAAGTCCCCAGATTAAGAGTAGCAGAAAACGAAGTCCCCTACAACAGTGAAAACTTCACCTTCACACATGAACGCAAAGAACTGCTACAGCTACATGGTAGTGATATCGGAGTTAGGTTAATCCTATGCAAACCCATTGATACATCCAGTACATTTTAGGATCAGAAGCAGAGACTATTAGGTAAATAACATTTGAAAATTCAAATACGTTTCAGGCATTTCTTCTTTAAGAACGGACAAACTAAGCAGGCATGCCGCTTAGGCAAATGTTGTGGTGTCTTTCTTTGCGGGGAACAGTAAAGTGACGGAAGACTGAGCTATCCACAGAGCAAAAATAGACTAAAAGATACCATATTATTATCCTGGCACTGTCAATGGCCTATTGTGTAAAATACCAATGTTTACAGTGAGTAGCGTTAGTGTGTTCTTCAGTGGAGGTCTGGATGATCTATAGTCTTAAATTAATGATGTCATTGGTGGGTACCTGATGTTTTCTTGTGAAAGTATAGCAGTTACTAATCTGATGACTGCATTGATACCTGCACTGGACAGCATTTGGAATAAACTTGTGTAATACATATAGGAGGTCATTACGAGTTTGACGGTTCCATGACAGCCATGTTGGTGGCGGGGGTCGTACCGCCAATGGCCCGGTGGAGAAGATCGCCAAATTGTGATCATCTCGGTCTCCCCAACAGAAGACAGCCAAACTACCGCCAGTACTGCCAGTGTGGTCATGGCGCATGGACGGCGGTAGACACCTTCAGGCTGACAGGGACCATGTTCCCGCTGGAAACATAACGAGGATGCACACTGCCAAGGTTTCAGCCACAGTCGAACCACCACCAAAACCCTGGAGGAAACCAACTGCATAAAAGGAGACACTACCCTTCAGGAACACATACCAGTCTGGAGCCGCCATGGAACCTAAACTGGAAGTCCTCCCACTGCTCTTGCTCGCACAACGACTCCGAAACCAGTGACGGAAAAGAAGACAACAACTGTGAGTATACACACCTACCTGCCACTGTAGGGAAACCCCAGAGTACACACGCGCACACAACGTACACATCTGGGTCGGCAGGTGACGGTGACACACACACGTAACCACACACCCATACACACATACACAGACACCTACATACACACATGCACACCCTCAAAACACACAGACACACCCATACAACACGTACCACAGCCAACACACACATGCAAGACACACAGCAACTCGCAGATACACAGCACCGACACAGTTGAACACAACAATAAAAAACAGCACCGATTCACACAATGACACCACAACCGTAACTACACAAATGCTTCATCAAGCGATTTGAGTACACACCTCAACATGACACCACATACATACTACAACACCTAACAACACCTAGGATACAATATACAAAATCACACAGCCATACACCAAAACATACATCATACCATGGTAGCACAACACACAACACATCTGAGATATCCATCACCACACATGCGCACGCTCACACAACAGCCACACAAGGGCACACAACACCACGATTACACATCTCAACACAAATATCACACAATTTATTTACACACATGCATGTACCAAACACACACATATCCTACACACAATACACAGCCATCACAGTGGGAAAAAGCCAGTGTAACACACACATGCAGGCCAGACACAACAGCTAGTACAAACCCCCCACACACACAAACCAAAGGTGCAAAATATTAAACAGCCATGCGGAAAGAAAGGCAAGACAAGTAAGTTACAATTGAAGTCAACAACAGGTTGGGTCAGATGTATTAAGATCATTTTATGGGAAGAAAAGAAATAACTATATATCAGCCCATTGGGCAGTCCAATTTCCAAAATGCCAAAGGCACAAATGGCACCTCTGTGTGCCCCTACGTGACTCCTGACTGACAAATGACCTCCACAGGGTAGGGGCATCAAGGAGGCAGGCACCTCAGGGGCTGGGGGGGGAGTAAAGGGGGGTTTGAGATTGGGAGGGGGTCTTTGGGTTTGGGCTTTGGTTTGGGAGGGGGATCCTTGGGCTTGGGAGGGGTCGACTTCTTGGCAGGAGAGGGGCATGGGTACCGGCAGGGGGTGCAGGGGAGGACTTGGAGGTGGAAGGGCTAGACTTGGTAAGTGACACAGAACGTTAGGGGGTATCACGGTGTGGGAGAGGAGTAGGGAACAGGGAAAACTCTGAGAGGAAATGCTTTTTAGACACATGGGACGGTCATGGCAAAAAGGTTCGGGAGTGGAGGTAGAGGGAGTGGTTGTAGGAGGTGTTGGTGTGGATGTCTTGGGTACAAGTGCATGCGATGAATGCTTTTGGGTGGTGGGTGTCTTTTGTGTGGGTGAGTTTGGGTGTTTATGTGGCTTGAGAGGAGGTGGGAATAGGTGCTGGGAGATGCCATGCTGGATAGGTGACTGTCTGTTGGAGCGGTGTCTGCGTGTATGGTAGATGTGTTGCATGTGGGTGTGTCTGTGGTTGTGGTGGGTGCGGATGTGGTGACTGGGGTGGATGTCTCTGGGTCTGCTATTGTGCTGACTGTGGGTAAGATAGGAGGTGTGGCTTGATCTGTGGTGTTGGTGTGGTAGCTGCAGGTGTGTCTGGTGTAGTGTCTGTGAAGGTGGAGGTGGTGGGGGAGTTGGTGCAGGTAGTGGATGTTGGTGTGTCTGCGGGTGGGTGATGTTTGTGTGTATGCTGGTGGTGAGTATTGTGGTGCTTGTGTTTGTCAGTGGTACTTTTTGCTGTTGAGGTGGATGCATGCTTGTGTTTGTGTGCTTTGGCTGAGTTTGGGAAGAGTGGTTTGGGTTTGGGTAGAGATAATTGGAGGACGACAGTAGACAAAGGGTGACTTGCTGTTGTCAGTGTGGAGGCTAGAGCCTGCAATGATCTCTGCAGGTCAGCCAGTGCACTGCGAATGCCCTCCAGGAATGCATTGCTCTGCTGAGCTTGAGCTGCCAATCCATGGATGGCATTCACAATGGTTGACTGACTCACAGAGATCGACCTCAGGAAGTCAATAGCCTCTTCACTGAGGGCAGCAGGGCTCACTGGGGCAGGGGCAGAGGTGCCTGCGGCAAATTAGACGTCCACCCTCCAGGGTGAGTGACTACGGGCAACAGGGTGGAGAGCTAAGAGAGAGGGCGGTGGAAGTAAGGGGGGGTGGCAGAGAATGATGGTGCTGGGGTGGTCCCAGAAAGGTCCGCCACCGCCAGGGAGTGTCCACTGGAGGAGGATTCTGATGATGACAAGGAAGGTCTGGTCTCCCCCGTGGCACTCCCCTCACCCTCCGTGCCACTGAGTCCCTGTCTGTCGCTTGTAGCAGCACTACAGGTCCTGTGGCCTGCAGCATCCCCACTCGCCTGTGCCCCTTCTCCTTCACCTGCGGATGCTGACGTACACAAAAAGAGAAACACAAGAAGGGAGGGACAGAGATAGGGAGAGAGAGGGTTAACACATACATCACATACACACTTGTAAGCATGCACATCTGTGACTATACAAACCTGCTTAGGCAATTTCATGTGCTAATACACATGTCCTACATCATGTCACAATATGCCACCAATACCCACCCCTGTATGCCAACCCTCGCACCCACATCAACATCCAAGTAAGTCTGCACCACTGGAGTAATCCACATGATAACCACCATAGCAGCGTCTGCATGCACATCATGCCCTGGATGAAGTACAGATGTTTACCTGAATTCACATAAGATCTCTCCATACTCATATCACCTATTGGAAGTGCAGCTAATTGAACCTAACACATCAGGCCTGTACAGTTACAACAGCTGATAAGTCCATTTCCTTTGTGTCCATGACAGTGAATACTACTACACTCACACATCACACAGCACCTGCCTGTCAAATTACATGGCTGACATAACACTCTGTCCAATATTGGTAATTTCTAACTAACGGCTGATGAAATCACTTCACGTTGAACAGCCATACAGGTGACATCTGATGTGTACATTACAAATAATGGGTACAGGCATGTGATTGGTCTAAACCAAGCACAGAGGAATATCTCCAGATATCAACTACATATCTATCACAACTAATCATACATTTAAGTACATCTACAATGGCCCATGTTGCGCATATAACACATCTATACCCATCCACTGAATGCAGTCTCACAACTGATAAACATCAGGAGCACACATATGACATCATGGTCTACATACAATACAACCACACATTCAGTGTCACCAGCAGGACTTCACAACATCATAACACCACCCTCACTCACATTATTCCAGTTTTGTGAATACCTGTACCTAAGTCCAGACAACACACATCTCAGACGGTAAATACATTTAAGCATTATGCCTACATGGACCAACACCACTGCCTTTGCACTGACAGCACATCATACTATTACATAGGGCAGCCTCAGAAGAGAAATTACAACATTCATTTCACATCAACATCACATAAGTTATAAAATATCCAATCCCATTCTAATCACCCACTTCAAATAGGCCAAGGGTAGCAGACATTTTCCCACTCCAACAGATGTGCCCCTAAGTAACCACTGAGACATGATGTAGGCAGCTAATAAGCTATGTTGCACTGTAATTGCTAGGGCATTGGCATACATGGCATTAACATTACGTATTGTCAATAACGAGGTCTGCTTAGGCACATACAACCTCTAGTACTATCCCATTGGGTTCAAGGTTTCATCCCCACAAGTCTAGCACTTAAAAATGCAAGATGATTGCAATCAGACCAAATCAAAGGTACTTTTCAAATGATCCTATTTGCGCAACCTTCACATACCCAATAGATAGAAGATCAACAATATATGGAGATACAACTATCAAGCCAATAATCCAGCCTTAACAAGCCATATTTGTGGTGGAAATGTAAAAGCTGCCTCACATAGAGTCAACACCATAACCAGTACCTGATTTATATACTCCCAATGATAATAGCTGAGTCCTACAGTTGCATTTATAGGTGTGCCATACAGATTGGAGTGGACTGACACCTTAGAGCCAGAAATGCCCAAATGCAGAGGGATGGAACAGTTAATACTCAATGGCTAGGGTGGTGCACAAGTTCACATCCATAGTAAAGGCAGGATGGAGTCACACACATGCCAATCTGATTAGACTATTTCCACAATGCAGACATGGAGAATATTGGATAGGGGAGAAGTACATCCAATGAGAGAAAACCATCAAGACACATCTACAACTAATGCTTAGTCTAGGTGGTTACTAACCATAACCCCTAAGTCTGTATTCATGTAGCATTGACTATATTTTCACTATAGCTACAGTGAGGTAGCTAATCCCATAAAACTCTTTGCAAGTTCCAGGATACAGTCAGAAATTACCCCCTTGTGGCTGCTGTGCTGCCCTCAAATGCATATCCACCTCAGGGTAGGCCACTGCTAATATGGAGGCCATTAGGGGGTCAGGGTCCGATGGGCACCCCTCCCTCTTTGGGAGGACACCTCCAGCTGGACCTCTGCGGTCTTCCGGGCCCAGCGTCCCAGGTCCTCTCACCGCTTGCAGCAATGAGTGCTCCACTGGCTATGGACCCCCAGGGTCTACACTTCCTTGGCAATGGCATGCCAGATCCCTTTCTTCTGATAGGCGTTCACCTGCATGGATGACACAAACAAAAGGAGAAAGTCATGTACACTGATACCATACTAACAGGAGGGGCACATTCACATCAGACTCAACAAATGTCCATAGATACCCATCCTCACTACCCACATGCCTTCATTTCATGTCCTCTGCTGGCATCTATACTCCCTCACCTGTATACTTACCCCATCCACCATCACACGCACCCCTATTACACATGACCATGGGACTGGGCTCACCTGTTCCTCTGGTGCCCCAAATAACTGTCCATACAGGGGAAGGACCCCGTTAACAATCTTCTTCAGCTCTTCTGGTGTGAAGGGTGGGGCCCTATCACCTGCTGGACATGGCATGATGGCTCCCAGAGACATTACACAGGAGCTCAGGTCATGGAGGTCTTCCTGGCAACAGTGTCAGGAGTCAAGTGAGCAAGGCTGCAGAAAATGGCGGTCACGGACCCCACGTACAGGACCGTCAACACCTGCAGTCATTGCTATTGGCCCCAATCCCCCTTAGGCAGCAATGTTAACCAATGACAAGTTGGTCCTGATGGTACTGCCTGTAATTGTCTTTTTGCAGATTTTCATGCTAACTATACTCTTAAGTGGATCAGGATTGTGGACTGTCAGACATCTGTCCTGAATCATATTTTATGTAATGTGTCGCATGCTGAGGATGCCTCCCTCGCCTGTCCATTACTCAACTTGTTGGATGTAGGTGTGCATAGCCATCTCACATATGGCAATCATGACTTTTGTTGATGTTGTAATGAAGACACATGTACAGTAGCTGTGTTCTATTGGTGTTTATTGTGCAAATATTGAAATGGTAACAAACATCTATGGTGCAAATATTGTCCATGAAGTGAGCAGTGGGGTCATAGTAGATGGAATCTTCAGAGTACGTGGTACAGCTGTTGATTGCACAGGTCCAATGTACAACTGCCTATGATACAATGGAGTTATGTCATTGAACAGTCAACAGGGTATCTCAGTGGCAGACAAGGGAGACAAATCAGCTGAGGTTCTCTTCCTGGCACTGGGTGTGGTCTTGCCATCTGCTCCAGCCGGATGTCTGGATGGATGTCCACGTTTGCGGGGGATTCATCAGCTACAGAGTGTGGGGTGTCTGAGGCCTGTGGTTCCCCTGGCAGGGCCTCCATTCCGCTGGCTAACGCTGATGTTGGTGGGTCTGATGTCATGTTGGTAGCAGAAGTGGCCTGCTTGTGGGTGGAGGAAGCACGCAGGGTGGTGTTGATATCCCTCACCACCCCTGCAATGGCCATGGTAGCATTATGGGCCTGCCACTGCTGCATAACCACCTGGTGGTATTCCCTCTGCAGCCTTTGGTTTTCCCTCAACATGGTTATGATCTGGCCCATACTGTCCTGGGGTTGATGGTATGCTCCCAGGACATGGAAGATGGTGGCCTGGTCAGTAGAGTCCCTTGGGGACCCCATCCTCAGGCCCACTGCTCCCACACCCTCTTCCCCATGTGCCTGTGCCCCTGGCGCGGTGTGCCCACTCCCAGTGTTTGCAGGACCTTCATTGTCTGGCGTGAGAGGGGTCGACTCAGGTCCCTGTCCTGTGGGGCACACACTAGTTTGATTATGACCTTGGGACACAGGTTTTTGGATGAAAGGTAGGCTGTGCTGTTGAGGCCCCGGGGCTTTGGGGGATTGTTTTGGGCAGGGTGAGGGAGGGAGTGGTAGACTGACCAGGTGTCCCAGATGGGCCAGGTAGGTCATCAGTGTCCAGACATCCAAGTGTGTGGTTCTCACTGGGTCCTTCATCCTGTGGTGGGCTGGCAGTCTCTGGTATCTTCTACATGGTGGTACCTGTGAATTGAGGGAGAGAGGGAATTACATATTGAAGATTTGTTTGGTCCACTCTTTATCGTATGCATACAGTGGCTTGACATGATTCTCAGCATTGACAATGACAGATGCTGCACAGCATACCATTGGTGTTAGGTAGTGGTGTGTGACATGTGTTCCATACTCCATTTAGGTAGGTGTCATTCTGGTTTAGTACCTCCGGCTGTGTGGATGGGTACTGATACAGACTGATTGTTCACTTGAATGCTCTGCACTGTTAGCTAGTGACTATCCAGCTCTGGTAGTTGGGAGTGGTAGAAGGCTGGATATAGCAGCATGGTGTTCCAGTGGGTTGAGGGTATGGGAGTATTCAAGGTTAAATCAGCTGTGTGTGCATGCTGTGCATGTGCATGGAGGCTGCCATCTGACATACCATACCATGATGGCTGACTTTCTGGGTTGTGGATCTTGATTAGTGGCCAATTGGATCAGTCACAGTGCTGCAGCTGTGTTTAGCTTTGTTTGGTATTGTGTTGTTCCACTGCATTGGTCTCATTGTCATGGTGTGGTCCTCTGTCATAACATCTAGTTGGTATGGCTAGTCCAATAGGCATTCATGCAAGGGATTTGATGTGCACATTCCAGGTATTCAGGTAGATGAGCTTGTGTATTGTGGGAGTCGTAGTGTTAGTTTTAGCCCATGCTAGGTGTGCCTTTGCCAAGGGCTATGTGAGCATTTGGGCAGGGTGGAAGTGTGGAATGCAGGAGAAGGGCATTAGGTAGATAGGTGGGATGTGTAGAGAGACATGCAGTACATTGGGGAGTATTTAGGTGGTGAGGAAGCATGCAGTACAAGACAGTTGTGTGACATGGAGGTTGTGTGCATTTCACCAGAGTCCAGTCCGCCAGGTATTCCATTCAGGCCCTCGGGATGCAGGATGTTCAACAGCTTCTCCTCCCAAGATGTAAACTGTGGGGGAGGACGTGGGGGCCCACCGCCAGTCTTGTGCATGGAAGAAATAAACCTTTAAATAACTAATATCATCCACAAACTGGGGAGAGAAAATCCTTACAGCGCAGCAACATAAAAAGTAGCAAGGTTAGGAGAGGGCAGGCTTTTGTTCTTTCGTGACCTTAATCGTGTGCCCCTCTCTAGGAAGAGGGCTCTACTGGATGTACATGAAATGTTGTTGCCTAAAGAAGTGGTGGTGTTGATGAGTTTTCATGCAAGATTAATAGAGAAGGACCGAGTAATGAAGTAAATGTTTATTCAAGTGGATGCTGCTAAGGTTTTTCATGAGAAGTAGGACTCTGGCAATGGAGAAAGTCAGTGGTGTCAAGCTGAGGGGACGAGATGGTTCTTGAGATGAATGCGGATCTCTGGTGGTCAAGGTGGGTCGTAGCTTCTTCTTCCGGTAATGATAGCTTACAGATGATACCTTGCTAAAGGGGAAATTATAGTTCTAGCTGTATTGATGATCATTTTTCAAGGAATGTTTCTCTCTCCTTCCTTTCTTCTTCCTGTTAGGTTCCATTGAGCAAGACTGAGTTCGATTTGGTGTTTTATTGCAATCAGATGATGGTTATAGCAAAAAGCAGTTTTCTATAATGAGTCAGACTAATAGATGGATTATTGGTGATCTTTTTAATTTGGTGTACTACCAATCAATCAATTACTGCATTTCTAAAGCGCGCTACATACAGGCGCTGGGGGGGGGGGAGGGGGGGGGGGTGCTACTGATTGAAGAGCCAGGTCTTGAGAAATCTTCTGAAGGCCACCAGGTCCTGAGTCTGTCGTAGGTTGGTAATGAGAGTGTTCCAGGTCTTGGCGGTGAGGTAGGAGAAGGATCTGCGCCGGTGGTGGTTTTCTGGATACGGGGAATTGTGGCGAGGGCGAGGTTGGCTGAGCGGAGGCTTCGGGTGGGGGTGTGGAAGCTGAGTCGGTTGTTGAGGTATGTAGGTCCGGTGTTGTGTAGTGCTTTGTGTGCGTAGATGAGGAGTTTGAAGGTGATCCTCTTGTCGACGGGGAGCCAGTGCAGGCCTCTTAGGTGGAGTGTGATGTGGCTGCGTCGGGAGACGTCGAGGATTAGTCGTGCCGAGGCGTTCTGGATTTGTTGTAGTCGTCTCAGGAGCTTGGTTGTTGTTCCTGAGTAGAGGGCGTTCCTGTAGTCGAGTCTGCTGGTGATGAGGGCCTGGGTGACGGTTTTCCTCGTGTCAGGGGGAATCCATTTGAAGATCCTGTGGAGCATCCGCAGGGTGTTGAAGCAGGACGCGGAGATGGCATTGACTTGCCTGGTCATGGAGAGGGTGGAGTCGAGGATGACCCCCAGGTTGCGAGCGTGGTCTGTGGGTTCCGGGGCTGTGCCTAGAGATGTGGGCCACCAAGAATCATCCCAGGCTGATGGGGTGGGTCCGAGAATGAGGACCTCCGTTTTGTCTGAGTTCAGCTTCAGTCTGCTGTCCTTCATCCAGTCGGCTACGGCCTTCATTCCTCTGTGGAGGTTGGCTTTGGCGGTGTGGGGGTCTTCGGTGAGGGATATGATCAGTTGGGTGTCGTCGGCGTAGGAGATGATGTTGAAGTTATGTTGTCGTGCGACGTGGGCGAGCAGTGCCATGTAGATATTGAACAGCGTCGGGCTGAGGGAGGATCCCTGTGGGATGCCGCAGATGATCTTGGTGGTTTTTGAGCGGAAGGGTGGGAGGTGGACGCTCTGGGTTCTGCCGGAGAGGAAGGATGTGGTCCAGGCCAGGGCCTTCTCTTGAATTCCGGCGTCATGGAGGCGTGCTGATAGGGTGCGGTGGCAGACTGTGGCACAGGCTGCTGATAGGTCCAGGAGAATGAGGGCGGCTGTTTCTCCTTTGTCCATCAGGATCCTGATGTCGTCAGTGGCGGCGATGAGGGCGGTCTCGGTGCTGTGGTTGCTGCGAAAGCTGGATTGGGAAGGGTCCAGGATGTTGTTGTCTTCGAGGTAGCAGGTTAGCTGTTTGTTGACAATCTTCTCTGTCACTTTTGCCGGGAACGGGAGCAGGGAGATGGGCCGGAAGTTCTTGAGGTCTTTGGGGTCCGCCTTGGGCTTCTTCAGAAGGGCGTTGATCTCGGCGTGCTTCCAGCTTTCCGGGAAGGTTGCTGTCTCGAAGGAACTGTTGATTGTTTTCCAGAGGTGGGGCGCAATGGTTGTGCTGGCTTTGTTGAAGACGTGGTGAGGGCAGGGGTCGGATGGGGATCCGGAGTGGATGGAGTTCATGGTTTTGATGGTGACTTCGTCGCTGACGTAGGACCAGGCGGTCAGGCGGCTGGTGCGGGTGGTGGTCGCAGGGGTGGTGGTCTCGGTGGTGGGTGCGGGGGTGTTGGAGTTGAAGCTGTCATGGATGTCGGTGATCTTGCGGTGAAAGAAGGTGGCCAGGGAGTCACACAGGTCTTGTGATGGTGGGATGTTGTTGGTGTTGGAGCTGGGGTTGGAGAGTTCTTTCATGATGCTGAAGAGCTCTTTGGTGTTGTGTGCGTTGTTGTCTAAGCGGTCCTTGAAGGCGGTCCTCTTGGCGGTCCTGATGAGTTGGCGGTGTCTGCGGGTGGCGCTCTTGTGGGCTGTGTGGCTGTCTGGTGTTCGGTCGTGGAGCCATTTCTTGTCCAGTTTCCGACAGGTGCGCTTGGAGATCCGGAGGTCTTCGGTAAACCAGGCGGCTTTCTTGTTGGTGTGGTTGGTTGTGGAGGTCTTGAGAGGGGCGAGGGTGTCGGGGCAGTCGTTGATCCACTGTTTGAGGTTAGTCGCGGCGGTGTCTGGGTCGGTGGGGTCGGCGGGTGGTTTCAGGGGGAGGGTGGTAGTCAGTTGGTCTTTGGTGATCTTGCCCCAGCAGCGGCGTGGTAGCTGTTAGGTGCAGTGGTGTGTGGTGGGTTTCCTGAAGGTGAAGTGGACGCATCTGTGGTCGGTCCAGTGGGGTTCGGTGGTGTGGCTGAAGGACACATGGGGGCTTGTGGAGAAGATGGGGTCCAGCGTGTGTCCAGCGGAGTGGGTGGGTGTTGTCACGAGCTGTTTGAGTCCGAGGTTGGCGAGGTTGGCGATCAGGGCGGTGGAGTTGGCGTCGTTGTTGTTCTCGAGGTGGAAGGTCAGGTCCCCGAGGAGGATGTAGTCTGTGGAGGCGAGGGCGTGGGTGCTGACGAGGTCGGCGATGGTGTCGCTGAACTGTGTTCGTGGTCCGGGTGGTCTGTAGGCGAGTGTTCCTCTGAGGGTGGTGTTGGGGTTGGTGTGGATCTGGAAGTGCATGTGCTCGGCGGTGGTGAGGGTGTCGTCGGTGTTGGTCGAGACTCAGAGGGTGTCCTTGTGGATGATGGCGATTCCCCCTCTCACTCCGTTGGTGCAGTCTCTGCGGGAGATCTTGTAGCCCTGTGGGACGGCTATGGCGATGTCTGGTGCTGAGGTGGCGTTCAGCCAGGTCTCCCTCAGGAAGGCGACGTCGGGGTGGTTGTGTCTAGGAGGTCCCAGAGTTCGATGGCGTGCTTACGAGCGGAGCGGGTGTTGAGGAGGATGCAGTGGAGGTGGTTGGGTTCTCTGGTTGGTGGTTTGGTGGGCTGGATGCTGGTGAATCTGCAGTTCCGGCAGGCGAAGGGCCCTTGGGTGCGCTTCGGGGTGGCCCGGTGGCAGGGGTGGTCTCGTCCAGTGTTGAGTGCGTGGAGGGTGCTGGAGTCGTAGTGTAGTCTGGCGTTGCGGGGGGCGTGGTGTCCAGGGGTCCTGGCACTGGGCACGGTCCAGCACGGACGGGCGCAGGCGGGCTTGCCTTAGGCGCGCCAGCGGCGCTTCCGCACGGCGACCTCCATAAGAGGCAAAGTGGGAGGGAGGAGCAGCTGGGAGGAGGGAGCAGGGCGGCCAATGGGCGAGGGCACGGGAGACAGTAGGTAAAAGTGGGCGGGCCGCAGTGGAGCAGTGGCGGGAAGTGGGGGGTGGGGGGTTTCACAGAGGGCAGTGGCGCAAAGGGAGCACCTAGCAGAGAGACAAAAATGAGAGACAAAAAGCAAAAGCAGAATGCCAAAATTTAAACAACAAGTTACAAGACAATTTGGGAGAAAAAAAGATTAGCAGTACAACCAACAGTCACCAGGGGTGGCAGCGGTAGTGAGACACGGGCACCCAGGAGGAGCCATGCGGCGTGCAGCGTGGGGAGCGACCTGAGCCTATGAAAGGCTTTTTCAACATAAGCTGTTTGACCAACAAAAAGAATTAAACTTAAATAGCTAACATCACACAGCACAGCTGCCTTGACTCCAGACAATCTTCAACATTTGTCCATCTAACTCATCAGAGGCAAAAATGACAATAATGAACACCTCTCGCGCTACAGTACCATGTCAAATAAACTTTTGGCACACTGCGCCATCGGAAAATAATTTTTTTGTGCTCCAGTGATGCAGTGTGCCAGCCCAAATTTACAAGGCCACGCAAAGCCACCTTGCATGAGCTTTTCATGGCCTAGTAAATATGGGCCCATTTCACCATGTGACAGAGGCATTCCATGGGTGTTACTGTGGGTGTTCCAACGCAACACCCATGGAATTGGAAGGAATCTGATGCATTCCCAGATTTACAAGTCTGGGAATGCATCAGATTCCGATGCCACACCAGAGGTGGCATAGAAGTGACTCAAAGGGGAGGAATATCTTTAATTCTTCCTCTTTCTTTGCGATCTCTGACCTTCAGCTTGTGACCCTTGGCAGATTGCTTGTTAAGCCTAGATTTATGACAGTGCCCGTTTTGGTTACATCCCTAATATAATAGCTTATGCACTCAGAATTCCTTATCTATCTATCTACTTTTTCTCAGCCCCCGCTTGACGGATCACCCTGAAACATTCCAGACAGACACTAAAGTGAGCGTCATATTTTCTTGGAACATTTTGTGCAGATTCATCAAACAATGGCAAAGTTATTAGCAAAACAAAAATTGCTTTTTATATAGAAACTAGGTTCTTTTTATAACTACCTAGTGGTGACCACCACTAGGTTTTATATATATATATATATTTATATGTATATATATATATATATATATATATATATATATATATATATATATATATATATTTATTTACATACATATATATATATATATACACATATATATATACACACACACACATATATATATATATATATATATATATATATATATATCCTCCAACACTCCCTTAGATATCAGGAGAACCAGGACACCTCCAATGTGAAAATTTAAATTTATTTCAGCACAAACATCCAACGCGTTTCGGCAACAGCCTTACTCATGGATAAGTCATTGCTGGAGTGCTCCACATAAAAAACCAAGTTAATCATAAACATAAAAAACAGACAAATTCTAAATTCATCCACCATGAAACACATATTGCAGCGGCCATCTTAAAGTGCATCTGTACACCAATCATACAGTAGTTAATAACATAATCTTGCAGGTTGTTAATCCAATTTAACTCCAATACGTGTTCAAAATCTGTCATAAAACTTCTTATGATATCATTAATCAACAAATAAAATCTCATAGCAAAAGTACAAAATTATAAAATCATTCATTATAATCTCAAAATACATTAGGTATAAATATTTTCAGAATTTAAAATACAATATATTATTTCTTATAAATCTTAAATAATCATACCCTTGTCTCAATTGCTAACATTGAATCCTATAACTCCCAAGTGGGTATATGAGCATACAAAGGACTCCCTAAAATGATATCATACTACTTCAGATGTCATTCACAAATTTATCGCATATTTTGGAACTTAACTACCCAAGTGGGTAGACATGCAAGATCTTCTACTGTTAAAACCTACTAAACCCCAATAATTCATCACTT
The DNA here is from genome assembly GCF_031143425.1 of Pleurodeles waltl. Taxonomy (NCBI): domain Eukaryota; kingdom Metazoa; phylum Chordata; class Amphibia; order Caudata; family Salamandridae; genus Pleurodeles; species Pleurodeles waltl. Next base: position 199,493,574 of record NC_090447.1, read on the forward strand.
AAATACATAAGTATCAAAATATACTATATAAATCACCATCACATAAAGTGCTAATCTAATGACCGGCCGCCCTACTCCCCCAGTTCATTCAAAAAAATATACATCAATCACCCTAGATGGATACTTAGCTCTTCACTTGAGTTCAGCCCCACAGGTTCCAGTGTCTCAAAGTCTATTATATATTTAGACTCTAAACTACGCAGCAACCTCTCTCTGTCACCACCCCTTTTGCTGATTTTTACTTGATCAATGACTACAAATTTCAACAGATTTTCATTACAAAAGTGTTGTTTGAAGAAATGTCTAGCTACAGGGTAATTTTTGTCATAGTTCTTAATGGCTCTTCTGTGTTCCAGGACTCTTTTCTTGGCATTGTGTATTGTACTGCCCACATACAACTTATCACATGGGCATATCAAACAATACACGCAGTAGGATGTATTGCAGTTGTAATTACCTCTAATTACAAAGGTGTCTACCCTTCCTGGAACACTCAATGTCTTGCAGTTGTTACTGGTTTTACAAGCTTTGCATTTCATACAACAAACAAAACCCCCCACTTTGGTGTTCTGTATGTATCCTTTCGATGTTACATCATTACGACATAAACTATCCTTAAGAGATCTATTTCTCCTAAAAGTTATTTGCGGATTGTCATCGATCCAGTTGGTCAAAATAGGGTCAGTCTGTAAGATATGCCAATTCTTACTCAGAATGGAGCGTATATTGTAGGACTGGTTACTGTAAGTTGTGATAAATCTGATGGACTCATTCTCCTTTCTCCTACCCCTATTCGTCCCGTACAGGACCTCATCTCTACTTAAAGTCTCCACTTTCTGTCTGGCTTGGTTAATGATTTTAACCCCATAACCTCTATTCCTAAACCTCTCACACATTATTTCACACTCCTGTTGGAAATCAGCTGCCTCACTACAATTTCTCCGGGCTCTCAACAGCTCTCCAAACGGGATGCTGCGTATCAGGGTCACCGGATGTGCACTGTGAGCACATAGCAGACTATTGCCTGCGGTTGTTTTTCTGTACAATTTGGACACCAACCTCCTGTCCCTTACAGAGATTTCTACATCGAGAAACTCAATGCACCTAGAATCCAGATGTTCAGTATATCTTAAATTGAATTCGTTAGTATTCAAATCACACACAAAACGCTTAGCTGCTTTTTCATCCCGCCTCCAGATTACAAAGATGTCGTCAATAAAACGACACCAAAGGACTACATTGGTGTTGAATTGGGTAATCTCTTCTGACACATGTTCCTCCCACCAGCCCATGAATAAGTTTGCATAGCTGGGGCAAAACATGTGCCCATAGCTGTCCCTTGTAGCTGCTTGTACAGATGATTATCAAAAATGAATAAATTGTTCTTAAGACAGAACTCAATCATAGTGCACAGCATTTCCAAATGGAAAAAGAAAGATAATGATCTTGCTCTGAGGAAGTGTCTGATAGCTCTTACCCCCAAGTCGTGATCTATACTTGTATAGAGGCTGGTCACATCTAGGGTTAGCAATAAAAAATCATCTTCCCATTCAATGTCCTCAATGATTTTTAAAAAATGTGTAGTATCTCTCACATAGGAAGGTATTGACTCAACAAAGGGGCGTAGAAAAAAATCAATATATTTTGATGTATTTTCCAAGAGAGACTCCATAGCCGATACTATAGGTCTCCCCGGTGGATTCACTCTATCCTTGTGAATTTTTGGGAGGAGATATAGTATTGGAACTTTTGGATGATCACACTTAAGAAACAGGAATTCATCCCATTCTAACATTCCTTGATCTCTCCAATCAGTGAGCATGTCAAAATATTTCTCATTCATTAGTTTAACATCTTCCCAACTTACTTCTTCATAACACTGAGGGGCTCATTCTGAGCCCGGCGGGCGGCGGGCGCCGCCCGCCTGGGGGGAACCGCCATATGGCCGCTCCGCGGTCGAAAGACCGCGGAGGCCATTCTGGCTTTCCCGCTGGGCTGGCGGGCGGCCGCCAGAAGGCCGCCCGCCAGCCCAGCGGGAAACCCCTTCCCACGAGGAAGCCGGCTCCGAATGGAGCCGGCGGAGTGGGAAGGTGCGACGGGTGCAGTTGCACCCGTCGCGAATTTCAGTGTCTGCGAAGCAGACACTGCAATTCCTTGTGGGGCCCTCTTACGGGGGCCCCTGCAGTGCCCATGCCATTGGCATGGGCACTGCAGGGGCCCCCAGGGGCCCCACGACACCCCATACCGCCATCCTGTTCCTGCCGGGCGACCCGCCACGAACAGGATGTCAGTATGGGGTGTCGGAATCCCCATGGCGGCACAGCAAGCTGCGCCGCCATGGAGGATTCCGTCGGGCAGCGGAAAACCGGTGGGAGACCGCCGGTTTTCCTCTTCTGACCGCGGCCAAACCGCTGCGGTCAGAATGCCCTGCGGGGCACCGCCAGCCTGTTGGCGGTGCTCCCGCATCCCCGGCCCCGGCGGTCCTTGACCGCCGGGGTCGGAATGAGCCCCTGAGTGTCACTGAGTTGTCTCACTCCCTCTGCCACATACATAAAGGTATCCTGAATGACTACATTGCCCCCCTTATCTAATTGCCTGATAACAATAGTATGATCTTTCTTCAATATATATATATATTACCAACTGGCGTGTTTTGACTTGCCTATATCTTTGCCACTGTTTGATGAATCTTCACAAAATCTTCAAAAAAAGTGCCCGCCGATTCTTGTTGCACATGCAAAGTATTGGGGTGATCCGTCAATCGTCGTCTGAGGAAAAGGAGGAGTTCAGAAAAGTTGCATTTCCCATGGTAATTCCTATAGTACTTTTAGACATGACTACAACCCGAACCACTGGACTGAATGTATGCCAAATTTGGCAGAAAGCTAGCTCTCTGAAAACAGGTTGTGCTTTTGGTTTCTTGGAGTAAATCTATTTAGTAGTTTACAAGAAGTTAAGGAAAATCCAAATTTGTAATATCTCTGGTCACGAACAATTCACAAAAATTTGCAAATATTTCCAAATGCGCATATGAATAGAAGCACTGTAATTGGCTGGCTACCACATGACTAGAAAGTTACGGCCACCATTTGATGCTATGGGAGAGGGTCTCTGGGGCTGAAAATAGAAATGATAAGTGGTAAAAGGAGTCAGGCAAAGAGTTATAGTTCCTTGAAATAACTCTAACTGTAATTGCTGAATTTCTATGGTTTTGTGCGAGTAAATTCAGAACCTAACTGTAAAGTCCCTGTAACCTTTGTTTTTTTTAAGTAGGGTGCTTCATCAAGCGGGGGCCCAAAAAAAGGTGGGGACCCAAAACACTTTTTCCCCATTTTGTGTAAATGGGGATTTTGCATTCTTTAGACATGGCTATAACCCAAACCACTGAACAAAATTATACTAAATTTGGGAGGAAGCTGGATCTTGGTCCACAGATCATGCTGTTTGTGATTTGGTGTAAATCCATTCAGTAGATTTGGAATTGCTTAAGTTTAAAAAATATAGGTATCTAGGGATCCAGATCCTCTGTGGATCCACCTGCACTGGATCCGCAGATCTGCAGAAAAAGTGAGGCCCTTATTGGCTGGCTGCAACCTGACAGAAAATGCACCCACCATTTTCTTTGTCTCATCGGCTGGGGGTGAAAAAAAAACGTGAAAAAACACATAAGAGGTCAGGATACAGGTATCCTGACCCCATAGGACACATAAAGGGGAAGGGACCGCTCATGGGCAAAAAATTGCATATAACTTGTACCGGAAAGTAAGTTTAGGCAATGATAGTTTCTTATAACTATAACTATAACTGCTGAATTTCTATGGTTTTGTGCGTGTAAATTCTGAACCTAACTAGAATGTCCCTGTAAACGTCAGGTTTTTAGTGAATTTCTAATATTTTTTAATTCTATTTCCTAACTATAATGTCCCTGCAACCTATGTTTTTTTCAGTGAATTTCTAGTTTTTGCCTATTGCAATGCAGTGTGGGGGGTGGTGGTTTGGACGCATGACCTGGTCTGGCATTGTGCTGCCCCCACCCAAGGTGGCTGCTCCTGCCTCCATCATCCTTGCCATCTATTGTTTAAGTCTCTGCCTCTGCTCCCTCATTAGAGCCCTATGTGGCTGTTGTTCTGCCATTGCCCTTACCGCCTGCGCTGAACAGTTAGTTTGCTGCCCCATCCACCTCCTCCCTACTTTCTGCTGTCCAAGTCCATGCACTAGCCCCTCCCTCCTGCCATGCATGGTCCATTGTGCTGCCACTGACCCCACACTCCTGCCCTTCATGGTCCTTTATACTGCAACTATCCCTCCAGTCTGTCCAGTATGGCCAGCTTACTGTCCTTGTCTCTTTCCTCTCTGCTCTCTGTTGTCCATGCACATGGCCCTGTTCCCTCCGTATTGTTTTCCATGGTCTGTTGTGCTGCACTGCCATCCCTCTTGCCTTGTATGCTGTATGTTGCTCTGTACCTTGTAAGGTCAGGTTGATGCCCCTGCACATCTCCGTCCTGCCCTGTTATTTAAGTCCTTGTCCCCACCCCATTCCTCCCGCCCTCCATGATCCAATGTACCATACTTGCTAATATTTTAATATTTTTGCTAATATTTTGAACATGGTAAGAGGGAGACTTTGAAAAGAAAACTGGAGAATTGATTTTCCCTATTGACGTACATTAGGCAGGAGGCAGCTAAAATAAAGCTCTTTTTAGGCTTAGGGCCTGATTCTAACTTTGGAGGACGGTGTTAAACCGTCCCAAAAGTGGCGGATATACCACCTACCGTATTACGAGTTCCATAGGATATAATGGACTCGTAATACGGTAGGTGGTATATCCGCCACTTTTGGGACGGTTTAACACCGTCCTCCAAAGTTAGAATCAGGCCCTTAGTCTCCTTTCTGAATCAGGTATGTTGGTATGTATGGTTGCATTGCCACTTCCTCTTTCTTCTGTCCTCAATGGTCTGTTATATTGCCACAGCCTCTCTTGCTTGTTCTGCATGGTTGGTTTGTAGCCCCCCTTTCCCCTGCCCTCTATGTTTCATTGTACTGCCACTGCCTTCCCGCCTGCTCCACATGGTCATCTTGTTGCCTTTGCACCCTCCTCCCTGCCCTCAATTGTCTGAATCCATGCCCCAGACCTCTGTCTCCCTACACTATTCTAATGAACAACTAAATTGTTAACTTTCTATATTTATTACAAAAGAGTGACACGCCTGACATCATTATGATGTAATCAAAACTGTAATACCTGAAGCACTTTCTTTAGAAATGATAAAAATGAGGTCTTATTCCCATTGAAATTATGGTTAGTGCTCTAAAAAACTAAAATGAATTATATTTTTTGAGTTCTAAAATAACAACAAAGCACTGATTTAGATAAATGATGGTAACGGTCGTGCTGTCAGTTTTCCAACTGAAAACCCGCCTGCTACCAGGATGGTCGGCCGATCGTATTTCCATGTTGGCGGTCCCATAGACTTTAACCCGCATGAGTCCCGCCGACTCCGCCAAGGAATCCCAAGCACCACCGTGGCACCATTGGAAAGAGTGGCTGGAAGGTGGACTTTAGCCACACTTACTGCCAAACAGATTTGGATGTGCCATACTGCCAAGCAAAAAGTGGTGGTCTGACCTCCACTTCTTACTTCGTAGATTGAGGTGAAAGGGGGTGAAAACTCTCCTTTCCCCCAATCAAATTTCTGTTTCTGGTTGGACACCACTGGACAGGACCCTTTGTCACTTCTGCCACAGGACCACCGAGAAAACACGACCCCCCATTGCAGGAGACGAAGGTAGGCAACCCGCATTGGCTGTATACGTTGGAGGCCACTGCACACAGGACCACTGCAGACATGTACATGTCACAGTAATTTTTTAGGGGCAAGCACAAAGTGCTCCGTCCCCTGTAGTAATCTCTCTTTGGACTTCCAACCACGCCCATGTCATGTCAGTCACTTTCATTTGTCCGTGGGCTTGCCTTTTAAAATCCGCTTGCTTTAATTTGTGAAAGGCATGCATATGTCATGACTTTTCTGATGTTTAGCCCACCTACACAGCACCGGTAAACTACTGAAAACATATGAGGCTCGATGTTTTCAGCATGGTTTCCAGACTACTTTATCTGTTTATTTTACACGCAGTGCGATCGCTTGGGTTTACATAGCGCTCGGTTTTTCTGTTTTCAATTTCAGCACAATCGCGCTATACGTTACATAGTGCGATTGCACTGCATTTTTTTTCTTTTAATTTCTGTGGCAGGAAAAGTCCGGTTAGGAGTTTACAACGCTAATAGCTCCAACTCGAGCAAATGCGAGACCCGTTGCATTGAAAATGTTTGTTTTAAATTACTGTGACATGCAAATGACGGGGATACGGATGGGCCAGACACAGGTGGGGACATACTGGTACCCAACACATATTGAACACATACACAGCTTTCATTATGGCATCAGTATGTATTGCCAAATGAATGCTGGCACCACAATCATGGTACGTTCACACTTGTCAACTATGGCGATGTGTACACATTGCAAAGGGGAATGTACCTTCATGTTGTGCTTAAGTTGTGCATGTGAGTCAGTACATGTTTATGTGTGTGATATGCAATTGGCTGGGTAGGTGGAGGGAGGTGTACTGGGTGATGTGGTTGTGTCAGTATGTGTGCCACTTGCATGTGGCATGGATGTTGTTGTGTATGTTGTGTATGTTGTACTGGGTGTTGTGTTGTTGCATGCAGACCTCAGGTACATGTTGTTGTGTGGTGGTCGTTGTTGTGATGTGTTAGTTGTGTTTGTGTATGCACATGTTTGTGTAGGTGAGCGTGTTGGTTGCTGTTGTGTTGTGTGTGGGTGCAGTGTCACTAGTGTGTGTATGTTGTCTGATGGATGTACGTGTATGTATGTTTGCAGCAAGTAGGTGTTGTGTTGTGGTGCAATAGCAATGGATAACGGGGTGTATGTGGTGTGTTGTGTGTGATGCAGGGGGACGCATATGTGAACGGTAGTGTGTGTGTGTGTGTGTGTGTATGTGTGACTTACCTATTTTCCATGGCAACTGACATTGTCCGATGTCCATTGGGTTGAGCGATGTCCTCCTTCCAACAGCAAACCGCCACCAGTACACCGCTTATCCAACTGTAACATCTAAATATGGCCAACAGGAATCCCCCTCCTGATGGATAGGAAGAGCACTCCATCATGGTGGTCTGTGGCTTTGCCACAAAACATATAAATACGCCAGACGGAAGACCGCCAATTTGACGGTCTTTTCTGAGCCACATCTGACGCAGCTTGCCGATGCGACCACCAACATTTAAATCAGGCCCTAATTGTTTTGCACACTTCTGTCTTTGGCGTATACATGGGCTACATTTTGGTATTATGTGTGCTACATTTGGGCTCTTCTTTCCCTGGTGGCCATCTTGGGAGGCTTGTTCGTTATGAAGCTCCCTAATTTCCTTATTTACTGCAGCATTCTCAGTAGAAAATGCTTTCAGTTTTCCACTTTGATTCCGTCAAGATGGAATTTAGATGTGCCACATTTTTGCCATAAGTTCTGAATGTTAGCACTCTTGTTCCTCATTAGAACACCGTAAACTGCTGATCACCCAGGAGTTAACTGGCGATCTGCTGCTGGTGTTGAAAGTGCATGTTTCAATCCTCATTTCATAATGTTTTATTGAAATAAAAGAGAAAACTATTTGAAAACTCACTTAAAATATGTCCTAATTTTTCCTTCTACAGCAATAACCATAATTTCTAGGACAAAATTAGCCCACTCAAGTTGTTCCTTTAAAGTTAAATGTTTTAAGTTTTACCACTTTGATTCAATCAAGATGGCGTGAGGTGTGCCACACTTTTGGCATAAGTAAGACTATTAGCACTCTAGTTGTTCTTTCGAACACTCTAGAAGGCTGCAGAAGAACATGAGGGAATGAACTGACAGGCTGCTTTTGTTGGAAGTACATTTTTTACTGAGAACATCAGACATCATTCTCATATGGCTGAGATAGAGAGTGTGAATTTACAGAAATTATGTTCTCATTTTAGCTTCTGTAGTACCTTCCATCATTTCTATGGAAAAATCATGAGAAAACAATTTTCTCTCAAACATGAAGACACTTGCTGCACACTCAGTGACGCGTTACACAATGTGAGGGAGGAGTGCGAGAAGAGCAAGGTGTGGTGTGAGACGTGGTGAGCCGCTGTGATGGGGAGCTACTGTCTGTTGTAGGGTCTGCACCCGACACTTGGTGCCTGGCATCTGGCACCCGGCCTGGCACCTGTTGCCCGCAACCTACATCCCAACACCTGGCACTCAGCAAATGCTCTGATGGTGGCATGCAAGGTCTACAGGCATCCAATGGTGCTATCCATGCAGCCGCAGATAGCCTGGTGCTGCCACCTGTAACTGTGCACTGCAAGAAGACCAGATGAGTGGTAAAAGTCAAAATGCCATGAAAGCATCAATATTGGATTTTTTCAGGAAAAAAACAAACCCACTCCCTCTGCCTGACCCAGTTCCACCACAAGCCCCTGCTGGTTCCACAGTTATCTCAAGCATGATGGAGGCCACAACATTATTTTCAATGCTCTCTGAGCAAAACCACAATGATGCCACACAGCAGAGGGACAACACAATTATTGAAATATCATCAGAAAGCTCTGCAGACATTATGATAGCAGAGGTGGTGCTTGAACCCGTAACAAATGCAGAGAGCAGGGACATGGACACCATCAATATAACCAGCACTTCTACTTCTTTCCCTCTTTACGTTGATTCCAGGTCGCATGAGCAACTGGCACCCTCTGCTCCTCCAATTGTCACAATCACACAGTTTCACAACTCTGGGGATCAAGGGCATGACCGCAGTACAGGAAATCTAAAGCCAGCAGAACCAGCAGAATTACATGGGACTGTGGGGGCCCAAGAGGGGCCTCAAGCTCTCATTAAAGCTAAATACACCATTGCATACTGCAGTGAGGATGACTCCAGCAACACAAATGGCATAGATTTTTTGCAGGAATATACCCAGTCAAATTTGCCTCAGGACTACAGTCTCCTGGGCTGCTCATGTAACCAAGACGGGGCAGTTTTGCCTGCCCTCCAAACTGACAGCAATCAGAGCAATTTATTGCCCTCGACCAATGCGACATCGGTCGCTATGATAAACCCTCTTACGTGTCAGTCAGATAAGCTAGAGCTGCAACTTGACCTGATACACACTTTGGCCCTCATTCTGACCTTGGCGGGCGGCGGAGGCCGCCCGCCAAAGTTCCGCCGTCAGATTACCGTTCCGCGGTCGAAAGACCGCGGCGGTAATTCTGACTTTCCCCCTGGGCTGACGGGCGGTCGCCTTCAGACCGCCCGCCAGCCCAGCGGGAAAGAGGCTTCCACGATGAAGCCGGCTCGGAATCGAGCCGGCGGAGTGGAAGCTGTGCGACGGGTGCAGTTGCACCCGTCGCGTATTTCACTGTCTGCACAGCAGACAGTGAAATACATGTAGGGGCCCTCTTACGGGGGCCCCTGCAATGCCCATGCCAGTGGCATGGGCACTGCAGGGGCCCCCAGGGGCCCCGCGACCCCCCCTACCGCCATCCGGATCCCAGCGGTCGGACCGCCGGGATCTGGATGGTGGTAGGGGGGGTCGGAATCCCCGCGGCGGTGCAGCAAGCTGCGCCGCCGTGGAGGATTCAATGGGGCGGCGGTACACTGGCGGGAGCCCGCCAGTGGTGCCGGTCCGACCGCGGCTTTACGGCCGCGGTCGGAATCCCCATTGGAGCACCGCCGGCCTGTCGGCGGTGCTCCCACGGTCCTCCGCCCTGGCGGTCAAAGACCGCCAGGGTCAGAATGAGGGCCTTTATCTACACCCATTACCAAGATGAAGGTCAAACTCACTACTCTAGAACAAAGAGGGCAAAGTGCCAGCACAGCTTACAGAGACAAATTAACATGTACTTGACACCCAATCGTCGATAAACTATCTACCTTGCAGGAAGGGCTGACCTCACTGATCTCGTGATGGAAACTTGCTATTCATTTTCCATTTCAAACTAGGCAGCAACTACCTTGAACTACACTACTGAATCTGGCAAATCTGCTCCCAAAGTCCACAGCCAATGCCACAGCTACTCCAGGAGGTACGCCAAGTTTAAAGATAATCATGCAGCCCTCTAAGGCTGTCTCACAACAGGATACAATAACTAGTAACAAGCCTCTCGACCTCCCCAGAGGTGGACGCCCACATCGCCCCCCAACAAGCCCCTATAGAATTTAAACTTAGAACAGAGGCACAGATCCCCTCCAGCTGCACCAGTAAGGGCAACATAGACCACATGGAGAATCAATGGACAAGGGCACTTACAAAGAGATCCGAAAAAAGACAAAAAAGGCAAAAAAACTAAGTAGCAAATGAACAATTGCAAATCCAGTACCTCAAGGCTCAAAGGTTAGCTGACCGCAATTCAACTGGTGTATATTCCATCTTCAAGGACAGGGGGGAAGGCAAGAAACCCCCAGAGTCCCAGCTCTCAGAGAGCATTGAAACAGACCAAGAGACAGGTTTGAACTGTGTACAAAACACTACAACTACATACCAAATGCTCAGTGCACCTTTGGAGTCTATATAACCAGTACATTACAACTTAGTAACATACCCCCTGCCATGCAAACACCTTGAGACCATACAGCCAGCACCTCCCAAGCTAAGCAACCATCCAGCAATGCCGCTGGAGCCTAAATCACAAAAAATGGTAGAACCATCAAACATGGGAGCACACCATGGGAGACTCGATGGGCCCTTTCCTGAGCAATCAAAGAGAACTCACATAAGTAGTGATCACTTGCTCAGTGAACCTACATTCGACCCAATGCCTACTAAGCTGGTGTATACACCTCAATATCAAGCAGAAGGTAGCTATGACACCTTGAATCTTTATTACATCTTTTTAAGGTATATCCAAAGCTGCTCAATATAAAATCGGAAGATATCTTGAGTGTAGCATTTAAAACATCACCAGAGTCCAACAAACAAAGAGAATCGACAACGCTTACAGAAAACCCCACACTGGCTGCAGAAATTCTTGCTAGCACGACAATTTTTGAGGAATGGGTATTGAGATTTCAAAAGTAAGGACTCCCAAATATCATTTTCCACTGACAATACAAAGTGAACTATCAAACCATCAAGCCTGCACTCATTGCATCCTGAGGGGGGAAGGGTGCTCATAATTAAATCTTTCTCATAATAAAATGCGTATAGCTCAGTCTTACTTGAGTGCCAAGGGCCCAGTAGGGAGAGTCGCTTTGGAATCCTCTGAGGCAAATCGCAGAACAGACTTACGTGGCTATCATTTACCTTATCCTGCAACTTTCAGAATTGGTCCTAGCATCAGCAGCAATCCAGCCTCAGAAAGGAAACAATGTCTAAAAATATTATCATGGAATACTGCTGGGCTGCCTAGGCTTCTCAAAGCTTCTTCAGTCAGTCAGCTTATAATGGAAGCACATCTACTTTGCTTTCAAGAAACATGGTCAACAAGGCCCATGACAATTCCTGGATTACACAAAGAACATCAATCAACAAAAAAATAAACATTTTTGGGAGCACATTGGGGGGCCAACATCGGTCTGGACCTGAAAGTGAACAAAATCGCAGCTCAGGACGAAGTGATACAATTGATAATGTTGGAAGGCTTAAAAACAAGAGACCGCTGGACAACGTATCTACTAATCAAGTTTTACTTTGACTCGCTTGGCTCCGAGAGAGCTAACAGCATGACCCATCTACGTGAAACTTTAGATGTTGTGCTCTGTGACCATGTAAACTATAACATCATAATCTATGGCGACTTTAACCTTCGACATTTGGGAACATCGGAGGACGGTCACTCTCCAGCGTGCTCATCAACTAAACTGCTTCAATGCTTGTTTAATAAATATGGCCTTAAGTCTATTCAACACACACTCGAAAAAAATACAATGACTCGAAAATTTCTAAAACCCTTCCAGGGGAAAAGCACTGTTCACTACATGTTCACCTCGGATGAAATTATCGAGCTTCTGGAGACCTGTGAAATTCCTTACACAAAATCGAGTGATCACCTACCTCTTTGTACATTGCTGAAACTATGTACAATCAGCCTTGACAGCCAGATAACACTGGGGACTTCAACAGGTGACGAAAATCTTCATTTAATTGAGCCAATAAAATGGGGGGACATTTCTCTGCAAAAACTGAAAGCATGGTAATGTATCAGAGGCTCTCTATTCTAGTCTCAAACTGCCAAAAAACTGCAGAACAACTTGGCCTTCATTATCAATGTTATCCGTCATAGTCTTGGCCCCACATTACTCTCTTGGTGGCCTCCAGTCAGAAGAACCCATTACTGAGAGCAAGCGGAGCATCCACAGGTTGCTGAAATTGTGCCAAAAAACAAAAAACCATTTTCAACCCTTTTCACAAATTAGAGCTACTATTAAAGTTGCAGGCCCTATCTAAACATTATAAGCACAATCAGACAGAGAAAGAGTGGCTACATTTATACACACTGCTGGGTGAACACAATCAGGCTGATTTATGGACATACACTAATAATAAAATGTGTCAAGAAGGCCTGAAGTAAATCTTGCACTCTAGCCACTACTTTGAAACAAGAACCAGCACCCACGGTCATCGAAGTTGCAAAAATCTTGCGCAGCATCAGGGCAATGGGTGCTCTGGGGACCAGTGGCATTCCAGCGCAAGTCTTTAAGGATGACATTGAGTTGTGGTCAACAGTACTCTCTTCATTGTACCACACATGCTCAGTGACTTGGGAGGTAACAGACAACCGGAGGGACTCCATTTTACAGCCAATATTCATGAAAGGGGACAGGCAGGACCCAGCCAATTGCTGCCTCATTACTCTTGACATTGAAGCCAAGGCATATACCTCCGTCCTCCTAAAAAAAAGAGCTGGGGAACAGGGTGGAGGCTAACGGGATAGTCCCACTTTGTCAAACAGGCTTTATGGTGAACTCCAACTACGTACAATGTAGTGGCTCTGCCCTACTTAATACACCAAGCCTCCAGCCATAAGAGGACCCCCGTGCTTGCTTCATTGACTATTCCGCTGCATTCAATTTGGTGGATAGAAATAACCTATGATAGAGCGGAACGTGGTAACAATTTACCTGCGTTCGGACGCTCTTTAGGTCGATGAATCTTTTGACTTAGTGGGAACTCTCTGTACTCTTAATCTATCAACTTCATCAAATCGATAATCAATAACGAACATAAGCAACCCCTTGGACGACATAACACTTTACAATTAATCCAGAATACATTTCGGCGAACCCTGACCTTTCAGTCAGGAAGAACCACACCAGTTTATTGCGAAGTTAGTGAATTTATTTCCCTATATTAACAAAGCTAGCACGATATAGATGTGTCTCAACACCAAATGATAAACATAAATGAACATTAATAGCTGTCCATATCGTCGAAACAAGTGTAATCTATGTAGCATTTGAATCACAAGGCATTCGATAGTGGCAATGCAAAGCACTAATACGATAATCTGCAATGGGCTAATTGCGTACATTTAGTCAGCATAACAAGACCTCAAATTGCATCGTGCGGCATATGGAATCCTCATCTAACCTCAAATTAGCATCAGCATGTGGGACTTCATGCAAAGACAATTTAGCAACATCAATTTAGAAAACTCCTAGCTAGGGTCCTTATCAAAATCAGCAGTTGGTTACCTAAAAGAAACACAATGCAATTTTACAATTTCCTTTCATAATTACCAATTCCGATCAGCAATCAATGAATTCTTCGTCTCACAGGTACCGTTTCTCAATCAGCATAGACACCGTTTCGATCGGCCTGGGACTGGGCAAAGGGGCAGGGGTGAACGGGGCAATTGCCTCACGGCGGCAAGATAAGATTACTACTTCATGCAAAGGGGCAAATCAAAGTTAAAGTCTCTAGGGCAAGAATCATTAAAGTCTCTTTCTCTCGACTAGAGAAAGCATCAAAGTCTCTCAAAATGGCATCGCAGCAAAGTGGGCCATAATAGCTACGAAGTCAAAATGGCGGGATGTCCGAAGATAGAGAGAGAGCTTTCCTCTCGTGCACCTGGGTTTTATAGACAACAGTTCAAGTCCAGTAGGGTCTCCATTGGTGGGTTCATAGGTTAGCTTCAAATTGACCAATCAAAAACGACAGTTCTCAAGCTTTTACTTAAGCATACATTATCCTTGGAGATGGGTACGTAATTTGCAACATTGTCTCTCGATTAGCTTACTCTCAGAGCCTCCATTGTCCGCACCTGCAAGTCGACCTTGAATTAAAGAGAAAATATGCCAGGCTGGCACTAACTTTAAGATAAGCATGTGAACAGTTTCTGTGGAAAAATACAGCTTCAAGCAGAAATACACGTTTAATAGCACAGTGGAAAAATACGAACATTTAAACCGTGAGACCAGGCAACTAGGCCAAAGCCTCCGCTAAAGTAATGCTAAGCTAAGGCATTTCAAATAAGCAAATCGTAGCACATGTTTATGATTATGTCGGATTAGTGCAATTCTAATACACCACGTTATATAAAGCACGCGTATAAATGATGGCAAACTACTCTGAGGGCACATTTTGTCCCCGTACAATCTTTATTAATTCGGTTAATGTCACACATGATTATGTCAGCACTACGTTTATGCGTTAATAAATCAAAACCTTCATTTTCTGCTTCATCAATCCCTCCTCTGATGACTACTTGTCATCACACAAATTTAGCCCACAAATTTTATCCCATTAAAATTCTGTCAGCTCCCTTTTCCTTTTAGTTCCCCTAGTTTGCGCTTTGTATTCTTCTGCCATTCTTTTCATTATTTTCTCCTCCTTTCTTCTTTTAATTCTTTCCATAATCATTATTATTCCCCTTTTTATTCCCCAAATTCCAAATACACAAATTATCACTATTAATATTCCTTCTATTATTTTCAATAATATTCCATTCCAAATTCCCCCAATCCAATGTCCCACTGAAGCAAGTCCCTTTCCAACCTTTTCCCACACTCCTGGTTCTTTCAGTTCTTTCAAATCTGCACTTTCTTTGGTTAGATTAGCAAGCATAGTTTTAATTTTCACACTATTATCAGGTATATAGGTGCAGCAGTGACGTGCACCAATCATTTTGCAAACGCCTCCATCCTTTGCTAAAAGAATGTCTAAAGCAAGCCTATTTTGAAGAGTCATAGCTCTTTCCGCTGCAAGTTCAGCATCCATCAGAATTATAGCACCTGAAAATTTTGTCAACATGTTATCCACTATAGTAGACAACTTTCTTATTTTGATGGAATTCAGCACAACTCCTAATGAAGGAATCATGGCTCCAAATATATCACCTACCACAGCAGCTGCGGTCTCTCTTTTCTGGATACGATGGGATCCAGGTGTCTTTTCAATCATCGATATGTCATCCAGCTGATAAACCTTTGGAAACACTATACCCAAATAACATCTTCCCCACCATCCCTTTGGAAGACGATAATAGGCATTATGCCCACAAATGTAATACACCCCTGGAATGACAGGGTCAAGTCCGTCCATCATGAATGTCCATTTGGCCTTAATGATAAACGTATGTTTGCATTCACTCGCTCCTACAAAAATATTGTCATAGTAAGATTCACCTCGATATATACAAAATTTCCCTACATGCCAAGCATCTAAAGCAATTTTCCCTTGTGTCTTTATAGCAGCAAAATCATAGTTATCTACTGAAGTCCTCTTATGCAGTTCTTTTTCTAATTTCGCCTTCATTTGAGCCCTTCTATCATCTGTGCGATCTAAAAAGCTTATTTCTACAGCAGAGACGGAGCAAGTAAGGTTCTCCCTATGAGCATGAGCCGTTTCAAAAGGTTGCATTGGCTCGAAAAAGTCCCTCATAATTTTGTAATCCCAATATTTTGCAGTCTCGCTTAGCTGCGCTATTATAGGAACATAAGCAAAGGTAACATCATAATTTGAGAAAAAATACTGTATGTTAGATTGACCATAAAACCTAGACATTACTATACTACATGTAATCCCATATGTAAGAGGCATGTGGTGATAAGTCACCCCTTCCTTTACTGATGTCGGTATCTGGGTACACACATAACAATCTTTCGCATCCATAGTCTCAACATACTCTGTTAATAAGCGATAGAAAACGTTATACGAAAGCTCTTTCTTATCATGCAAGAGCCTCTCATCCATTGCTAGTCTTTTCAATGGTGTTAGTTCAGTGACAGTAACAGGAGCAATAGTAGAAGCAGCAATAGTCTCATTCTCACCCTTTCCATGCATTCCAAACACAATTGCCATTATTATTAGTACACATGTAATCACCAAGCCTATACACACATATTTACAATATTTCTTTCTATTATTCTGCATAGCGTACCTAGGCATGATCTGTATAGAATCAGAGAGCTAGAAGCACTTATAAATGAAACTACTTAGCAATTCAGTTACAAAGCTGAACGAGCACAATGTTCACACCGTCTTCCTCAACAGGCCAGTCACTTATCGGTTAGCAGCATTTGTCTCAATTCGGTTTAGCAATGTCTCAGCTGGTTGTTTGTCTCACGTTAGTTGCAGCAAGCAATACCATTTACTACCGTTTCAATCAACAGAGTCTATGAAACTTTTCTTTTCTATTTGTATCTCTTCTTCTTCTTCGTTCTCGATGCTTAGAGATACAAACTCATCAGTCCAATCATCATTTACTGCATATGCCCATTCAGGACCGGAATACCTCCTGTTTGGTATCCTTTTCCTTTTCAATTTTGCTTCTCTTTTCGATTCTGCTTCGCTGGCACTCTCCTCCTTCACCAAGTCTTTTTCTTCACTTGACGATTGTTCCACGACAGTCACTTCCTTTCTTTTCTCTTTCACTTTTGGCCTTCCTCCTTCGTTCAAACCTTCTTTACCCTTTTCTTTTATCGGTGAGATACTTAGTCTTCTTTTTGCACGTGCCCGTTTGATGGACCTGCAATCTTTTCTGTAGAGGTTTGAACTCTCTCGTTCTGCTCTTCTTTGTCCCCACCTTCAGGGGAATCGGTCACGTTCTCTTTTTCCCTTTCTGTATCGTCTGTTTCTGGGAAAGCCCCCTTCTGCTCAGGCTCTCCTGCTTTCTCACTTTCTTCGAGCCCTTCGTCACCGTTACTTCCTTCAGGCTCTGTATCACTTTCAGCTGCTTCAGGTTCCTTGTCACCTTCAGCTGCTTCAGGCTTTTTGCTACCCTCAGCTGCTTCAGGTTCTTTGTCACCTGCAGCTTCGTCGTCGCTGTCTGAACTTTCTCCTTGGTCTTCCCCAAGTGAGTCGGACTCTTCGTTCTCCAATAATATCTCCTTTTCTCCTGCTGTTGCTTGTTCGCCTTCAGTTCGCTTTTGTTCTGTCTCAACACTCGGCACCGTTTTATCATGCACTGGTATTTTCAGCGCTTCAACTTCCTCATCTGTGGGACACAGCACCTTCTTTGTATGACTGGCGTGAATCCAGTTGGGAACCCCCGCGCACTTCACAGCGGTAGTTGTCGTCAGGATCACTTGGAAAGGGCCTTTCCAACGGGGTTCCAGACACGACTTCCTCACGTGCTTCTTTATCACGACCCAGTCACCTGCTTTCAGTGCGTGTCCTGGACCTTGGATCGGTGGCAAGGTGGTCGCTTCCACCTGGTGAGAGAAAGAGCGAACCACGTCAGCCAGACCTTTGCAGTAGTCTAACACCATATCATCTGTAATATTCAAAAGCATGTTTGCGGGAACTGCAGGAAGTCTCATAGCCCTGCCCATGAGAATTTCGTGCGGAGACAATCCAGTTTTTCTATCCGGAGTGTTTCTCATTGACATTAGCACTAAGGGCAATGCGTCAGGCCATTTCAAATTTGTTGATGCACATATTTTTGCCATTCTCGACTTCAGCGTACCATTCATCTGCTCCACCAGTCCTGATGCCTCAGGGCGATAGCTACAGTGCAGCTTTTGCTCAATGTTCAGTGCTTCACAGAGTAACTTCATCACCTCGTTATTGAAGTGACTTCCCCTATCTGATTCTAAAGAGATCGGGAATCCGAAACGTGGTATTAACTCCCTCAATAATAGCTTGGCAACTGTAAGGCTGTCATTTCTACGTGTGGGGTATGCCTCAATCCAATGACTAAAAATACACACAACCACCAACACATATCTTAAACCTCCATGCACAGGCATTTCAATGAAGTCCATCTGCATACGACTAAAAGGACCGCTTGCCCTACCAATGTGGCTCGCGTTCACAACTGTTCCCTTTCCTGGGTTCATCTGCTGGCAAGTGACACATCGATGGCAAACTGCTTCTGCAGCTTGACGAAATCTGGGGTTAAACCAATCAGTTTTGAACAATCTTATCATGGCATCTCTCCCTAGGTGAGCTTGCCCATGATAGAACCGCGCAAGCTGTGATAAGAGACCATTTGGTAAAACAAATTTTCCCTCATGTGAAACCCATAGCTCGTCTTGTCTCTTTATACATTGTGATTTAATCCAGGAATCCCTTTCATCCTCCCTGACATTATTCTGTAGTGCTTTTAGTTCTTCTATTGTATCTACGACCTTCAAGGCAAATGCTTCAGCTGGTTCGAGTTCTGGTTCACTTATTGTATTCCAATCATCCCTTAGCAATATACAGTTCAAGGCACAGAATCTTGCGACTTGATCTGCATAGGCGTTTCCCAGAGACACATAGTCCTGTCCTTTCGTGTGAGCACTGCACTTTACCACTGCAACCTCAGCTGGCACTTGAATGGCATGTAACAACTCCCTTATTCTCTCCCCATTTTTCACTGGGGATCCTGAAGAAGTCAGGAAACCTCTCTGTGACCATAGTTGTCCAAAGTCATGCACAATCCCAAACCCGTATTGGCTATCAGTGTAAATGGTGACTTTCATCAATGCAGACAGTTGACATGCTCTAGTAAGGGCTACAAGTTCTGCTACTTGTGCAGAATAGACTCCTTGGAGCCATCCCGCTTCCAAGACCCCTGTTACAGTACATACAGCATATCCTGCTTTCAAAATTCCCATCCCATCTCTTAGACATGAACCATCAACAAAAAGAATTTGGTCATTTTCATCAAGTTTTGTATCTTTGATGTCCGGCCGGGGTTTTGTGCAAAATTCAGTCACCTGAAGGCAGTCATGTTCGACGTCTTCAGCGTTCTCAATTTCAGCATTTTCTCCAGGAAGCAAGGTAGCTGGATTCAACGTAGTGCACCTTTTCAGCTGCACATTCGGTGAGCCCAGAATAGTCGTTTCATACCTTGTGAGTCTTGCTCCAGTCATGTGCTGCGTTCGGGAGCGGGTCAAAAGTATCTCGACTGAGTGAGGGACCATGACTGTTACTGGGTGTCCCATCACTATTCCTTCACTCTGAGTGAGGCTGATACCAACTGCTGCTACGGCGCGCAAACACCCTGGGAGTGCTGCTGCAACCGGATCCAAAGTAGCTGAAAAATACGCTACTGGTCTGTTTACGCCACCATGGGCTTGAGTCAAGACAGACAAAGAACATGCATCACGTTCATGGCAAAACAATGTGAAAGGTTTCGTGTAATCAGGCATACCTAAAGCTGGAGCCCTGCACATGCACTCCTTCAATTCAACAAAAGCATCCATCTCATCCCCTTTCAGTTCGATCTGATCCAAGGCATCCTTCTGGGTCAATTTCAGCAAAGGCTTCGCTAGAGACGAGAAGTTGGGAATCCACTGGCGACAGTATCCCACCATTCCCAAAAACTTCCTCACCTCCATCCTTGTCTTTGGTGGACTCATTTGAAGTACACTTGTAATCCTTTCCTTCATTATTCTCCGTGACCCTTTCTCTATCTGGTGACCCAAGTATTTCACTTTCTTCTGACAGAACTGCAGTTTGGAAGGAGACACCTTGTGTCCATTCCCTCCCAAATGGTTCAACAGAGCAATGGTATCGGCTGTGCAGCCACTTTCTGTCTTTGATGCAACCAGTAAGTCGTCAATGTACTGTACTAAGGTTGACTCGAATGGTAACTCTAACTCTTCCAAGTCTTTCTTTAGAACCTGATTGAATATCGAGGGTGACTCAGAGAACCCTTGAGGAATTCGACACCAACTGTATACTCTGTCTAGGAATTTGAAACAAAAGAGGAATTGGCTGTCCTCATGAAGAGGCACAGAAAAGAATGCTTGTGACAAATCGATGACTGAGAACCACTCAGCTTCGCAAGGGATCTGAAACATTATCACAGCCGGATTCGGTACGACAGGGCAGCACTTGATTATGATGTCATTTATTTTCCTCAAATCCTGCACAAGTCGGACTTTCCCACTTGGCTTTATTAGTCCCATTATCGGTGAATTACATGGGCTGCTTAATACTTCTTTCAGTACTCCCTGCTTCACGAATTCGTCAATAAGTTGGGCAACTTTTATGAGGGTATCTTGTGGCATGTGGTATTGTGGGGTCTGGGGAAAGATCGCATTGGGCTTTACCATCACTTTTACTGGTTCTACTCCTTTCATCAATCCCACCTCTTTCCCTGTCATGTCCCACACTTCCTTTCCGACTTTTTCCCGTAATTCTGCTGGGATATCTTCTTCAGTTATCATCGGTAAAAGACAAATCAGAGGATACTCTTCGTCGACTGTTTCTATCTCATCCCCCTCTACACTGTCCTCGTCTTCCCCATCATTGCTCGTCTCTATTGTTATTCCTTCGTTTGAACACATGATCGAGCAACCCAATTTACACAATAGGTCTCTTCCTAACAGTGCTATCGGGCTTGAGTCACACACCACAAACTGATGTACCCCTTGATAGTTACCAATGTTGACTGGTACCGGATCTGTTATTGGGTTCGTCAGATGCCTGTTTGCTACTCCCACCACTTGAACTGTCCTCCCTGAGAGTGGCAAATTTGGTACTTCACTGCTCTTAACAGTTGAACGTGTGGCCCCGTGTCAACCAAGAATGAGACGCGATGACCCATTACTCTTCCCTCAACGTACGGACCCCTTTGATCAACTTCTAGGGATGCCGCAAGCACACAGTCTCCTTCTTCTCCTGAACTTTCACTCTCCCATACGTTGTTTATTCCACTTTCACTGTGTAATGGGAACTGTTGTACTGTGCCGTTTGTGCTCATTACCTGACCCGTTACCTGTGGAGAAACCATCATTTGCTGCTGACTCATTGGTGCCAAAGGTATTTGCATTTGCTGATTAGGTACCAAGGGTAACTGCTGTTGCATCGGCTGCATCTGCGTCATCTGCACACGGGGCATCTGCATCTGCTGCGGCTGCATAGGTTGTAATCCCTGCAATTGATTTATGGTCTGAAAATTTGGGTTCGGACCTCTCATTTTCGGTCCTCTCATTGTCTGAAATGCATTGACATCATTGTTTTGCTGACCAACACCTACACCTGCACCTGCACCTTCCTGCACCACCATCGGACACTCGCGTTTCTAATGACCTACGTTTCCGCACGCGTGACACGGCATCACTTTCTTCATTGCCTGCACACCCGTCACAACAGTGTTCAAATCCGGACCATTATTCACAAAACCTCCTCTACCTCTGCCTCTGGCCTGTGGCTGAAATGCCATGTTTCCTTGCAACTGCGGCTGCTGTTGCTGAAACGCCATGTTTCCCTGCAACTGCGGCTGTGGTTGCGATACCTGCTGTTGGAACCCTTGCATCCCTGGCAACCCTTGCAGTCCTTGCAGACCTTGCAAGCCTGTCTGAGCCGCCTTAAGCTGCATCATCATCACCTTCTCTTTCATCTTTTTCTGTTTCACCTCAATTTCGTCGCTACAGTATTTCGCATAAGTCAAGACTTCATCAATCGGTTTCGACTGCCAGCAGATCAAATGCGATTTTATCATCTGACTTATCTCTGGTCTCAGCCCTTCCACAAATCTGAACACAAAATGAAGCATATCTTTCGCCTCAATTGCTTCCGTGCCACTGTAATTCTTGAACGCCTTCAACAACCTTTCATAGTAACGATTCTTTAGCCTCTTGGGCAGTTCGATCAATTTTCTGCCAATCCACATTTTTCGCGGCAACCTTCGTCTTCAAATGCTCAATCACCTTATAGTACAGACACATCACCATAGGTGATGGTGCACCCGTCTCTCTGTCTCTCTCTGGTTCGCATGTCGGCCAACCTACAGCTCTTTTGCAATCCTCCCACAAATCTGCCGGAACCACAATCTCGAATAAAGTGTTCAGGTCTTCCCAGAGACATTTGGCAAGCATCACAAACCTATCAGTCTGTTGATACCATTCGATCGGCTTCTCCCTCAGTTTGGGAAAATCATTCGTAAAAGACTGAATATCACTTCTGTGCCATGGTACATGTACTAATTTTCCCCCTGCTGTCTCCCTCATTGGTAACATGGTTACTGTTTCGCTGCTCTGCGGTCTTTTCTCATTATGCTCTGTAACACTGTCCCTCCTCTTATCCTTCCTCTTTACCCATCTGCTTTCCCACTTGTCTAAGCACCTCCACACTTGGGCACTCTGCAATAATTCTCTAAGGTGTGCCTTCATGCCTGCTGATCTCATGTGTTCAAAATCTGTGGTCCCAAAATCCAACCTATAGCTCCTGCTCAAGTGTTTCGTCTTGCCTATGTCAATCCCGTTCCTGTCTGCTACTTCCTGCAAACTTTTATGTACCTTGTTTACTTCTTTCGTGATCTTTGGACATAGATACCTCAACTCCTCTTCCGTGTAGGATTCTAACCTGTTCACACCCATATTCCCTTCCACCAATTCTTGTGCTTCCATGTTCAGCCTCATCCTGCTCAAGTAATCGTCTCCTTTCCCACTGTCTGAACTTTGTGTGGAATTTAGACTGTTGAACCACTGTGTCAGCTGTTGCGCATTTACCCCCATCAGTGTAGCATTCACATCGACTGCCATCGATGGTTGCGGCAACTTTTCAGTGTTCGATGTTAATGGTATTATCAGTGGGGGGCTCGACCTCACCAGTGTTGACTGAGCGCATACGGGACTAAACTCCATCAAGGACCCAGACCCAGTTGGCTGAGCCGCTATCGGGGTTATCCCTGGAGTGTTTTCTATGCACCTTCTTCCTGACCCATTCTGCAGCATTTGTCCCTGACTGCTCATACCTAAGTTAGGCTGACTATACAAAGGTACCACTGGACCTACAGTAATGGGCAGTGATATTGCATCTGGATTCTGTCCATTTCCCATATTCTGAGGCATGTTCATCCCCATATTATGGGTCATCATTGCCGGCATGCCCATCTGACTCCCCGTCATTTGAGCATGAGCGTTTCCTCCCTGTATCTGCTTTTGAGGCATCATAAACTGAGTTGATTCAGCTTGTGCCGGTGTTGGGTTGTAACCATTCTGTACGCCCCTTACGGTTGGATCTAGAATCATTCCTCCACTATTATCACTGCTGTAGTACCCTGGCATCTGCGGCTGATAATGTTCTGCTGGTTTCAACACGGGCACATCTGGATACATTCTCCTGACCTGCGGTATCTGTGGGGTGAGCAGTAAGCTCGGATCCTTAGATCCCGATGGTACTCCTGTATTCTGCGTTTCACTGTTCTGTACCGATGCCGGAGGGGCAGAACTGGTACTTGGACCTTGTCCATTCTCTGCATAAGGCGGTGGACGGTCGTTCAGCAATTGCATTATCAACTCCTCGTCCTCTAACTCCTCTTCTCTTCTCAACTTTTCCTCGTCCTCTTTGTCCTGGGAACACTTCCTGTCTGTCTTACAGGTAGCTTTCTTACCTGTCTCTTCTTCATCTTTAGTAATTGCCGGGAACAATTTTATTCCCTGCAATACATCTGACCTCCACACCTTCTGCGCATTATCCCACCTAGCATCCGCTAGTGTCTTTTCTACCTTCCTCATCCTTGTTTCAAACTTGTTCTTCTGTTGCTGTCTAGCCATGAGTTCCCATATTGCTAGAGCCTCAAACTGTGCTGGCCTTGGAGGTACCTTCATGTCATACATCGTGAATCTCAAATTCTCTAGGACCCTTATATTGAATGTCCCATGTATCGGGAATGCTACGCTCCCATGTTTCTCTGTCCACTTGTGCCATTGCTTTAGCCAAAGACACGGAGCTACCCCTTTTTCCTCCATTACAATGTAAGCTGGTGTGCCCTCGGGCGGCGTCTCTTCCCCTACGCTCGCTTTGATGTAAGACTCTCCCTTCATCGCGCTCCTGAATGCTTTAAGGAATTTCATTTTCTCGTCTTTTAATTCACAAAGTTTATAATCAATAGGTCACTTTTATTCCACAAAATTCGTAATCAATAGGTGACTTTAATTCCCGGAATACTCTTCACCTGCCTTTCCCCTTCCAATTGAGTGCCACGGACTGCGTCCAATCCGTGCGCGACCCGTCTCACCCACCAACCTATCCCAGCGCGGCTCCTAGTGACGTCACACTCACACACACTGCGGCTGACAAAGCCTCGCGGCTAGTCCTCCTTCACTCAGTTCCTCCCGTAACAACTTTTTGCATGTATCGCGAGCTACCAAAAAAACTAAAACAGATCTGTCGGTTTACTACAGGAAGGGTAACACAATCGCTTCAGGACCTTAGGGACTTTTCACTAACCTCGGCCACTATTCGATCTCTTTCACCAGCCTCGGCCGCTATTCGGTCTTTCTCAGTCCCCGCATTCGCAAGCAAATCTGACCCGCAGACCTACTCTCAACTTGTCAATGATCTGTTCTAGTGCACTTAGAATCTTGTCAAAGCCCGAAGTGGAAGTTTCTATCACTCCCTAACACACGTACCCACTCGTTGACCACGCCCGATCAACCTACTAAACTGCCCAGACCACAACATGGATCAACATACTCCGGAGTCTCTTGACCTCGCAGGGCCCGCCTCAACAACACCAACCACGTGGACCTTTTTATGCACAAAGCGCCAGACACATATGAAGTTCGACGACTCCCCTACTCTCACACTCGGAGCCGCACCTCCGCTATCTCTATGAAGTTTGACGACTTCTTAGTTCTACACTCGGAGTCTCACCTCCGCTATCCTTAAAAGAAAACCCTCGCAACCTTTTCACACACTCTGCGGCAATAAGCTGTGCAAGCGCAAAACCCTAACTTCACTCATACCATCACTAGTACCGCCAACGCTGTTTCTACATCTCCTTTCTCTCCATTCGCAAGCTCCGAGATCCCGGGAAAGTCGCGGTGGACCTAGCCCATCATCTTCTTGTCAATTATTTTCATCCAAGAAAATCTAATTCAACTTCTCGAATGAGGCCTCAAAATGCGTAACCGTTAATCCAACACCATGTACTCTAATGGTACAGGGTCCCAAAAGACGGAACCGTCCTCTGCTACCATCTACTGATAGAGCGGAACGTGGTAACAATTTACCTGCGTTCGGACGCTCTTTAGGTCGATGAATCTTTTGACTTAGTGGGAACTCTCTGTACTCTTAATCTATCAACTTCATCAAATCGATAATCAATAACGAACATAAGCAACCCCTTGGACGACATAACACTTTACAATTAATCCAGAATACATTTCGGCGAACCCTGACCTTTCAGTCAGGAAGAACCACACCAGTTTATTGCGAAGTTAGTGAATTTATTTCCCTATATTAACAAAGCTAGCACGATATAGATGTGTCTCAACACCAAATGATAAACATAAATGAACATTAATAGCTGTCCATATCGTCGAAACAAGTGTAATCTATGTAGCATTTGAATCACAAGGCATTCGATAGTGGCAATGCAAAGCACTAATACGATAATCTGCAATGGGCTAATTGCGTACATTTAGTCAGCATAACAAGACCTCAAATTGCATCGTGCGGCATATGGAATCCTCATCTAACCTCAAATTAGCATCAGCATGTGGGACTTCATGCAAAGACAATTTAGCAACATCAATTTAGAAAACTCCTAGCTAGGGTCCTTATCAAAATCAGCAGTTGGTTACCTAAAAGAAACACAATGCAATTTTACAATTTCCTTTCATAATTACCAATTCCGATCAGCAATCAATGAATTCTTCGTCTCACAGGTACCGTTTCTCAATCAGCATAGACACCGTTTCGATCGGCATGGGACTGGGCAAAGGGGCAGGGGTGAACGGGGCCATTGCCTCACGGCGGCAAGATAAGATTACTACTTCATGCAAAGGGGCAAATCAAAGTTAAAGTCTCTAGGGCAAGAATCATTAAAGTCTCTTTCTCTCGACTAGAGAAAGCATCAAAGTCTCTCAAAATGGCGTCGCAGCAAAGTGGGCCATAATAGCTACGAAGTCAAAATGGCGGGATGTCCGAAGATAGAGAGAGAGCTTTCCTCTCGTGCACCTGGGTTTTATAGACAACAGTTCAAGTCCAGTAGGGTCTCCATTGGTGGGTTCATAGGTTAGCTTCAAATTGACCAATCAAAAACGACAGTTCTCAAGCTTTTACTTAAGCATACATTATCCTTGGAGATGGGTACGTAATTTGCAACATTGTCTCTCGATTAGCTTACTCTCAGAGCCTCCATTGTCCGCACCTGCAAGTCGACCTTGAATTAAAGAGAAAATATGCCAGGCTGGCACTAACTTTAAGATAAGCATGTGAACAGTTTCTGTGGAAAAATACAGCTTCAAGCAGAAATACACGTTTAATAGCACAGTGGAAAAATACGAACATTTAAACCGTGAGACCAGGCAACTAGGCCAAAGCCTCCGCTAAAGTAATGCTAAGCTAAGGCATTTCAAATAAGCAAATCGTAGCACATGTTTATGATTATGTCGGATTAGTGCAATTCTAATACACCACGTTATATAAAGCACGCGTATAAATGATGGCAAACTACTCTGAGGGCACATTTTGTCCCCGTACAATCTTTATTAATTCGGTTAATGTCACACATGATTATGTCAGCACTACGTTTATGCGTTAATAAATCAAAACCTTCATTTTCTGCTTCATCACCTATGGAGGAAGCTGCGGGGTTGGAGCATCTCAAGCAACTTGCTGTGGGCAATAATATCACTGTACAATTCGACCTGGGTGAGGGTTTAGCTGTCACAAACTGTCCCAACCAGGGAAATTCCTAAAGCAAGGCTGTGTCCTTGCCCCACTGGTATTTAACTTGTATACAGCGTATATGTCCCTGGCCTTAAAACACACCAACGTAATCCCAACAAAAATCAGAATGCTCAATGTTACGTTGCTACAATAAACAGATGATATTGTTTTTCTGGATCATTTGAGAATCGGGATCCAAAATGCACTAAATGTCCTGCATAATTATAACGAGACAAATAAAATGAAGGCAAATGTATTGAAAACAAACATAATAACCTTTGGGAGGATGAATAAGAAACTGATTTACTACTGGAGTATGGGTGCACTAAAAATGAATGGGACAAATTGTACAGTAATCTGCAAGTGTGGCTGAGTGCTAACGGAAGCTCTAAAACCCACCTGGCCACATTAAAGCAAATGCCGAATTGATTATTACCAGTTTGCCACCTCAAAAATGCATTACAAAGCTCCTCCTCAGTACCAATTTGTTGAATACCAGGAGCATCCCTCCTATCAGTGCTAAATTACGGCCATGAAGCCTTCCCGGGGCAAAATAGTGGAAACATTGCAAGTTTAAGCTTATAAGAGGGTTTTCAGGTTACCCCAATATATAAGAGATCGTATGATTAGACTGGAACTCAGCCTGGAAGGACAGAAGTGAGCTAACATGGATGCTTTCTTAAAATATTACTACAGGTTCATCGAGGCCCCACCCAGCGCACTGAAATCAGCTGCTTGACTCATTTTTAACTCAAAGTTGAGCCCCTGGTCCCTATATCTAAATTAGTTGCTTGAAACCCTGCACATAGACCAGACAGAATTAAATAAATTGCTTCTCTTGCACACTGCACTTAAATCTCTGTTGAAAAAACATATTAAATCACTGGCAATGTCAAGTGACCTGGTGAAACTGAACAGCATACTGGTGATAGCCGTGGCACCATTTTATGACAATAAACACCTGCACCTCCTGACTGTACAACCATACAGGTGCGCGATTGGGAAAGTCTGCTCTACACAAATCATGGCTGCAAGATTGATGGCACTCCAGATTAAATCAATGAACCCGAATTTGCATTTCCTTTATAAGATTGTCAACTGTAGGCTGTTGTGCGGCAATGCTGAATGCATGCAAACACTTTGGTAAAACCGCTCTTTTTAAGCTATAGAATAAGAACCTGCAACAAACTAGGAACCTTGTTTTCACCATGATGGAGCCGTCTGAGCTGGTGAAATTTGGCAAGTACATCAATCTACTACAAAACCTGCTGAAAGAACCCAACAAAACTAGTTAGACTTACCAACTCAACAAATCTTAGAGGGACAGCACATTCCATATTCAGAAACTGTGCACGTCCTAAATTGGTTGATGATGCTGCCTTTACGTTTTTTCTTATTATTATTGTCATTTTATACCACTAGTATATGATTAGACTGCCTTATTTTTTATACATTTTTACCAACTTCTCAAAACATTTGTGCAAGAACATCAGACCATTGCGGAATAGTCGCACAACTTGAAAACATGTACAGTACACTCTGGCCGATCGTACTGTTTTTATTGGTGGGACAATTGCATTACTAGAAAGTATTTAACATGTTGGCGGGTTGTATTGTTATTTACATGAGTTTCCCTATCCTCATTTAATAGTCTTAATATATGTTGTGACTTCACATTTTAAAAAATAATTTAATTTTTACTTGATACTCTCATGCGATATAATTGTCTACTGCTATGCCCCTATACCTCTGTTTTGGAATGTTTGCACAAGCTGAAACAATGAACTGTCTCAGTTGCTTAATATTCACAATCAACTTTCCATCCTTTGCCAAAAGATTGCAAAAGATTGTAAAGATTTTGAGTAATCATACAATAAAGATTTATGAGTGAATGACTGACTGATTCATGAAAAATTACCATAGAACGCACCACAATTCCTAAAATTAGTATGGTACCATCAACAAATGATTTATGTTGTAACTAAAATGTATTGCCCTTTATACGTTCTGCTTTTTGTGACCCTACAAACCTGCCATTCACTGCAATGCATTTCAATGGGCTACTATCACGTTTATTGGTCCCAAGATGGCTGCCAGCACTTCCTAGTTGAAGTGGTGACAGCCACTCATATCTCACCTTGACATTCGTGCATAGCCTCTGTCTAGATACACTAATTGAAATTTCCTTTAACATCTCTTAAACTGCTAAACAGATGTACACCAAATAATGAAAAGGGCGATCTGTGGACGAAAAGCTATCTTTCTGGCAAAGTTGGTGTAATTCCATCCAGCGGTTTGGGCTGCATGTGTTTTTAAAGAGTCTATGGGAATTAGCATGTAAAATGCATATTTTTCTCAGCCCTTGCGTGGCGGATCACACCAAAACTTTCCATGTACAACAACACATTTGGGAACACTTTTTTTGGAAAATTTAATGAAGATGCGTCAAATGGCACAAAAGAAATATCCAACTCAAAAAATGCTTTTTCTATGGAAACTAGTCTGGCAGTAAGGTCACCCCTCTGGAAACAGTGTGGTTCTCCCTGACGGTGAAGTTTGCAGTCTTCCTGCCCAATTATGAGTTAAGTGAGTGTATATATGAAAGACCACCACAGCACTGCCGTCACCGCCAGAAAATTCTGTGTGACAGCAGCAGTTGAGACAAGTGCGTATGTTTGAGGGCAGACTGCCAGTTCCCCCCTGGTCCAATCACAATGAACCTTGCCACAGACATGACTGAGGTAGCTAAACCTCCAGACCTGATCTGGTAGAAAAGGAGGGATAAAAGGCAGAAACTCACCTTTACTCACCTGCATATATACCCTGACGTCATGGAGCCAACAGTACAAGTCCAGCCGCTGCTGGTGTTGCTTGATGACTGCCAAACCCCACATTGTTGTGGACGCAACCGACGGTAAGTCCTCATCTCCCCTGTTTCCATTTGCTTTTCAGACACACTTACAGGTGCAGTATAAGATGCAGGAGGACCCTTGGACAAAATTAATTTGTGTGTACCTGTCTGGAATAGCCTATAATGTTTACTCCAAAGTCACCTCTTTGATGCCCTCTTTGGCCAGCTCACTGACACTGCACAGTGACACTGCTTCAATAATAAAATGTGTGTCTCAGAAATCGACAAAGATAGTGATGTGTGTTCACAATTCAATAACACAAAAACACACCCACACTAACATCATAGCAAATAATCACTGTGATGCCCTCCAACATTTCACAGGCTGGGTCTAGTATTGATAGACAAGAAATTTAAGTAGGGATGTAGCATGAAACTCAAACACACCTTCTATACTATTTTACTGCAGTAGACTCTCACATTTCAGGCACATCAAACAATTCAATTTGTAAAATGCTATCTTAAACAATACACCTAAGGACTAATGTAAGCCCACCATGAAAACACTCTCTGCAAAACAAGGTCCTTTCAATCAGGAGTCTGGGTCCCTGGGCCACAGTCCACTTTGCCCATGCCCCAAAACATCTCAGTGCACAGGCTCCCTGGCTTAAAGTATAGCCTGGAAAAAAAACGGCATCACCAAGTGCCATGCGTCTATGTCCAATGTGGAAGTGCAAGATATTTGAACCAACACATCATAACTGCATTACTCACATACAACTAATGTAGGTGTAAGCTATACACAATACAATGGACACATACCAAAAAGAAGTAAAAAAGCCACGGCAACAAACCACCCTCCTGGTGTGGTTAATAAAGGTCTAACTTGCAGACAGTCAACACATCTCCAACATACTTCATAGGGAGAAGTGCAAAGCAAATGAGGTTGACAATGCACAAGACTAGCTGAACCCTTTACCATTTGAAATACCACACAAAATAATGTCTGGCCCAATTTGGATACATCTCACATATACATCCATGCAACAGTGCCCCTTAATCTATGTAAGTCCTGTACTGGTCACAAAAATAAAATATGTAAACCTGGTCGCATTGGTCACAATTAAGGGAGAAAATAGCACACCTGCAGTCCCACACCTCAGTATTACAAATCACAGTAATTAAATGGGGCAGGTGCTCACCACCATGATGAATGCCTTTCCAGAAACACCCATCCCCAACACATACCATTACAATGTGTTCATATACACCATAAACATATGAGGAGCATAAGCTGCCATAATGTGTAAACACAATGATATTGTGTCACAATCAAAATGTTGTAACATTTGGATGTTCACAAAAGTAGCTAGAGAAAAGTAAAACAAGGATCAATGTGTTCAAGATGAAAACTCTTTATAAATGAGAACTAATAAAAGATAGTGCAATCATCATACAAAGACCAATGGCCAATCCAACTTACCTCTTCAGACACTGCCAGGTAACCTCCTCACAAAGGGGCATCTATTGGACATCCTCTGGGATATTATTTGGGTTGGGTTGGTTTGGGCTTGGGGGGTGGACTTGGTATGGGAAATGCTGGGTTGGGAAGAGGAAGGGATGGATTGACTCTTGGGGGGGCGTGGGAAGTGGAAGGGGTGGAAACTCTCTTTGACGGGATAGCTTAGGACCCGGAAGGGGTAGGTTAGGGGCTTCTAGAGGTGGGTTGGGAGTGGGAGAGGTAGTCTTGGGTGTGGGAGGGGTGAGAACCTTTTTGGGAGTTGGGGTAGGAGATTTGGGAGGGTTCGGGGGACAGGTAAAAGGATAGGTCGTCTTCAGAGAACTTAAAAGTGGGTTTAGGAAGGCATAGGGTGTTAGAGGGAGAGGGAGGGACTTTGTCTGATGTGCCTGGGACTGTTGCAGGTGCAGGTGCATGTGTTCTGGTGAATGTGCTGCAAGTATTTGTGTGTCAACTAAATGTGGGGTGTGTTGGGTGCTTGCTTGTGTGTGTGTCTGTGTTTTTTTGGGATTGTATGAGATATATGTGCTGCCAGTGGTGCTTGCTGATGTGGAAGTGGTGGGAGTGGGTGTGGTGAATGTTTTTTTTTGCTGGAATCTCTTTTTATTGTTTTGAATTTCTTTCCTTGTACTCACAACATTTGAAATTACAGTACAGATACATAGGCCCGCATTATGAACACAGCGGTGTTAACTGGCGTGTTCATGCTGGCGTTCATTTACCTGACCGCCAGCCCCCCTGGGACCCTGCCAGCCGCATAAAGAATATTCTGCTGGCCGGTGGGCGGAAACAGTGTTTCCGCCCACCGGCCCAGCAGAATGCAGGGACGGGACGTTGCAGGGAGCCGCCATCAATGCCTCTGTGTGGCGGGTGCACCCGATGCGCGGCAGTGACCAATGCGATGGGGCACTGCGCAGGGGCCCCTGCACTGCCCATGCCAAGTGCATGGCCAGTGCAGGGACCCCAAGGGGGGGCCTTGGAGCACCCCTTTCGCCAGCCTTTCCCTGATGGGGGAACCTGCCAAGGAATGGCTTGTGGCAGTAGGGATCATTATCTGAGGGGCAGCAGTGCTGCCCTGTCAGATAATGATTCCCTCCACCGTCAGGCTGCCTGTCGGAGCCAGCCTGGCGGTGGAGGAGGGCAGTCTATGGCAGCCCTCCATGTGTTCTTTATATGGCGGTTCAGCCCGCCATGCTGGTGGCGGTCTTTTCACCCACCACCGGCATAGCGGGCAGAACCGCCGGGGATCATAATGACCCCCATAGTGCTGATACATTGTCTAAGCATTTGGATACAGTGCAGGAGAACTGTCAAAAGAATATTCACAACACAAATGGGTTATATCTCTGAACATTAGCGAATCTCAGAGTTTACATGCAATGACAAATATAAAGAGGCATGGATTAGGATTCATTTCAGTATCCTCCACTCTGCAAGTTCCTTCCCACAGGTTACAAGTCTCCTTGGTGCATCTATGCACTAACCAGTATATACAGATAACAGCTTATAAATGTGAAGATTCAGCATTGACATTATATAAAACTATGAGATTATTAAAACAGTTAACAAACTCAGAGTCCGGTTGAAACGCCCCCCTTCCCCACGACCCAAGAGGGCCCTCCAACGTGTCTGTGTGTATGCCCCCCCACTCGGTCCCAGGGACCGCCATCACTGCAACTCTTAGGGAACCCACCTCGATCAAAGGCAACATATGCAGGTAATCGCGTCAGTAAGGGCTCAGCTTTCAAACATAGCGCATGGGCTGCCTATTCCATCGCCAACTCTGTAGTGTGAGCATCTGCATCCTCCATGTCTGCACCATGCTCCAGTTCACGTAATCAAGTCAGCATCGCATCCCAACTGGCAGACAGGGGATATTTACACAAGCCAAAGGTGTCCTCCCGTCTTAGTGCAACTCCCTCAGCTTTCGCCCATACCAGGAAAGAACTCTCCCACGCCTTTATGGATGGGGGTTCAGTGGCCTTCCATCTCCTAGTGATTAATCACTTGGCCATCAAGATGCCAAGGTCTAGAAATCTTGCTGAGGCTCTATGCCTTTTAACTCTCAGGAAGAGACCCAGGATCAGGATACAAGGTTCCAAAGCAGACAACCGTGAGCGTGACGTGCATGCTGATAGGCATGCCGTCACACCTTGTCAATAAGTGTTTAAGGAGGGAAAAGACCACAGCATATGGAGGAGGTCTGCCCCTATCAACTTACAGAAGGGGCAAGCAGCATCTACACAGCAGAAGTACTTGTTAATGTTGGCTGGTGTGAGGTAGGCTCTGTGGAAAATATAAAACTGGATGAGGTGGAATCTGGAGTTGCGGAGAACGTTAGTGTGGCTGAATAGTGCTGCATCCCATGTTTTATCAGTGCAGGGCCCAGCTAATTCGCCTTCCCAGCTGGTGCGCAGCACAGTGCAGGTGTGTATTGTGTGCATTCTGAGTGCGTCGGTGAACCACCGTGTCAGGTGTTTGCCCTGTCCCATAATCTGCATGTACTGTACTAGTAAGTGTGTTGGGGGCTCAGTTGCCATATCTCCCCAGCAACGTGACAGTGTCGCTATCAGGGAGTTGTACAGCAGAAACTGCTCTGCTGGTAAGCCTATCTCCGCTGTCAGTACGTCAAATGAAGTGAGTTTGCTCTCGCTATAGAGATCACCCAAAGTGTATAAATCAGCCGCATGCCAGGGCTCCAGTTCAGCTGTGGTTGTGAGCCGTGAACCATGTTGTGTGCCCAGTAGTGCCAGTGCCGGAGCATAAGGGATAGTCGTACGTGTGAGGTGCAGACCCCTGCGGTGGCAATGATGAGCCACGCACAAGAAAAGCTCCACAAGTGCCCTTGTGTTTGTGAGGGGGTAAAAAAGGTGCAGAAACTCAGGGAGCGTCCAGGGTGGCGATCTGGCTGCAGTGTTAAATAGCTGAAGGCCAGACAGCCAACCCGCCACCCACTGAAGCTGGGAGGCCAGGTAGTATTGTTCCATATTTGGCACTGATAGGCCACCCGATTCAAAGGTGAGTAGAGTTTCTTCAACACCACTCTGCATCGGCCCTTGTTCCAAATAAACTCCTGTATTCTGGACTCCAGCTCTCTAAAAAAAACTGTCCAGAACATAGTAGGTTAAGTTTGAGAAGTAATATAGTAAACGTGGAAGCACCACTATCTTCAGGAGGGCGATTCTTCAAGTTACTGAGAATGAGAGCGTTTGCCAAAAGTTAATCTGGGCACAGATAGATGACACTGCTCTTCTGAGGTTTCCATCATGGAGATCCTCTTCCATGTGAAAAATATTGATACCCAGATATCGGAATGTCCTGGGCTGCCAGGGAATACGAAACCCAGGAAGTTGTAGGCACGGGTCTGGCAAGTCAGGGTTAAAGAGGAAGAGGCATGATTCCACCCAGTTAACTCGTAATCTGGAAAGGGTAGCAAATTGTTGCAGTATGTTCACAATTTCAGCGCAGATATTATCAATGTCTTTGAGGTACAAAAGAAGATCATCTGCATATAAAGAAATGGTGTGCAGGCCATCACCTAGTGGGATACTCCATGCCTCCCCCCTCCTGTGAAGCTCCGCTGCCAAGGGCTCCATCGCTAGAGAAAAAAGCAGTGGGGAGAGCCTTGTCGAGTACCCCTGCCCACATCGATTGATTCAGAGAATGATTGTACCGATTTTGACCCTGGATTGAGGCTGGGTATACAACAGTCTCACCGTGCACAGGAAATGAGGGCCTCAGCCAAATCGGTGCAGTGACAGGTAGAACCACTCTAAAGAGTCAAAAGCCTTCTCCAGACCAAGCACCAGACACCCTGCGCGAGGTCATTCTTGTGTCGAATACCTCATGACTATGAATAAGCGCCTGATGTTGTGAGAAGTGTCACTGGCTGGTCAAAGCCATTCTGGTCAGAGTGAACTAGCTGAGGTACCAGAGGTGCCAGTCGTGACACCAAGGCCTTGGCCAGAATTTTGTAGTCAGTACTGAGCATCGCTAGTGGTCTATAGGAGCCCAACTCGGATGGATATCTGCCAGGTTTGGGGAGCCATATCAGCAGTTCCTCCCGTTGCGACGCAGGTAGGGATGCTGCTTGCAATGCCTCCCCATAAAGACAGAGAAGGTGAGGTGTGAGCACTGTAGAGAATGACTTATAAATGACAGATAGAAGGCAATCTGGGCCTTGGGGTTTTGCCTGCAGCCAAGGCACGTATGCTGTCCTGCACCTCAAGCAGCATCAGGCGCGCTTCAAATTCACCCCGCTGGTCTTCTGTCAGCAGTGGTAGAATGGTCAGGGAGAAGAGTTCATCACAGGCCGCTGCATCCATCACTGCAGAGGAACGGTAAAGTTTTGCGTAATGTTGTGTGAACTCAGTGTGTATTTCATGGGGGGTGTGGAGTATGTCCCCTATTGCTGAGTGGATCTCCATGATAGGAACGCGATCTTGGTCTTGAAGGATGAGCCAGGCCAGCAGTTTGCCCGACCGGTCCTCTGTGGAATGCGTGTGGGCCGAGTGGGCTGCATAATTGAGGCAGTGCAACCTCTCTAACAAGGATACATGTTCTGCTCAGGCGGTCAACAGTCTGTAAGTCCCTGAGGGGTGTTGGGTAGCATTTTGTTCATGGAGCTTCAGGGATCTCTCCACTCAAGTCAGGTCGCATTCGATGGATTTGTGCAGGTTCCACTGCGTGCCCATGCAGTGCTGTCTGACAAAGACTTTAAATGCTTCCCATTCAGTAAGACCAGAGGATGCTGTGCCATCATTGTGGTCAAAATATTTGGGAATCCTTCTATCTAGTTATGCCCTGAACACTGTATCTTCTAACAGCTCCGGGCAGTTGCATAATCTGCGGATTGTGATCCGAATGAGTGCAGCCTAAATAGTCAGTCCTCAGTACTCCAGAGCTCAGGTTAACTGTGCATAGTATTCTGTCAAGGTGGACATTCAACTAGTGTGTGGCCGAATAGAACAAATAGACCCTGGTGTTAGCATTACGCTGGTACCATATGTCTAAAAATTGTCAGTTTTGGAGCCAGGTATGCAGCGCACGCACAGCCATCACAGCAGGCGCAGTGGGCAATAGTGGGAAAGAGCGGTCCAGATCAGGATCCAGTACGCTATTAAAACCACCCCCTATCAGCCAAAGAAGATCACTCCAACGAGAAAGGGGGCCGGATAATGTGCGGAAAAAGGAGGCCTGGTCTGTATTCGGAGCATAGATGGACCCCAACACCATTGCCCGGCCGGCTAGGCGACCACGCACCAGAACACAGCACCCCTGTGCGTCAATGGCATGGTCGTCTGCTACAAATGGAGTGCCTGGCCTAATCCAGACAAGGGCCCCTCTGGCATAGGAGGAGTAATTTGTTGCAAACAGCTGCCCTCGCCAACGGAGCAGTAGTCTAATGATTTTTGGCTGCTCAAGGTGGGTCTCCTGCAAAAACGCTATGTAAATCGAGAGTCTCTTAAGATATGAGTATATGGAATATCTGTGTGCAGGTGAGTGTATGCCTCGCACATTCCATGTGAGGATGGTGGTGGAATTCTTAATGTATCAGTAGCTCAATAGTGTCCCAAAGCTCCACTGCCAGAGACGCGGAGCTCCACGTGATCGATGGTGGGACACCCATGGGGGGCAGGGGAGATCCGGGCTCCATTCTGAAACAAAAAAATGCAACTTAAACCAACAACTGACAAAAAGATAAATTGATAAAATACCATTAGAGCAGAGGGACAACTGGTATCTGCCCAAACAAATCAATTTACCTGTGTGGCGTAACAAGTGTGAGTAGATAGTACCCACAAATAGGGAAGTGGAGTGGAAGGGGTGAGTGGTGCCCAATAAATTCTGGGACGGAACCCCTAACACAGCATAAGTGTGGGCGGCCGATGGGTCAGTGCATTACATTCAATATAGGAGACAAGGGATAGAGTACGTATTGAACACCAATTGTTGGCCGAGAAAAGCGATGAAGGTGCAGAGCTACAGGCCTGGCCAGAGGTAAAACAATGAGTTAGTGCGCAAGCAGAACCGGTGTGCCTGCAAGGTTCAGTCCTCCTTTCGCCACACACAGCAGCGCCGCAAGGGAGTGTCAAGTTGAGTGTCTTGTGTGTAGCAACCTAGTAAGTTCAGATTAGATCATCCGCCGTTTGTGGTGTCACTACAGGGAAGGCAGAGGATCCTACCTCAGAAGGCGTTTCAGGAAAGGATCCATTCTCCCCATCAGAGTCTGTTAGCTTTGCATCTACTTCTGAGGTGACTTATGGAACACTGATAGCTGCTGCAGTTTGTAGGGCACAGTGACCCTCCTGTATAATCTGATCTAGATCCGGAGCGTGGCTTTCTTCTTTTTGGGGGAATCACATGCCATTTGCGATTTCTTCGTTTACGGGGTTGCAGGCCCCGTTCTGCCGGTCTCTTTGATTCAGTGTCCCGCTGACTGATCAGGTCTGTTGATTCCAGCCTTTCCCAGGTGGCCTCTGGAGTGTCACAAAAGTGTGTTTTACTGCCAGTCACCACTTGCAGCCTGACGGGGAAGAAAAGGGAGCATGTCAAGTTAAGGGCACAGAGTTGGCGCTTCACAGATAAAAAGGAGGCACGTTGTTTTTGTACGGCGATGGTCTATTCTTGGAACATCATAACTTGGGCGTTATCCACCTGGATTGTCGGAAGCGATCTCACTGCACACAGGATAATATCTCTGTCCGCATAGTGCAACAGGCGGAGCAAGAAGGGGTGCTGGCCAGTGCCCAGTGGTCGGTCCCTCATAAGGACCCTGTGGGCACGCTCAAAAGAGAAGAAAGATGTCAGTGAACCCTCTGGTGTTGTAGTTTAGCAGCGATTAGATTAAGCATTAGCAGAAGACATCTTGTATTTAGTAACTATTGTGAACATTTCTCGGAATCCATTTTGTATTCATGGCAGCCATTTTCTCTGCCACATGCTGCCATGTGCTCACCATGTGCTCCGTCCTTCCTTTCTGTTAACTACTCTTGAAAATCTGCCTAGTGACAAGTTATATTTAGCATCTCCAACTTTTGCACATGCTCAGTAAGGTCTGCAGCTGTTAGTCCTTGAAAACTGTTAGCCCCTCCTACCTGTCGACTGTGCATTTCCACATGACCTTATATGTTTAGAAGCCTTGCTTCTATAATTGTACCACCTCCTTTTAGCCCCTGCGTGGGTATAAAAGGACCATGCTCTCTCAGTTCAATGTGCTACTTCAAACATTACCGAAGGGTGCTGTTTGAACTGTAGTACCACCTCATGAGGTTAATAAACTTTTGTCTTTTATTTCAGTTTCTGTGCCAACTTCTTCCTACATGGTCTGAGGACTTTGTGCAGAGAAGTTTGAACCCCTTGCACTAGTAGGCCATGCTGAGGCTTACTTTAACAAATTGGCGCCCGAACAGGGACTCATCGGTGACTCGGATGCCCAATGGATTGGTCGCGATGAAAGATAGGGATCTCGCTGCGGACGATCAATGCCTGAGGAGACCCGAGTCTTAGCAACCACGGCGTTTTTCCCTTCCTTCTGACTTGACCATCCAGGTGGCACCGGTCCTCGACTGAGATCTTTTTTGTTCATTCATCATGCAGTGACCATTTGGTCGATTTTAGAACTTGGCAGTTGGAACCTGGACACCCTGTGATTGGTAAGAGCCGTTTTACAGCACTTGCTGTGGGTTTTGATGCCTTTGTTTGGTAATGTAGTTTAGCACTACTTACTGTGGCTCTCGTGTTTTGGGTGACTAGTCAATTTGTGTCCTTTGAATTGATATATAAATTGCAATTTATATAGGCAGGTAATGAGGAGAATTTTCTCCAATTTAATTTTGATTTGAACGGCACCCTAAGTGCTACTTTGATTATAATATTGCATATTCTGCACTATTTTTGGCATGCCTGTTTTTAGCGCACTTCGTAGGATGTGTTGCTTTTGTAATGGTACCAATTTGAGACTGGAAGAATCGCAACCGGCACCCCCAGAGGGGACACCAAATGGAGATATGAATGTTAAACATGGTCTTTCTTCTATAATGTACAGCACATTATGGAATAAATACACTTGTGCGGATCCTGAGTTACGTTGGCCTATGCATGGGTCATTTGATTTGCGAAAGATTGAGTATGTGGAACAATGTATGTGTAAGCGAAAGTCTAGGCAAGATATGTTTGACTGTGTACGAATGTGGGAGAAAGAAGTGCGTGGATGAGTGAAGCATGAGTAAGCCTTGCTTGACAAAGAGCAGCGGAAGAATGTATATGTGAAAGTATTGGAAATGAGAAAGAAATAAATAAATGACTTAAAGGAGCTAGAAGAGAAAGAACGTAAATTACAGGTAACTGGCCAATACACCGTTAGGCAACCTCTCTATCCTATCCTTAATAAACCACATGATGATTTTTTGTTACTAGATCGCCCTCCACCTCCGTATGCCATTCCTTCTGCCCCACAGGAGTTAGCTAAGGTCTCCAGTTCGGAGCAACAGAAGATGCGGGACAGTCGCTCTATGTTGCCTGCTGACAATGCGTCTGAGCTTAGATCTATTGCTCGTAAATCAATTCGTAGCGATGTCTCTGCTTCTGAACTTTTAGATAACATGAAAGGGTGGGCGTAAAAGGAGCAGCTATATTTTACTGAGGCATTTGGCACAAAAGTTATTGAACTATTTCGGAAATATTCTGATGAGTTAGAGCCCGATGATGTTGCAGCTGATCATAAGCAAATGCGTGATGGTCTTTTTGTTTTCTCCCAGGTGGCTGATGCAATCAGGCGTTTGGTGAAATTATGTGTTGCAGCAGACCGTTTGCGAGAGGAGAAAAGGGCAGTGGACGTAGTTGCATGGACATCTCAGACTGGCGGGGTGCAAGCTTCCATCTTTGGAACAGATAAGTTTATGATAGTTCATGCGAAACCAATGCGGGAGGCCACGCCTTTGTATGTTCCTTCTAAAGGATCGGGTACAAGTGATGATAAAACTTCTGTTGATGCTAAGGGTTATTTTATTTATAATTCGGTGTATACTCCTTGGAATAGGGCAGATGTAATGGCACTTAAAACAGCATTACCTGACCTGCAGAAAAATACAGCCGCCTTTTATGAGGAAGTTGAGGGAGCAATTAGTTCTTGTACTATGACTTTGAAACACCTTGATTCTTTTGTTTTGCCTGAAGGTGTGGCTCTCATACAATATGTCGATAATATTTTGTTGGCAGCTGATACCCCTGAGCAATGTGAAAAGTGCACTTTGTCCTTACTTTCTTTTCTTGCTTCACACCATCATAAAGTGTCACGAAAGAAATTGCAATATTGTAGACCAAAGGTAACCTATTTAGGTCACCTTTTGTCTAAGGAGGGCCGTGCACTTATATCAGATCATATTCAAGCAATTTTAGACACACCAGTACCCTCTATTCAGAAAGATGTTCATGCATTCCTTGGTCTCACTTCTTTTTGTAGGCAATGGATATTAGGGTTTTCACACATTGTCAAACCTTTGCTAGCACTTTTGACTAAAGATACTCCAATGCCCCTCCCTTGGACAGATGAATGGGAGACTGCTTTCCGGCAGCTACGACAAGCCCTTTGTTCAGCACCAGTGTTAGGTACTCCAGATTACATGAAGCCTTTTGCACTTTACGTACATGAGAAAGATGGATGTGCATTGTCAGTTTTAGCACAGACACATGGTGATAAGCAGCGTCCCTTTGCATATTTTTCAGCAGTACTTGATCCTGTCGCTCGAGCGTTGCCTGGGTGTTTTTCCGGTCAGTTGCGGCAAAGGTGTGTCAATACATCAGAGTGAAGGGATAGTTTTGTCACATTAGCTGTTGGTGTTAATACCCTATGCGGTTGATGCTCTTTTAAATCAAACAAAGACGCAACATTTAACTAGCGCTCGCCTGATAGGCTATGAATTGACATTGCTGGCTCCTCACATTACACTGAAGAGATGTGCAACACTAAATCGAGCCACTTTTTTGCCATATCCGGTGACTCAGCCTCAGTCACA
This sequence comes from Pleurodeles waltl, assembly GCF_031143425.1. NCBI lineage: Eukaryota > Metazoa > Chordata > Amphibia > Caudata > Salamandridae > Pleurodeles > Pleurodeles waltl. The sequence continues at coordinate 199,535,067 of NC_090447.1, forward strand.
AGAAACACATGACTGTATATTCCTTACCGAAGAACAGACAAAGGGTTGTATTGATTTACAAGATACGCCCCTTCCAGATGTAGACGGTGAATTGTGGGTTGATGGGTCTTGTTTGAAGTTGCCAGACGGTACGACCTCAGCTGCATATGCAATCACCACAATACACATGGTAGTGGAGACAGCTTGTATACCACAGAAGTCAGCTCAAGCAGCTGAACTAATAGCTTTGACACGAGCATGTGAGCTTAGTACTGACTTATGTGTGAACATTTATACAGACAGCCGCTATGCTTTTGGAGTGGCTCATAATTTTGGTTTGCTTTGCAAGGAGAGAGGCTTTCTCACATCCCATGGGATGCAGATAATGCACGGAGAATTAGTGCACAACCTCTTGACTGCATTGACATATCCAAAGAAACTAGCTATTGTGAAATGTAGTGCACACAAGAAAGTGACCGATAAGATAGGGCAAGGTAATGCCCTTGCAGGCCGCGTAGCACGTGAGACTGCGATGCAGCGAAGTACTACTTCTATGTATGTAGTGAAGTCACAAGCTGAACGTTGGCATAATGCTAGACAAGACGTATTAGATATACAGAAATCTGCTTCTGTGAAAGAACGTGAGCAATGGTCTGAAGAAGGAGAATTGGATGATGAGGGCTGTTGGCGGAATAAGCAGATGGATTAATGGAAATTGCCTATAGCTTTTGTACAACCTATGGTTCAGATGGCACATGGGCTGGCACATGTTAGAGCTTCAACAATAACGAAGTTGCTTACGCAAGTTTGGGAGTATCCAGAAATTTCCAGTACAGCTAAGAGAGTAGTACAGTCTTGTTTGATCTGTTTACAATACAATCCTGGAAAAGGGACACGAACTCCTGCGGGAGTGTTTGCTACACCAACTGCACCTTTTGAAATCTACAAATGGATTATATTCAGCTTGAACGCTGCAAAAATTTAAAGTATGTCTTGGTGGTGGTATGTGCCTTCAGTAAATGGATAGAGGCATACCCCACAAAGGATAATACTGCCATTACCACAGCGAAGGTGCTTTTGAAATACTTTTTCCCTAGGTTTGGTGTTTGCAGACTTTTATGGAATGATAACGGACCTCATTTTGTTGGCGAAGTTATTAAGTATGTCCTGAAAGGCTTAGGAATCAAACAGAAGTTCCATGCGGTTTTCCACCCACAATCAGCAGGGTTGGTGGAAAGGTATAATGCTACTTTGAAGCCGAAGTTAGCGAAGATATAGGCTTCCACATCCTTAACTTGGCCGGATGCATTACCATTGGCATTATTGTCTATTAGATCAGGGCCATACTCTTGAATTGGCCTTACTCCCTAAGATATAGTGTTTGGAAGGCCAATGAACATTTGGGGAGTTCCTAAGCCAAATTATGTATATGATGTACCTTGTGTCGTGATGAATGATTATTTGGCACAGTTAACCGACAATTTGGTTTCTATTCATCAACAGGTTTGAGAAGCACTTCCTGACAGATCTACAGGTGAAGGCCATGAACTCCGACCTGGTGACCAGGTGATGATTAAGTCCTTTGAAAGATCAAGCAGCTTGGAACCAAGGTAGCGAGGCCCAGAACAGGTGCTCCTTGCGACAAGGACAGCAGTTTGAGTGACGAACCAAAAGAATTGGGTCCATAGTACTCACTGCAAGAGAGTGCTACCTACCTTGGTGGAACCTGCTGTGCTGACCGATCATCGAGAGATTTTGACTACGGAGAAAGGCCGTGCTATATCACCTGACAAATCTGCAGAGGTCTTCCCAGACCATACGCTTCTGGAGTGTCGCGATATAATTTAAGACCGAGGAAAGAATCTGAAAATGTTTTGAAAAAAAACTGGTTGAGCTACCGCCCTGGGTTAGTGAAACAGAGAGCCAATGTGGCAAGGGGGGGGGGGGATCAGCTATGCATTAGAGTAGTGACACCCGTCTTGGCCTGTGGTGAAGAAATCAGCGGCTGCCCAGGGATAAGAGCTCCAACGATTGTTTTTAATTAATTTCTGAAAGGGTCGATTATCACTGTTGCTAAAATGAATAACAAACTGATCATTAGTACTATGGGGTTTGTTGTTGTTTTGGTGGTTATAGCAATAATCACCAGGTTTGTTGAAAAGAAGTCTCCTGCTCGTGAGTTTTTTGTTGCCACTACTCCAGTACCAGAGGATCACTATTACTTTACGCTTCCCTATCAGGAGCAGAAGCACCATCAATCGTACTTCAATAATACTTTCATTCAGATGTTGCATCATACTCATAAAGCTACAAATACTACTAACTGTTGGGTATGTGGAATGATACCTGCGCATCAAAAGAAAGGAGGAACACCTTTCATTCCTCTTCCTTTTTCTCACAATGGTTCTTGTCAAGCTTGGTACATGCTTTTGTTTGCATCTGGAAAACGTACAGAGGGCGGACTTCTTTTTCGCCTTAATAAAGTATGCTACCAAGACAAAGATGGGTATCCCCAAGCCAAAGGAACTAAATGGGAATAGGAAGAGTATCACCCGGACAATGTTTCAATACCATATGTCTTCACAAATATAAGAGACTTTGACAAGAAAGAACAATTTGTGATTTCTGTTACAAAAACTAAAGCAGATTTATGTATACGTAGCACTGGGCGAATTCCAGTAGGGATAAGCGATTGTACCTTGATTTTAACTATTGAGGGTATAAATAATAGTAGTTTTACAGCTTCACATAATACATATTTTGTTTGTGGTAACTATGGATATTACCAACTACCTGTTGGGTGGTCAGGTGTGTGTGTAATGATTGCAATATTTTTCACATGCTGTATCTGTATTCAGTGTGGTCCAATGTTCTGCTCCATGTGTATTACTGCTTGTATGCCTACCAAAAGAAATATTACAGAAATGAAAGCACAACACATGTTAGATAAGGAAATAGCTGAAACGATGAGCATAAATATACAAGATTAATATTTAGATTATCCCAGAAAGACTAATGTCTTCAGCTAATGCTGAAAGGGTCGTCTGTTGTAGTTTAGCAGTGATTAGATTAAGCATTAGCAGCAGACATCTTGTATTTAGTAACTATTGTGAACATTTCGCGGAATCCATTTTGTATTCATGGCAGCCATTTTCTCTGCCACATGCTGCCATGTGCTCACCATGTGCTCTGTCCCAACTTTCTGTTAACTACTCTTGAAAATCTGCCTAGTGACAAGTTATATTTAGCATCTCCAACTTTCGCACATGCTCAGTAAGGTCTGCAGCTGTTAGTCCTTCAAAACTGTTAGCACCTCCTACCTGTTGACTGTGCATTTCCACATGACCTTATATGTATAGCAGCCTTGCTTCTATAATTGTACCACCTCCTTTTAGCCCCTGCGTGGGTATAAAAGGACCATGGTCTCTCAGTTCAGTGGGCTACTTCAAACATTACCGAAGGGTGCTGTTTGAACTGTAGTACCACCTCATAAGGTTAATAAACTTTTGTCTTTTATTTCAGTTTCTGTGCCAACTTCTTCCTACATGGTCTGAGGACTTTGTGCAGAGAAGGGTGAACCCCTTGCACTAGTAGGCCTACTTCAACACTGGGACCAGCCCCCGAAGCCACGTCTAGGTATAGGCGGCCACATCTGGGCCCTTCACGCCCTCCAGGAGGCTTATAACACGGATGTTGTGCCTTCTGGCGAGCCCTTCTGCATCCTCTGCGCGGCGCTCCAGCATCACTAACCGGTCCAGCTGCATCCGTAGTGAGGACCCCAGTTGGGCCGTCTTAGGCGCAAGTTCATGCTGTCAGATAGGCTCTCATTATCCTGATGAGACTACTGGATTTTTAGGCAGCAAGATCGTTCGCAGTGTGGGGGACTAAGTCCAACCCACAGCGGAGGACACTTGTCACCCTAAATCCGGGTTGAGTTCCGGCTAACTAGCAGTACCTCATCTCTCCCAAAGGGAAGAGACAATTTGGCAGCCGAGCGCATGACATCTTAGTGTTTCCCAGGGAAGTCGTGGTCACTCAGGTCCCAACCAGTTCTCTCATACACAGTGTAGTATCATATATACATGACAAAGGCAGTTTGAGTTTTAGAGATTGGTTTAATAAAACAACTGCATTTTAGATAACAAGGTGTGAGCCGCAATAACCAGAACCATACAACACAGTAATATTGAAATAGTAACGAGGAGAGTGAAACATAAGAATAACGCTATCATAATGCAACTAGATTACGTTCTCTCTCCTAAGTTCTATTTTGAGCACAGCATGTTAAGCTCTAAGCCTGCCTTTTAGGTTTCCCCCGGAGGACATCGACCCTCATACCTGAGCAAAGGCCTGTGATCAGGATCAGCATCTGCAACAGGGCAGTCAGCGTCTAGTTGTGGGTTCCTGGTCGGAATCTCCCTCTCACGTGTACCAGGACTAGGAAGTGTTTTTATAACTAACACACCGGTGTTCTAAGAAACGTCCCTACGTAAGAATATGTACTTTCTATGAACCCTGAAGACTAAACTTCTACCACGTCTATCGGCATTGTACCAGACTGTATCCTTGACTGAAGCACAAAGCGAGCAAGAATGTATTGTTTGAGAAGTTCAGTGCTGAAGTAAGCTAAACAGTGTGATAGAAGGAAATAAAACAAGACCGTGAAACTGGTTATTGTAAAATAACAGTGCAAGGCTAAATAAAACGCATCTAGGGCAAAGTGCACAGAGGCCTAATACTTTAAGCAAACGCGCAGAAAGCAATATTAAAAATGGCTACACTACAATGCAACTGGTCTCCTAACGAGTGAGTTTTATCTGCTAGTTTGCCATGATCCGCATAAAGCAGGGTGAGATCACTTTCTACCTTATCGATCTTACCCTCCAGCGAGGTCTAAGCCTGGTCCAGGGAAGAGCCTATCTGCTCCACAGCCTCCAGTACTGCATCAAACTTATGACTATCAGACTGTAGGGCCTCAGTCCTCTGCGCCTGCAGCTTAGCTCCTGTCCCAGAGTGAAGGCAGCCCATCTCTGCCGTTACGAGGTCCGAGAGGGCAGTGTGCATTGATTTCAGTGCCGCAGTCACAGTTACCAGCATGGCACAGCTCTATAGGGGCAGAAGGGGACCCACTTGCATGCACAGTATGGGGGTCAAAGGTGCAGCAGCACAAGCAGTCCCCCTCCTGCGGAAGCCAGAATCATAGGAGTCCCGCTGTGCAACCCCCCTAGGACTTGAGCTTCAATCCGTGGTTCCCGTAGAACTGAGTTAGTCACAGAGGGAACTAGTAGGGCAGGGCAGAGTCTGGTTTCGTATCTTCATGGCCTTGCCCTGCAAAAGTCTCACTCGGGCCACCGGGGCAGGAGTCGATGTAATGGGCACCAGGAACAGACAGGTAGTCGTCGCCACAAGGCCCCCGCCCTGCTCCAACACCAACCGCTCTCCACCTCTGCACCGCCCAGCTCACCACAGCCAGCCGTTCCTCCTCTCGTCTCCGTGTACGCCGCTGCAAGACGCTGGCTTGGCCAAGCGTCACGTGTGTAGGTCCCTCAGGTCAGGCCGCACCTCTCACAGCACTCCACAGGCCGGCAGTTCCACCAGCATCCATGTCGCTTCCCCTGACTTTATGATCAGCGCAGCTGCTTCCTGGCAAAGTTCACTTGTTCACGCGTCTGCATGTAGGAGCCCATCAGCTGCCCGGAATAAGATTAAAGGCTTATTACCGGGGTATCGTCCTGGAGCTGCATTAGTTTGTGACTGCCATCTTGGCTGGCAAGCCACACCCCCCGTAGGTGTGGTGAATGTTGATGTGATGGTGATTGTGGGTGTGGTTGTGTGTGGTGTGTGAATGGATATGGCTGAGGGAGGTGCATGTGGGTGTAGTGTTGTTGGTACCGGATGAGGTGGTGGGTGTATGTTGTGTGCATGTGTGTGTAGTGTCAGATGTGCTGTGTATGGATGTTATGAGGGAGTGGTGTGTGTGAGTGGGTGTTGTGTTATCTGTGATGAGTGTGGTGGTAATGCAAGGGATGGAGTCTGTGGTGGTGGTGTGTGTAATGTCTGTGTGTTTGGATGAATGCCTGTTTTTTTGTCTTGCATTTCTGCCTGTGTGTGGATGTGCTGCTTGGGTTTGAATGTGTGTGGGAGTGGAAATGTGTGCAATTGCTTTGAACAGGTGAGGGAATAGAGTATTGGTATGTGGAAGAGGCAGGGGGAGGGACATTAGTTTGGGGGGATGGAAGGCTGCACAGAAGGAGGAGGCCAGAGCCTGAAAGGATCGCTATAGGCCAGACATAGCACTATGAATGCCTTCAAGGTAGGCCACCACCTGCTGGAGATGGCTACCTTGCCCCTGGACGGTATTTGGAATGGCAGTCTGACCCACAGAGATGGACCTCAGGAGGTCAGTAGCCTCCTCACTCTGTGCAGCAGATGGGACAGGGTCAGGGGCTGAGTTTCCCTGATCAAAGAGATGGGCCCTCTCTTAGGAGAGTGGGCCCGGCCAACTGGATAGGGAGTAAGAGGGAGGGTGCTGATGTAACTGTAGTGGCAGACAATGAAAATATGGTACAGATCCTGTGGGGTCTGCCACCACTCAGGAGTATCCACAGGAGGAGGACTCGGAAAATGATGAGTTTGAGCTGGTGCCCTCCGTGGCACCTCCACACCCTCTCGGCTACTGGGTCCCTTGCTGTCCTGTAACTCACAGCCGGAACCACTGTGGCCAGTTGCTTCTCCGATGACATTGGTACTGTCTCCTTCGCTTGCCCTGGATGTGCCTGAAATGGCACAATAAAAAGGTTGATTTAATCTGCATAAACATGTGACCATCAGATTCAAGCACAAAATATTACAGAACGGCACAGACTTCTACAGCTGCCTGGCTCACTATATGGCCCTCAGCATTAGCAGGAACACATGAATGCATGCTGGATTAGCTGGAAATAGTTGGTCACAGTGATGTCATAACCCCCTCAAAAACCTAGACCATGAATTCACTTATGAAAACTCCCTACTCATCTATGTAGTCGGACAGTTGACCACTTGTATACTTTGGCCCTTGTGACATACTATTCTGAACTGATGGCACAAGATATGATGGCTACCAATAGGACATCTCTACAGTGTTCATACAAGCCTTAAATTCCTCATAATGCTCATTTTCCTGAAACTACATCATGATGTGATGTTGGGCAAGTCGTTCAGCAAGGTAGATGCAATAAGTGATGTGGCAAGAATCATGTCAAATGCAGAGGTTCTATTCACACTGATTCATTTTTCTGGTGATACTTCTTCATATGACCAGTTTCAAGATAATAAAATGAAAGCTGTACTGAGGTAGTTCGACTACCTAGCACATGTAGCATAGAAATGTAGGCTAGAGAGAATCATGGTCTAGATGCTAGGAGATACCTACTTCAGATGTACACATTGTAATAGCCCTTATGGCACTATAAACATCCCCAATCAGGCTTGGTACTGGTGACAACACCATTCTCAGATTGCATTCCTTGAAGCCCATCCACCTTTGATGTTTATTGTATGTCAGGGAATATCTATGACATGAAGAGGTGGATACACTTCAGTCTTGATGGGATGGCACAACACTGTACCATTTGAGATATAAAATAACAATGACCCTGTAAAAATGAGTTCAGACACTCACATATGATACCAACATTAACACATGTTACTCCCTGATGCATGTCACCAGTCAATGAATGTACCATCAAACAGTATTGCAGATAATACAACTCCCGGGAAAGGTACACTGGGTAACATGTATGCACTAATGTTGATGCCACCAATGAGGTTTGCATACTCATGTCACTGTAAAATCAAAACTTACCAATGGGAAGTGTAGTTCAGTTAGTGCCGCAAAATTACACAGTATGCTATGGCACATGTAATATGGCTCCCAGCACATGAGACACAGTAGTAAGGGACCTTTGCTCCTGACACAATGAAGACAAGTGGGCTGTCTGGTGCAACCCTCTCCCAGAACATCAAACAAAGTGAGGTGATCATGGTCTTACGCAGTCATGGGTCTAGTCTAAACAGACAACTGGCAGTGGACTGGACTCTGCTGACCTCTTGGTCACAAAAGCATTCGGCAAAGAACATCATCATGCACCTATTACCAGACCTACACATTCTAGAACTCTTCCTGTGCATTGGAAATGGCACACACACAATGTTGTTGGTCAAATGGCTCTCTGAAAAAGAATAGTTTGCAAGGTAACATGTGCATCCCTGGCCGGGACTTATACCGTTGAAGCTGCTGTTGGGCCCTCAACTGCCCATCAATCTCAGGATAGGCTGCCAAATGAACGCAGGTCTTTATGGGGGTCAGCTGCTGGCACGATCCCTGTTGGAAGGGCTTCCCCATCTGGACCTATGTGATCATCCTGGTCCAGCACCTCAGGTCCTCCCACTGCTTCCTACAGTGGATGCTTCACCAACGATAGGCCCCAGAGTACGCACTTTCCAGGCGATGGCTTTCTGCATGGGGTGCTTCTGATAGGCATTGACCTGTATGGACACAAGAGAGGAACCGTATGTCACATCAATTATTTATCTATTGTTTTTTGTTTTCAATTGTTGTATAATTTTTCTACAATTAGCCAAGCCAAAATATAAAATACAACACATATCAAGGTTGGTATGCACATATTGAGCACTACAAAGACATGTATATACACTTGGATAGTCATCAGCTGACTAACCTCATCCCTGGTCATGTCGTACACTGACTAAGCCAACACACTAACATCGTGTCCCCCTGGGCCATCACACATATAGGCCCTCATTACAACCCTGGCGGTAAATGCCACCTACTGCCTTGCTGATGGGCGCCAACATACTGTGACCGCGGCGGTATTCCGCTACGGATATTATGACCCACACTGGAAAACCCACCACAATACAGACACCCACCCAAGTCCGCCAGACCAAAAGTCAGTGATAAATTGGCAGTACCAAAATCCACACCTTTACGCCAACAGGAATACACCCACAATATCAGGACCCACGAATCACTGGGGCGGTCTTTCAACCACGGTACACCATTGGCGGTACTCACCGCCGCACTCAAAATACACACACACTTACAAAACTACACCACATTGGACAATTGAAACTACACACCCCTGACGCACATACACACACCACACCCACACACTCAGACCACTATAAAACACACACCCACATTACCCACAACCCTTTCAATGATAAAAAAGATTGCCAACCGAGAGAGACACAAGCCAGGAGCACCCACTCAATCTGAGCCACAGAACACCATTACCCATACACCATCCATGCACCTCACAGCACACACCACACCACATCACCCCACACATCACCCCACACATCCTCACACATATCACTCACACCACATCCATGGCACCCCAAAGACACCCCAGGTTTTCAGAGGAAGAGCTAAGGATCATGGTGGAGGAAATCATCCAGGTAGAGCCACAGCTATTTGTATCACAGTTGCAACAGACGTCCATTGCAAGAAAGATGGAGCTATGGCGGAGGATCATGGACAGGGTCAACATTGTGGGACAGCATCCAAGAACAAGGGATGACATAAGGAAGAGGTGGAACGACCTACGGGGGAAGGTGCATTTCGTGGTTGCAAGACACCAGGTAGCTGTACAGAGGACTGGCGCTGGATCCCCATCTCCTCCCCCACAACTAACAACATGGGAGGAGCAAGTCTTGGCAATAATGCATCCGGAGGGCCTCACAGGAGTAGCAGGAGGACTGGACTCTGGTAAGTCAAATCTTTACTACTATATCCCCCACCCTACCTGCATGCCATCACAAACTCCTACCCCTTCCCTCACCCCATCACTCCACCACCTCACATATAGCCCAGTATCACAACCCACCCATCCCAAAACCAAGCCCTTCATGTTACACCAATCCATGGACCCCCATCACAGACCTGCATGGACACCCATCACCACAGCATGCCCATTAGAGAGAATCACCTAGCCCCCAAAATCACCACGCACACAAGCCTGAGCTACCATGGCTATCCCAATCAGACAGGGAAACAAACCCATGCACAAGATGGCACACACAGATACAATAACACTGCATTTTCATCCCCACAGGACCCCTTCTTAACGTCACCGGAGAGGAGTTGCCACCAACATCCAGTCCCCCCCAGAGGAGGCCCTCAGTGATGACAGCAGCTCTGCATGCCTGGATCACGATGACCAATCTGGCCCATCAGAGACCTCTGGACAGTCGGTTACCCTGCTACAGTCCCAACCCACCACAGAGCCTCCCCCCTCAGGAAACACCAGCACAGAACCCACCCAGTGGGCCCAAGCCACTGTCCCCAAGATACATCAATCAGCAGTGTGTCCACCACTACAGGGTCCCCAGGCAACCCCAAAAACACAGGATGACCAGGGACCTGGGGGTCAGTGGCAGTGGGCACACAGTTCAGGGGACAGAGGCACAAGACAACAGGGAAACTGGGAGGAATGCTATGCGACAGGGGGAGGATAGGCCCAGGGTATCGACTCTCCAGGAGGCACTTTCCAACATCCTGGAAGCATAGCACTGTTAGAAATGGGTTTTTTGGTTGGCAGTCAGGTTACCCCCTGTCCAAGCAAGAACCCTCACTCTAGTCAGGGTAAGTCACACACAATCCAAATTATCCTGTGCCCACCCTCTGGTAGCTTGGCACGAGCAGTCAGGCTTAACTTAGAAGGCAATGTGTAAAGTATTTGTGCAATAAATCATACAATAACACAATATAGCACCACAAAAATACACCACACAGTGTTTAGAAAAATATATAATATTTATCTGGGTATTTGCAGGTCAAAACGATAAAAGATGCAACATGAAATTGTAGAGATATCACTGAAAAGTGATATAAAGGCCCTCATTCTGACCTTGGCGGTCTTTTCGCAAGACCGCTGAGTTACCGCCGCGGTGAAGACCGCCGACCGCGGCGGTGTGCCGCTGTGCGCATTCTGACCGCTGGGAGCGTTCCGCCGGAAAACCGCCAGCAGCCACACTGGCGGTCGGCGGGAAAGTGGAGACTGGTCAACCTCCACCGCCACGCCAGCAGAACACCGCCCAAAGAATTACGACCCACATTTCTGTGTGGCGGTCTTCTGTTGGCGGTCTTCTGTTGGCGGTCATGTCCCTATGGCTCCCGTCGCCTCCCGGAGGACCAACGCACAAGGTAAGTTGATCGTCCGTGAGGGGAGGGGGTGGGGGGGTGTTGTGTGATGTGGGCGTGCATGGGGGTGTGCGTGTGAGTGTGTAGAGGGGGTGTGTGAGTGCGTGTATGCGGGCGGGGGGTGCTGCTGTGTCTATGGGTAATGTGTGCTGTTCGGCAGGTGCGCATGTCGGCATGTATGTGTGCGGGTATGTGTCCCCGTTGTGTATGTGTGTGTAGGGGGTGTGTATATGTGCATGTTGGGGGTGTGTGCATGTCGGGGTACATGTATGTGCATGTCGGGGTGGGGGTGGGGAGGGGGTTCGTACCACCTCTGGGGGGTGGCAGGGGGGTGGAGGGTGTGGGGGGAGGACTCGGGTGGGTAGTGGGGGGTGGGGGAGACCCCTATCAGTGCCAGGGAAGGAATTCCCTGGCCCCGATAGTGCTTACCGCCATGGTTCGCACGGCGGTTCCCGCCCGCAAGAAACCGCGGCGGTAGGCAGGGTCATAATACCCTTGGCGGTCTTGGGACGACCGCCGGGCCGGAGTGCGCAAACTCCAGCCCCGCGGTCATGACCGCCGCGGCGGTCGGAGTGGAGAAGTAGCGGTCGGTCGCGGCGGGGACCGCCGCGGTCAGAATGCCATTTTTAATACCGCCGGTCTGTTCGCGGTCCGACCGCCGTCTCTCCGCCGACCGCCAGGGTCAGAATGAGGGCCAAAGTGTCTTAAGTCTTTAAAAAGCAAACATAGGTGGTCATTACAACATTGGCGGTAAAAGCCGCTTCCCGCCGTGCAGAAGACTGCCAACATACCTCCGCGGCCGGGGAATTCCGCCACAGCTATTATGACCCACATCTCGAAATCCGACAAAATTCAGACACCCACACAAGTCCGCCACACCAAAGGTCAGTGATAAACTGGCGGAAAAAAAACCTCCACCGTCACGCCAACAGAAATACGCCCACGCTATCACGACCCACAAATCCACGCGGCGGTCTTTCAACCGTGGTATTCCATTGGCGGTACACACCGCCGCGCTCAAAATACACACACACATACAAAACACCGCCACATTGGACAATTCCAAATACACACACCTGATACACATACACACACCACTCCCACACACCCATTACAATATAAAACACACACCCACATCACCCACAAACCCCTACGACCAATATTACAGAGAGAAGGCCAGAGAGAGACACCACCATCCACAAACTAGCATCCACAGGCACTCAACACCATCACCCACACAACTTCCACACACAAAACACCACACACCACTACATATCACCACACTTATCACCACACACACCACCCCACACATCACCTACACCACCCCATGGCACAGCAAAGACACCCCAGGTTCTCGGAGGAGGAGCTCAGGGTCATGGTGGAGGAAATCGTCCAGGTAGAGCCACAGCTATTTGGAGCACAGGTGCAGCACACCTCAATTGCAAGGAAGATGGAGCTATGAAGAAGAATAGTCAACAGGGTCAACGCAGTGGGACAACACCCAAGAAATCGGGAGGACATCAGCAAGAGGTGGAACGACCTACGGGGGAAGGTGCGTTCCGTGGTCTCAAGACACCACCTGGCGGTTCAGCGGACTGGCGGCGGACCCTCACCCACAACTAACAACATGGGAGGAGCAGGTCTTGGCGATTCTGCATCCTGAGGGCCTCGCAGGAGTCGGTGGAGGAATGGACTCTGGTAAGTCAAACCTTTAACTACCATATCCCCCACCCTACCTGCATGCTATCAAATACCCCCACCATCGCCCCATCCCCTATCACTCCAACTCCTCACAAATGTACTAATATCACAAAGCACACATCCCAACACCAAGCCTTGCATGCAACACCAACGCATGGACACCCATCACTAAAGCATGCCCACTGCACATACCCATACACCCCCCTAAACCAGCATCACACAACTCCCCACATAGGAATGCAAGCACGTGGGTACACGGTCACCCACCCATTGCCCACCATGACACACACAGATGCAATAATTATGCTTTTACACCCCTGTAGGACCACTACCCAACGTCACCAGACAGGAGGGTCCAGACATCTCCACCCCACCCACAGAAGAGGCCCACAGTGATGACAGCAGCTCTCTCCAACTGGATCCAGGTGACCAGCCCGGACCATCGTGGGACTTGGGGCAGTCGGTTCCCCTCACACAAACACAGGCCACCACGGACCTTCCACCCTCTGGTAACACCAGCACAGCACCCACCCAGCGGGCCCATACCTCCGTCCCCAGGACATGTCAATCAGCTGTGTGTCCACCACTACAGGGAACCCAGGATAACCCACCACCCCAACAACAACAGGGACCTGGGGGCAGTGGCAGTGGGCACACGGTCCAGGGGACGGAGGCCCAGAAACACAGGGGAACTGGGAGGGCTACTGTGCGACAGGGGGCGGACAGGCCAATGGAACACACTCTCCATGAGGCCCTCTCCTCCATTATGGGAGCATACCACCACTCCCAGGAGTCGATGGCAACGGTCCTGGCCAAGTTTCAGGAGACCCCGCGCATGCAGGAGGAACAGTATTTGGGGTTCAGGGAGGAACTCAGAACCATCAGCTCCGTCCTGGGCACCATCGTAGGGGTGCTGAAGGAAATACTCAACACCAGGAGGGACACTGTGGCACTACAAGGGGCCCCGGACACTAGCATGGACGATGAACTGCCCACCACCTCCACCGGCGCTTGTGGACAGGAGGCACCGGCACAGGACCACCACACCAGCACCCCACCCCCTGCAGATGGAGAACCACCCCGCAAGTGGTCCATGAGATCCAGGAACAAGACAGAGCACGATGCCGAGACCCCACCAAGAAATGAGACCACCCTGATTGTCAACCCACTGTCCCACTTTGTCACCCTCTCCATATTGGAACTGCCCCAGCTCCACTTCCTATGCCCATATGGGCAATGCACCTATGAGACAAATAGACTGGACTCTGCCATGGACACTCCTCCGCCATCACCCCTCACCATTTAACTTCCCCCTCCAATATTTTGTATGTAAATAAACACACCTAAAGCACCAAAAGATCTGGAGTCTGTCTGTGATTTTGAAATAGTGTATTTGTAATTACAGTGAAAAAATTTCCAGGAAATAGTAATGTCAACATACCTATGTCACACAGCTCTAGTCCATGAGGAATCTAAGCAGATGACACACGTTGGAACCCACACCTGTGAAACCGTAAGGGAAAGTGACAACTTAGTGACCATACACTGGGTGAAAGCGACAGACAGGATAGAGGTAGAAGTGTAAAAGTACTTATAGTAGGCAGGAATGTATTCTCACCTGTGTTTCACTGGAAATTTTGCTGGATGACTGAGTCCCTGTTGTCAATGTCTTCTTCCTCTGCTTCCTCCTCATCACTGTCCACAGGCTCCACAGCTGCCACAACACCGCCATCTGGACCATCCTCCTGCAGAAAAGGCACCTGTCGTCGCAAAGCCAAATTATGAAGCATACAGCAGGCCACGATGATCTGACCCACCTTTTTTGGTGAGTAGAATAGGGATCCACCTGTCATATGGAGGCACCTAAACCAGGCCTTCAGGAGACCGAAGGTGCGTTCGATCACCCTCCTAGTCCGCCCATGGGCCTCATTGTAGCGTTCCTCTGCCCCGGTCCTGGGATTCCTCACTGGGGTCAGTAGCCATGACAGGTTGGGGTAACCAGAGTCCCCTAATAGCCACACCCGGTGCCTCTGTAGTTTACCCATCACATAAGGGATGCTGCTATTCCGCATGATGTAGGCGTCATGCACTGAGCCAGGGAACATGGCATTCACATGGGAGATATACTGGTCTGCCAAACATACCATCTGTACATTCATGGAATGATAACTCTTCCGGTTCCTGTACACCTGTTCACTCCTGTGGGGGGGGACCAAAGCCACATGGGTCCCATCAATGGCACCTATGATGTTGGGGATATGTCTAATGGCATAGAAGTCACCTTTCACTGTAGGCAAATCCTCCACCTGAGGGAAAACGATGTAGCTGCACATGTGTTTCAGCAGGGCTGACAACACTCTGGACAACATGTTGGAAAACATCGGCTGGGACATCCCTGATGCCATGGCCATAGTTGTTTGAAAAGACCCACTTGCAAGGAAATGGAGCACTGATAGCACCTGCACTTGAGGGGGGATTCCAGTGGGATGGCAGATTGCTGACATCAGGTCTGGCTCCAACTGGGTACACAGTTCCTGGATTGTGGCACGGTCAAACCTGTAGGCGATGATCAAATTTCTTTCCTCCATTGTCGACAGGCCCACCAGCGGTCGGTACACTGGAGGATTCCGCCATCTCCTCACATGTCCCAGCGGACGGTGCCTATGAAGGACAACAGCGAGCACAGAGTCAAACAACTCAGAGGTTTGTACCCACAGTCTACACAGAACACCAATCATAGACAAAATCTGGCCTGTATGTGTGTTGAGAATAGGCCTAGGTATGTGTGACGCAGTTGGTAATTAGGACATGTGGGCCCCTGAAATGGTGGCTGCCTAACCTCTAAAGCAGGACAATGGGATGTGAGGTAACTGCGCTGGCGTTGTACACCGTCGCGGTAGGCGGTCGAATACCGCAGCGCAATGCTGCATTGGTTAACATTGGACCCTATGGGTCCCAGGAGCCAATGACGATGTACGCTGGTGGTGATGGTACGCACCGCAGCGGACGTGACTGCCATTTTCTAACTGTTTAATCACTCGATACCTGATCTTCGACAGGAGAGAACCTACACTGCAAGTGCTGCTGTGACCTCGGTCTGGAAGAGACAATGGCTAGTGCGTCTGGGGAAAGGGCCCCTGCCTTCACTGCAGAGGAGTTGGAGAAGCTCGTCGACCGCATCCTCCCCCAGTACACACTACTCTACGGTCCTCCAGACCAACAGGTAAGTACACAGGGAGCATGTTGTATGAGCTATGCCTGTGTGGAGAGGGCTGGTTGTAAGAAGGAAGGGGGCAGAGTTCTGCGTGCATGAAAGACGGTGGGGGCATGTGCCACATGGCAAGGGTAATGACTTCTCTTCTTCCCCTGTACATTTCATGTAGGTCAGCGCCCACCAGAAGAATGATATTTGGCGTGCCATCGCCAAGGACGTCCGGACCCTGGGGGTCCACCAGAGACGGAGCACCCACTGCCGGAAGAGATGGGAGGACATTCACCGCTGGAGCAAGAAGACGGCGGAGACTCAGCTGGGGATGGCCTCCCAATGTGGGAGGGGTGCCCGTCGAACCATGACCCCCCTGATGTTCCGGATCCTGGCGGTGGCCTACCCTGAGTTGGATGGGCGCTTGAGGGCATCACAGCAGACACAAGGGGGTGAGTACACTATCATTCAGCTGACTTTGCGTGCAGTGAAGGTGTCTGGGTGGGGGAGGAGGGCTGTGGGTTTCCCTAGGCCAGGGCGAGTTCCGTAGGCTAGGCCCATTCGTAAGGCATGGCCCTGTGGCCCCCCACACCACCTCTGTAGAGTGCCAAGTACAGCTGTTCATGCCCCGGTGTCATCTATGTGTGCAGATGTCATCCATAGCCTTGTAGGCCATTTCCCAGGAATTGAACTGTAGAGCCCAACAGCGCAACGTAGTGCAGGGGGCTGCTGTGTCTGTATTGTCCGCCAACGGTAGCGGTAAGCCATGCACTCAACCTGTCTTTCTTCTGTTCCCCCCCCTTTTTTTGCAGTCTCCCTGTTCTTGTGTGCATTAGCATAATCAGGCGGAGGTACAGTGGCACCGTAGCACGAGGGAGCTGCATCCCACATGGGCATGGAGGCCCACACTACGGACTCTGAATACACCAGTGGGACAGAGGGCGAGGGGAGCACCACGGCGGTCACAGGATCTGCAACCAGCGACACGGACTCGTCCTCCGATGGGAGCTCCCTTCTGGTGGCGGCAACATCTGTGCCCCCCACTTCAACAGCTACAGCCGCCACCTCCCCTACCAGTACCACCCTCCCAGCAGCCCCTCAGCCTTCGGCCCGTGCCCGCTCACCCAGGAGGGTGGGCATCACCTTCACCCCAGGCACCTCAGCCCCTGCCCCTGTCACCTCTGCTGCCCTCAGTGAGGAGGCCATTGACCTCCTCAGGTCACTCACTGTTGGGCAGTCTACCATTTTGAATGCCATCCAGGGTGTAGAAAGGGAGTTGCAACACACAAATGCATTCCTGGAGGGCATTCATTCTGGTCAGGCTGCCCTTCATCGAACCCTTCAAACTCTGCCCTCAGCACTGATGGCCGCCATTGTCCCCGTGTCTAGCCTCCCCTCTCCAACTTCCTCCACCCAGACCCAATCCCCTGTACCTCTGCCTATCCCAAGCACACCATCAGACCAGCATGCACACACCTCACCACACAAGGGAAGCTCAGGCAAACACACATCACACACGCACTCACGCAAGCATCACACACATACAGACACACCAACATCCACTGCCTCCACTGTGTCCCCCTCCTCCTCATCTCCCTCCTCCCTCCCAGTCTCGTCTACACTCACACCTGCATGCACTACCACTACAGCCACTACGTCCCGCACCAGCACACCCACCACCACACCCAACTTACGTGCACTCACCACCCCCACTACCATTTACACGTCACCTGTGTCCTCTCCCAGTGTGTCTGTGACACCCCTTCCCAAAGTACACAAACGCAGGCACACACCCACCCACAACCATCCACCTCACGACAGCCTCCAGCGCATGCACCTGCACCCAAATCCACAAAAGTTATACCTCCTACAACCACCACCTCTTCCTCCACTCCCAAACCCCCTCCAGCTAACCGTCCCAGTGTGTCCAAACAACTTTACCTGTCCCCCCTTAACCTATTTCCCACCACCCCCCCTTCCAACTCATAGGTCCCGTACTAGCACCTCAGCCAAAAAATCTCTGGGACCAGTGGTGCCTGTTGTCACAGGTATGTGGAGTGCACCGGCCACCAGGCCAGCCAGTCTGTCACAGAGCCACAGCACAGCCAGTCCCCCCCCTGTGAAGCACCAGAAGTTGGCCAGTGCCCGGCGGGAGAGGGGGAAGACTCCAGCCAGCCAAGCCGCTCACATGGGTCCCAGGGGGAGTGTGGACTCAGCTGTGACTTCTCCCAAGGTGGGGAAGGGGCAGAAGAAACCTGCAAAGTCTGGGAGGAGCAGCACGGCGGAGAAGACCACCATCATCCTCGCTGGCCAGGAGGGCTCCACCAGCCCCATAGTCGCTGCCCAGGAGGCCACCACCAGCCCCATCGTCGCTGCCCAGGAGGCCACCGTCAGCCCCGTTGTCACTGTCTAGGAGGCCACCGCCAGCCCCATCGTCGCTGCCCAGGAGGGTCCCGCAAGACACAGCCCAGTTGCCCAGGAGGGCCCCGCAAGCCACAGCCCAGCTGTCCAGGAGGGCCCCGCAAGCCACAGTCCAGCTGCCCAGGAGGGCCCCGCAAGCCACAGCCCAGCTGCCCAGGAGGGCCCTCCAAGCCACAGCCCAGCAGGCCAGGAGGGCCCGCAAGCCACAGCCCAACTGACCCATGAAGGACCACCAGCCATAGCCCAGCTGGGCAATGATGGACCCCCAGGGCAAGGACCGCTGTACAGGGCAAAGACCGCCATGGCAAGCACCGCTGAACAGGGCAAGGACCGCTGAACAGGGCAAGGACCGGTGAACAGGTCAGAGACCGCCAACTCAAGAACCGCTGAACAAGGCAAGGACCGCTGAACAGGGCAAAGACCGCCATGGCAAGCACCGCTGAACAGGGCAAGGACCGCTGAACAGGGCAAAGACCACCAAGCCGAGCACCGCTAGCCCATTAGCGGCAGGGGCAGTGACGCAACTGGGACCGTCACGGGGTGAGTGCAGCACTCTGGGCAACAGTCCTCCCACTGTAGAGACTTGAGATACTGTGGCTTTGCACTGTCCAGGATTGATCAGTGGGCAACCCACCCACTGTAGAGACTTGAGTGACTGTGGCTTTGCACTCCCCAGGATGGTACAGTGGGCAACCCACCCACTGTAGAGACTTGAGAGACTGTGGCTTTGCACTCCCCAGGATACATCAATAGGCATGGTGCCCCCTCGTGGATCTGGCGTCGTGCACTCATCCGGCTGAGGTGCCCCCCCTTCCCTTCCCCCTGAGGTTCCTCTTGTATTTCTATCTGATGCTCTGCAGTGTTCTCTCCATCATGTTCGGGTATCTTGTGTGGGCCTCGCCCATGCATTTTGGGCCCAGTGGTCCACGGACTATGAATGGTGCAAAAACTGGACTACTAGTCGTGGTCTATATTTTGTTTATAGTGTATATTTATATGTATGTTTTTGCTTACTGAATTTTTATATATTACAATAGTTACACTCATTTCCTTTTGTCTTTGCATTCTTCCGCGGGGGGTTGGGGGGGTGTTACTGTAATGTATAGATATGCATTGGTGTGTGTGTTGTAGTGGGTGAGGGTCGGGGTGTTGAGTGTGTGTGTCCCTGTATTTTGCCTCCCCCCTCCCCTATGTCGTAGGTGCAGTACTCACTGTGGTCTTCGCCGCCGGCGTCGGTGCTCCTCGAAGAGGAGCAGGAAGACTAGCGCTGGGAGAATATGAAGTTCCGGCTCCATGCTGTCCTCCTTCCTCGTGGAGTGTGTAGAGGTGAGTGTTTTTCATTCGAAATGCCTGTTTCCGCCGTGTTTTTATCCGCGGTGAATCCGCCCCGGAAAAGGTGGCGGATTGGCCTGTCATAATAGTGTGGGTGGTACATTGTCTCCCGCCTGTCTGTTGGCGGTGACGCTGCACTGTTTGTACCGCCGTGGCGGTCGGAGTGTTAAAGTGGCTGTCTTTGTTGGCGTTTTCCGCCACGGTCGTAATTGCAAAATTTTTACCGCCGGCCTGTTGGCGGTCTTACCTCCGCTTTAACACCATCCGCCAAGGTTGTAATGACCCCCAAAGTCTCTTTCAAGCACAAAGTACCTGGTTTGGAGTGGAAAATCTCCACAGAGTGCTGCAGAGGAGGAGATGCGTGGAAAAATAGTGTGTGCATCGGTTTCGCCCCTTCACACATGGACTCGCGTCGTTATTTTTGACGCGGGGAGACGTGCGTCGTTCTGCGGGAAGAAAAATGGTATGTGCGTCGGTTTCGCCCCTTCACACAGAGACTTGCGTCGTTATTTTTCACTCGGAGAAGACGTGCGTCGTTTTCCGGCACGCGGGTCGACTCCTTCTGTGGTTCGCGGGATTACCAGATGTCCCAGGTCTGTGCGTGGATTCCTCGGCTTGTTATCCGGCTGCGCGTCGTTCCGGGAGGCTGTGCATGGAATTTTCTTTCTCACGGAAGGTGTCGCGTCGATTTCCTCTCTGGAAGTCGGGCACGTTGTCCATGCGAGTCTGTGCATCGAAGTTCCGGTCGCACCGTAGGCGTCGCGTCGAGCAGTGTCTTTCTGGATCGGCGTGCGGCGATGTTCTCACCGTGGAGCAAGCTGTGCGTTGAATTTTTCGGCGCACGAGGAGTCCAAATGAAAAAGAGAAGTCTTTTTGGTCCTGAGACTTCAGCAAGGCAGCAGGCCAACAGCAAGGCAGCAGTCCTTTGTAGAAAGCAAACAGGTGAGTCCTTTGAGCAGCCAGGCAGTTCTTCTTGGCAGGATGCAGGTTCTGGTTCAGGTTTCTTCTCCAGCAAGTGTCTGAGGTGGTAGGGCAGAGGCCCTGTTTTATACCCAAATGTGCCTTTGAAGTGGGGGAGACTTCAGAGAGTGGCTTAGAAGTGCACCAGGTCCCCTTTCAGTTCAATCCTGTCTGCCAGGGTCCCAGTAGGGGGTGTGGCAGTCCTTTGTGTCAGAGCAGGCTCTCCACCCTCCCAGCCCAGGAAGACCCATTCAAAATGCAGATGTATGCAAGTGAGGCTGAGTACCCTGTGTTTGGGGTGTGTCTGAGTGAATGCACAAGGAGCTGTCAACTAAACCTAGCCAGACGTGGATTGTAAGGCACAGAAAGATTTAAGTGCAGAGAAATGCTCACTTTCTTAAAGTGGCATTTCTAAAATAGTAATATTAAATCCAACTTCACCAGTCAGCAGGATTTTTTATTACTATTCTGGCCATACTAAATATGACCTTCATACTCCCTTCAAATCAGCAGCTGCCACTTCAACAATGTGTGAGGGTAGCCCCAATGTTAGCCTATGAAGAGAGCAGGCCTCACAGTAGTGTAAAAACGAATTTAGGAGTTTTTCACTACCAGGACATGTAAACTACACAGGTACATGTCCTGCCTTTTACCCACACAGCACCCGGCTCTAGGGGTTACCTAGGGCACACATTAGAGTTGACTTATGTGTAGAAAAAGGGGAGCTTTAGGCTTGGCAAGTACTTTTAAATGCCAAGTCGATGTGGCAGTGAAACTGCACACACAGGCCTTGCAATGGCAGGCCTGGGACAAGGTAAAGGGGCTACTTGAGTGGGTGGCACAACCAGTGCTGCAGGCCCTATGTAGCATTTAATCTACAGGCCCTAGGCACATACAGTGCACATTACTAAGGACTTATAAGTATATTAAATAGTCCAATTGGGTATGATCCAAAGTTACCATGTTTAAAGGGAGAGAGCATATGCACTTTAGCACTGGTTAGCAGTGGTAAAGTGCGCAGAGTCTAAAAGCCAGCAAAAACAAAGTCCAAAAAGTGGAGGGAGGCAGGCAAAAAGTTAGGGGTGACCACCCTAAGGCATGTCAGGTCTAACAAGCACCATTCCCAGAAGACCATGGGCCAGATACTGTACGAGTTGCAGGAGATCCAGCAGCTGCAGGAGGGACAGTACCTGGGGATCAGGGAAGACCTCAAAAACATCTACACCATCTGGTCACCATTGCAGGGGTGCTGGCAGACATGGGCAATACCATGAGGGATGCAGTGGCACAACAACGGACCCCTGACACTAGCCACACTGAAGAACAGCTCTCCATCTCTGCCGGCACTAGTGGACATGAGGCCCCGCCACCGGACCAACAGGCCACCAGCACCCCACCCCCTGTAGAAGGAGAACCACCCCGCAAACAGTCCCTGCGATCCAGGCAGAAGCCAGAGAACATTGCCAAGACCCCTGCCAGGAAAAAGGCTATCCTTATTGTCACCCTTAAGTCCCACTCTGTCACCCTGTCCACCTGAACTGCCATTACTCCCCTCCTATGCCCCATTGGACAATGCACCTATGATACCAAGAGATTGGACTCTAACTGGACATTCCTCCAACATCACCCCAGCCCGTTGCACATCCCCCTCTACGTATGGGCACTTAAATAGACACCCTTGAAATAAATAAAAATCTTGAGTCTGTCAAATGATTGAATTATGTATTATTATAACATACTGAAAACAATGAAAGTCATATGTACAGTCATTTATACATTGGTATGACCTTTAATGGGCAGCAGTAAACATACCAGGAGCCAGAGTGGGCCACAGAGATCTGAAAATAGAGATGCCAAAGGGTACAATAAGTGGCCATAAACATAGGGAAATCAGGCTGCCATGTACAATGTCCAACAGAAAAATGAAATGTAAAGTGAAGTTACAGTTTCTTACCTGTGTGTCACTGGAAGTACTGCTGCATTATATTACTTCTGTGTCCACATCTTCTTCTTCTGCCTCCTCTTCCTCACTGCCCACAGGCTCCAACGCTGCCACAAGACCATCTCCAGGCTCATCCCCCTCCAGGCTCACGCCCTGCAGAAAAGGCACCTGGCGTCTCAAGGCCAGGTTGTGCAACATGCAACATGCAATGATGATCTGACACACCTTTTTGGGTGAGTAGTACAGGGATCCACCTGTCAGATGGAGGCACTGGAACCTGGCCTTCAGGAGGCCAAAGGCTCTTTCAATTATCCTCCTTGTTCAACCATGTGCCTCATTGTAATGTTCCTCTGCCCTTGTCCTGGGATTCCTCACTGGGGCCAGTAGCCATGAGAGGTTGGGGTAACCAGAGTCACCTGCAAATATCGAGGGATACCTGTTAGACACACACTAACCCTTAGGGACAACCCCATATCCAGACACCAACTTATACTGGGTGGGGACCTTGGGCTCACCTATTAGCCACACCTGGTGCCTCTGGAGTTGGCCCATCACATATGGGATACTGCTATTCCTCAAGATAAAGGCGTCATGCACAGAGCCAGGAAACTTGGCATTCACATAGGAGATATACTGGTCCGCCAAACACACCAGCAATAGCTTTTTCTATTCTTGAACACTTGTTCATTTCTCCGGAGGGGGGACAAATGCTACATGTGTACCATCAATGGCACCAATGATGTTGGGGATATGTCCCAGGGCATAACAGTCAGCTTTCACTGTGGCCAACTCCTCCACCTGGGGGAATACGATGTAGCTGTGCATGTGTTTCAGCAGGGCAAACAACACTCTGGTCAACACGATGGAGAACATTGGCTGAGACATCCCTGATGCCATGGCCACTGTTGTTTGGAATGAACCACTTGCCAGGAAATGGAGTACAGACAGGACCTGCACTAGAGGGGGTATCCCTGTGGGCTGGCTGATAGCTGACATCAGGTCTGGCTCCAATTGGGCACACAGTTCTTGGATTGTGGGCCGATCAAGTCTGTAGGTTAGGATAATGTGTCTGTACTCCATAGTCGCAAGGTCTTCCAGGGGTCTGTACAACTTTGCATTGGTTATCATTGGGCCCTATGGGTTCCAGGAGCCAATGGCGATGTACGCTGGCGGTGACAGTATGCACCGCCGCGGACGTGACCTCCATTTTCAATCTTTGCGCTCACTTGCTACCTGACCTTCAACAGGAGAGGACCTACACTGCAAGTGCTGCTGTGACCTGTGTCTGGAAGCTACAATGGCTCATGTGTCTGGGGAAAGGGCCCCTGCCTTCACTACGGAGGAGTTGGAGAAACTGGTGGATGGGGTCCTACCCCAGTACACGTTAATCTACGGTCCTCCAGACAAACAGGTGAGTACACTGTGAGCATGATGCGTGGGCCATGAATGTATGGATTGCTGTGTGTGTAAGCCACATGTGGGGGGGCTGAGGCGTCCTGGCCAGGGTGCTGCATGTATGGTGGTCAATGTATGTGCGTCAGGGGATGGGAGGGATCTGGTGGGCCATCAGTGTGATGGTCTGGATGGTTAACTAATTCCCTTTTCTGCTGTCTTTTCCATGCAGGTGAGAGCCCATCAGAAAAAGGGTATTTGGTGTGCCATCACCATGGAGGTGCGGACCCTGGGGGTCTTTGACAGGCAGAACACCCAGTGCTGCAAACGGTGAGAGGACCTGCGCCGCTGGGCAAGGAAGACGGCAGAGGCCCCGCTGGGGCTGGCCTCCCAATGAGGAAGGGGTGGCCATCGTACCCTGACCCCCCTGATGTTCCGCATCCTGGCAGTGGCCTATCTGGAGTTGGATGGGTGCTTGAAGGCATCACAGCAGCCAAAAAGGGAGAGTACAGATTCCAATTCATGACAGTGCATGCATTAAGGTTTACCTGGGTGGGGGATGTGGGCTGTGGGTGCCCCTAGGCCTGGGCGAACATGACAGGATAGGTCCCTTGTTGGACAGGCTCTGAAGCACTCCACCCCCAATAGTGTTACTGGGCATCTACTACTGGGCAGGGTCCTGTGGGTTTCAGTTGTGCAGCTAATGGCATTAGGCATTGTACCCCATGGGCTGGTGACTATCTTAGTAACTGGTAGTGCATGGCCTAGTGCATAGGGCTGTTCCCTGTGAGTTCTCTACGCCAACGGTAGTGTTGTTGCTGGCATTGACCAAGTGTATCCTCTGTCTCCCCCCCCCTTTTTGTTTTGTCACCCTGTCCTTGTGTGCATTAGCATCATCTGGCGGAGGAGCAGAGGCACCGGCGATGGAGGGAGCTGCATCCCACATGGGCCTAGAGGCCAAATCCACCGTCGGTGAGGGAACCAGTGGGACGGAGGGTGAGGGGACCCCACGACGGGGACAGGAGGGGACACCGCAGACAGCTACTCCTTCTCTGATGGAAGCTCCCTGGCGGTGGTGGACACCTCTGTGCCCACCCCAACAACAGGTACAGCCGCCACCCCCCTACCAGCACCGCTCTCCCAGCAGCCCCTCAGCGTGTTTCCTGTGCCCGCTCACCCAAGAGGGTGGGTATCTCCTTGGCCCCAGGCACCTTAGGCCCTGCCCAAGTCAGCCCTGCTGCCCTCAGTAAGGAGGCTATTGACCTCCTGAGATCCCTCACTGTTGGGCAGTCAACCATACTGAATGCCATCCAGGGTGTCGAGAGGCATTTGCAACAAACAAATGCCTACCTGGAGGGCATTCACTCTGGTGTGGCGGCCCAACAGAGAGCATTTCAGGCTCCTACCTCAGCACTGATGGTAGCCATTGTCCCTGTCTCTAGCCTCCCTCCTTCAACTTCCTCTACCCAGTCCCAATCCCCTCAACCTCAACCTATCCCCAGCACACCTTCAGACCAGCATTCACCCAAATCACTACACAAAAGTGGTTCAGGCAAACACAAGCACCACACTTCATCTCACAGGCACTCACATAAGCACCATCCCCATGCAGACACACCAACATCCACTTCCTCCACTCTGTCCCCCTCCTCCTCCTCGTCCACCTCCCTCCCAGTAGCGTCTCCATTCACACCTGCATGCACTATATCCTCATCTACTACCTCCATCACCAGCACGCCCATCACAACACACCCCTCACTGGCAGTCACCACCCCCACATCCATGCACACGTCCCCTGTGTCCTCTCCCAGTGTGTCTGTGACCCCTCCTCCCAAAGTACACAAACGCAAGCACCCACCCACCCAACAGCCATCCACCTCACAACAGCATCCAGCCCATGCACCTGCATCCAAACTCAGCAGACAGACACCTCCTACAACCAATCCCTCTTCCTCCACTCCCAAACCCTCTCCCTCTTCCCGCCCCAGTGCCCCATGAAAGCTTTTTTCCTGGCCAACTTTGACCTCTTCCCTACCCCTCCACCCCGCCTTCCCCTAGGGCCAGGGTGGCCAGAACCCAGCCCAGCACCTCAGCTACCAAATCGTCATCTGCTGTGGTTCCTGCAGCTATCAAAGGCTCAAAGGGGGCTACAGTCAGCCCAGCCAGTGTGCCACCAACCCCTGCCAAGGCCAAAACCATTCCACCACCTGGCAAGGTGAAGAGGGGACAGGATCCAGCAAGGGGAAGGAGCCACAACTACCCAGCAAGGCCACCTCAAAGACCCAGCTGCCAGACCCAAGGTCACACCACCATCTGCCAAGGTGAGGAAGGGGCAGATAACACCAGCCAAGGCACTTCAGCTGTCCGAGGCTGCAGGTGAAGGTGGGTACCAGCACAACCGCCAGCACCGCCACCTGCACCTCGGGCAGCACCGCCAGCAGTCCCACCGCTAGCACTGCCGCCATCCCTGCCTCCTGCACCACCACCTGCACAGCCGCAAGCACCACTACTCTGAGCAGGAGCAGCCCCAGTGAGCAGCGGTCCAAGGCTGCAGGAGAAGGGCTGGAGCCTCCCTTCACCACTGGCAGCACCAGCACCTGCACCACAGCCAGCACCGCCGGTAGCACCCCCGCCGCAAACACCACCACCTGCACCGCTGACATTAGCACCACTAGCAGCAGCCCCAGTGGGCAGCTGTCCGAGGCTGCAGGAAAAGGCCTGGAGCCTCCCTCCACCACTGGCAGCACCCCCACCAACCCCAGCACTACCACAAGTTTGCAGCCATAGCAGTAGCCATCACCGGATGGAGTCTAGCCCTGCCTCCATGGGCTATCATGCAACCTGGTCCCTGCAAATCTCGTTCCTCAGACACCCATGTGAGGGACTGTGAACTGCCACACCCCAAATGTTGCATCACTGGGCACAAAGTGGAAGAAGGCATCCACTCACCCTATCCTTGGCAGGATGAGGCACACTGGGCACAAATCCCCCTCCAGAACCAGTGGAAGAAGGCATCCACTCGAGAGACTGTGGCCTTGCACTCCCCAGGACCAAGCAGTGGGCAAACCACCTACTTGAGAGACTATGGCTTTGCACTCCCCAGGACATTGCTGTGGGAAACCCACGCACTTGAGAGACTGTGGCTTTGCACTCCCCAGGACCAAGCAGTGGGCAACCCACCCACTTGAGAGACTGGGGTTTTGCACTCCCCAGGACATCGCTGTGGGCAACCGACCCACTTGAGAGACTGTGGACTTGCACTCCCCAGGACATCGCTATGGGCATGGAGCCCACTCCAGGAGCAGTGGAGTTTTACCATCTTCTGGCTTTGGTGCACCCCCCTTCACCCTCCCCCTGAGG
Source organism: Pleurodeles waltl (assembly GCF_031143425.1). Classification (NCBI taxonomy): domain Eukaryota; kingdom Metazoa; phylum Chordata; class Amphibia; order Caudata; family Salamandridae; genus Pleurodeles; species Pleurodeles waltl. Next base: position 199,562,565 of record NC_090447.1, read on the forward strand.
TGCCTGTGTGTTTTTGACCTGATGCCCCTGCAGTGTTCTCTCCGTATTGAGGCAGGAGTCAAGTGTGGGCTTCGCCTATGATTTGTGGCCCAGTGGCCCATGGACATTTTGTGTGGGCAATGTACCGCCTTATGTACATATTGTATATTTTTGTAAATACTGTTTTAAAAAATCTTACGTGTATCTGACTATTTCTAAAATGTCACTGATTTGACTCTATTGCTTTTGTCCTTGCATTCTTCCAGGGGGTTAAGGGTGTAAATGTAATGTTGATGCATGTGTTTGTGTGTATGGTGTTGTGGGTCAGGGTGGGGGTGGCGGTGTGGCATGTTACGCATGTGTGTCACTCTCTTTTTCCTCCCCCCTCCCCTGTGTACTAGGTGCAGTACTCACGTGGTCATCACCGCCGCCTTTGGTACTCCTGATAGATGAGGAGATAGACCAGCATTAGGAGGACCTGCAGCTCGGGCTCCATGGCATCCTGGTTCTTCATTGAGTGTTGAGAGGTGAGTGGTTTCCCTCCCAAGTACTGTATCCGCCGTGCTTTTGATGCGTTGATACCGCCCCAGAAAAACTGGTGGATGGGCGGGTTGTGATGGGGTGGGCAGTACTTTAACTTTCTCCTGTCTGTTGGCGGTTACCGCCACGGTGTTTGTTGCTACCACCGTGGCGGTCAGAATGTTAAAGTGGCTGTATGTTTTGTCGGTTTCCGCCGTGGCCGTGATCCCATTTTTTTTACAGCTGGGCTGTTGGCGGTATTACCACCGCTTTAACACCGACCGCCAGGGTTGTAATGAGGGCCATAATGTATTGCTGGCCATTATGAAAAACCACACTGCATTCTGAGCTTAAGAGCAGCACACCATATCTACATCATTGTACAGACATCTTAACAGCCAGGCCCATTGACGTGATGCATACGATCCATACAGCTTGGAAGCATAGCGCAGACTACATCCTAAGACTTGGACATTCATGACAGCCCTTCCATCATGAACAGTGATAACTTCCTTTATGTTGATGTGCGAACATGTGGACAACTTAATATAATATTATACTTCGTCTGTTTGAGTGTGTGTAGTTTGTATCAACATTCCATTGTTGTCTTTGGTATGGATGGATATTAATATGTTGCAAATACATACATCACACCACTTCTAACCCCAAAACATATCTGCGCTGTAAATGTGTGACATGTGCAATTGGCCTGGTCAGTGAAATCATTACTTATGGAAAATAGAAAGCAGACCAGTAGGTGTAAGGGGCCTGTCATCGTGAAATGTGACACACTGCCTATGTGGCTCACTGGAATGAGGTAGAAGCTCAAAGGGGTTACCTCAGTCACCATTCCGAATGTATTTCCTATGAAACTAATCATGGTTAAGAATATGTGCTCTAACTCTATCAGTGCTTTTCCAAGGATTCAGAGGTCTACTGAGAAAATAATGTTGCCATTAGTTGTAGTGCCACACTACCCCTGCCCCAGCCTGGCTCATGGTAATGACTGCACACAATTCCATCTCAGGCCTTGCTCACTGGAGGCTAAGCATACTAATCCCACCTGATGTTCAGATTTCAAACATTTCAAAATATCATCTTTCAAATTGAGGTAATTACTTGTGTGTGCTCAAGGCTGCGTGCCACTCTGAAGGTGTCTGTGAGCTATTGGTAGTTCACAGACAACATATTTTTGGAGACATGATATACACTGAGTAGTAGGTGGAGCCTTACATACCTAACATCATTCCAACAGTTCCATCCAGGATACAGTTGCAGCTCATGCGGTAAGGGAAAGAATTGTGTTTGCAGAGTTAGCATGCTCTGAATGTCATGGGTACCGTGAAAGAGATTCATGCATATATGTCTACATACACCACAAATGGAATATAGCACTTAACACACTTCACACATCCCATCCCAATGATGATGTTCAATACACAATGTATAGTGCTGGCCAATCCCTGACATTATCACCTTATGTTGGGAACACAATACTTTACACAAGTAATCAGACTGTACAGTTGGAATCAGAGGTGTAAGGTTACCTGTGGGAAGGAACATTATGGAGTAAAACATTGGAACATGTGCATGTGAGAAACTTACCTGTTCCTCTGGTGAGCCAGAGAGCTGGCCATACAGGAAAAGGACCTCAGTTGCCAGCAGCTCCTCGGCTGAGAAGGCACAGGCCCTCCCACCTGTCTGGCTTGCCATGATTGCCCCCAGAGGTGACAAACAGCAGCTCAAATGGTGGAGGTCTTGAAAGCAGCAGTTTCAGAAGGCAAGTGAGCGTTTTTAAAAACTGCGCCGTACATGTACGCGACGTATGCGATCATCAGAATATACGGAAACAGCCATTGGCCAACAATGTGACTGCCACAATGCCTCTGTCGTGCTCTCATCTGCTTACTGCATGGACTACTTCCACTGGCGGCGTCAGACGCACAATGTTCAATATGCGTCTTACCACGATGGTAGAGAGACTAGTTTCACCAGAGCAGTACACCGGCCAGGTGTGTAGGGTGACCCCAGCCCCTGGGGGGGATTTCTTCCGCCCCATGGACCTGGTATCCCTGGAGTGGAGTGGAGATGAGACCCAGAGGTGGGCCATATTTAGTCCCCAGATGCCCATTCACTGCAATCTGGGAAATGAGTTACCCCTAGTGTCAGGAGAACTAAGAGGTGTGACCCCTAAGGGTGCCCTGACAGTTCAGTTATCTGGTAGTACCACTCCCCAGAGGAGGGTACGTGAGCCCAGATGTAGGGGCAAGGTAAGGGAAGACTCACCCTTGTCCCCTGTTCAGTCTCAGGGTACAGACCCTAGGTGATTGACCAGTGTCAGGGTCCCACCCCTGATTTGGTGGGAGGTAGAAAGGAAAAGGGGTACCAGACCACTGGGGCTACTGCCCCCAAGTCTGAGATACCTTAGGAGCCCATTGAGAGCTCCCTGCCAGCCCCCCGGCTGGAGGAAAAGCTCATCCAAAGGCCCCACTCAGGGCCTCCACTTAGCAGTGAATGGTCCGTGGCCTGGCTCCAGACACTGACAGCTGTCAGTGGCCTCTTTTGGTTACTGTCCTTTTGGACAGAGTTTTCCCTGGGTTGTGGACAGAAGTCAGACCCAAGGGGTGGGACGGGCCATGGTTGTACTGTCCGCATACTGGGATGCATCTGTTAGCTAATTAAATTTAGGAGCTTCACAGATGGGGTCCTCAGATGAGAAGGGTCCCCATGGGTCAGTTCAGTGGCCCCAGGGACTATAGACAGAGGAGCATCACTGAGTTCAGAAAAGCATAGAACTGGCAAGTGCCCCTGCAGTAGTTCCCATTGTCCATGTTCTATCGCCAAAAGTAGGCAAAGTCCATCAGAGTGTTTATTAGCCTACCTTGGCGTTAGGCTGGAAGGAGGATATGTTGGAAATGGCCTTTCTGCAGGGTCACCCCCAAACTTTTTGCCTTCCTCCTCCTCTTTTTCCGACCTCATTTTTGCTGGCTTTTGGACTCTGCGCACTTTACCACTGCTAATCACTTCTAAAGTGCATATGCTCTCTCCTTAAAACATGGTGACATTGGCTCATACCCAATTGGTTTATTTAATTTACTTGTAAGTCCCTAGTTAAGTGCACTGCATGTGCCCAGGGCCTGTAAATTAAATGCTACTAGTGGGCTGCAGCACTGGTTGTGGCACCCACATATGTAGCCCCCTAACCATGTGTCAGGCCTGTCATGGCATGGTCTGTGTGCACAGTTTCACTGCCACTTCGACTTGGCATTTAAAAGTAATCACCAAGCCTTAAACTCCCCTTTTTCTACATATAAGTCACCCCTAAGGTAGGCCCTAGGTAGCCCATAGGGCAGGGTGCTATGTAGGTAAAAGGCAGAACATGAACATTTGTGTTCTATATGTCCTGGTAGTATAAATCTCCTAAATCCGTTTTACACTGCTGTGAGGTCTGCTCCTTTCATAAGATAGCATTAGGGCTACCCTCATATATTGTTTGAGTGGTAGATCCTGATCTGAAAGGCGTAGCCAGGTCATATTTAGTATGGCCAGAATGGTAATAGAAAATTCTGCTTTTTGGTGAAGTTGGATTTATATTACTATTTTAGAAATGCTACTTTTAGAAAGTGAGCATTTCTCTACACTTAAATCCTTCTGTGCCTTACAATGCACGTCTGGCTAGGTTTAGTTGACAGCTCCCTTGTGCATTCACTCAGACAACCCCATACACAGGATGCTCAGTGAAACTTTCACACATCTGCATATTGAATGGGTCTTCCTAGGCTGGGAAGGTGGAGGGCCTGAAACGTATATGTCAAAGGACAGTAGCCTGCCCCACACAAAGGACTGCCACACCCCCTACTGGGACCCTGGCAGACAGGATGGAACCGAAAGGGGACCTTGTGCACTTCTAAGCCACTCTTTGAAGTCTCACCCACTTCAAAGGCACATTTAGGTATTTAAGCAGGGTCTCTGACCCTACCAACTCAGACACTTCTGGACAAAATACCACTGGTGAAGAATCCCTGAACCCGAACCAGAACCTGCAACCTGCCAAGAAGAAATGCTTGGCTGCCAAAAGGACTCACTTGGACTGCTTTTCTAAGAAGGACTGCCGCCTTGCTGTTGCCCTGCTGCCTTGCTGCTCTCTGGCTGTGCTGAGAAATGCTCTCCAAGGGCTTGGATAGAGCTTGCCTCCTGTTCCCTGTAGTCTCAGCACCAAAAAGACTTCATTCCTGCAAAAGAACTCCTTGTGCAGCGAAAATCGAAGCACAGCCTGTAAGAAACAACGCACAGCCTGCATTGTGGTGAGAAATTGACTGCATGCCGAACCGGATCAACACAGCCCGACTTCCCGAAGAGGAAAAGGATGCAGTGCCAAATTCGCCGCACGGGCCACTGGATCCAAGGAAAGTCGATCCGGAACGACGCAACCCAACTTCCTGAGAGGAATTGACGCAGAGCCTGCGGTGTTAAAGACATTTTCACCCACCGGATCGAAGCACCCCCTGTGACTTCGTCCTGCAAGCCCAAGATTTCAACACATAATCCCTGGGGCATCTGAAAACCCTGCAACCCGAAGAGGATCCCAGTCTCCGTGCCGGAAATCGACACAAAGCCTACCCTGCGTGAAAACTCAACAACGCATCGTCTGTGTGCCCCTGAAAAATTTACTCACACCTCACCGTCGTTTTCCACTCAACTCCTCCTCTGCAGTCCCTTTCAGAGAATTTGAACGCATACCAGGTACTTTGTGCTTGCAAGAGACAGTTGTTGCTTTATAAGAACTAAAGATTCTTTATATCATTTTCTAAATTATATTTCAATGTGTACTTATTGAATCTTAATCGTTTTGACCTGCATCTTACCCCATAAATATTATATATTTTTCTTAACCCTGTGTGGTGTATTTATGTGGTGTTCTTCTGTGTTATTGCATGATTTATTGCACAAATACTTTGCACATTGCCTTCTACGTTAAGCCTGACTGCTCAGTGCCAAGCTACCAGAGGGTGGGCACAGGATAATTTGGATTGTGTGTGGCTTACCCTGACTAGAGTGAGGGCCTTGCTTGGACAGGGGGTAACCTGACTGCCAACCAAAGACCCCATTTCTGACACTCACTCCGTGTAAAAAGACCATCAGTTGTGATATGCCAGACAAGTGAGAATGGTCAAAAACACATTTTTGTTATGTTTTAAATTGCTAAAAATAATGCCTCATGGTAGTTGTAGTCATTTCAATACCTACTTGCCCACACTTTCAAAATGGTTGTTGTGGCATACCTGCTCACAAACTGCACTTGGAATGGATCATATTCTTACCAATTGACACATATATTGGGTCATTGAATTAGTTTGTGGCTGCAACTACACTTACAGACTCCATTTCAACAAGTGGCATGTGATGGTAATTGATACATTTGATGTTATCTGCAGCAACACACATTGACAATGATAGGACAACCTCTCTGCTACTTTGTAGATTGCATGTTACGAAACTAGGCAGACAACACAATGGTAAATGCTGGATTGGGGGCAGACAGGACATTGAGGTTTTGTGAGAGTTAGTAAATTCTGACTTACCAGAGTCAACTCTTCCAGGTATTGCTGCCAACCCTTCAGGATGCAGGATGGCCAAGATCTTCTCCTCCCATGAGAATCATCTGATTGGGTTACTGGGAGAACCACCACCAGTCGTATTGGCCTCCGTGTGTTGCTTGGAGGCCAGTAAATGCACCATACCCCTCTGGTAATTCCCCCTCTTCCTAATTTCCTCCTGAGTGCACAAGGCAGTCCTACTGCACTCACCCTAACCACTATCCCAGATTACATTCCCCTTTTCTATCTAAAAGTGGTATTGGATTAGTGCTCCAAACAATTGTGACTCTACTTTTATGACTTCATCCACCATGACTGTCAACTCTGCCCCTGAAAAACATCGTTTTTTGGGTTAAGACATGTTCCCAAATTAAAGTCAGTGAAAGTGCAACAAAAAACTACACAAAGGGATGGGAAAAAAGAGTGCTGGCAAGATGTGTGGTGGGTAATAATAGGGATGGGTATTGGGAATGGGCCTGCCTTCTCTCACAAAAATGCTGTGTCCAAATAGCTGTGCTGCATTTAAGTGGCAAAAGGTCTTTGTCTGGAATGTGGTGTGTTGTATAATGTGATTTGCAGGTGTATCCACTTTGCAGATGGACATCATGTGTGTTGTATTTGTCTCCATCCAATGGCCACTGTTATGGTGCTTTGCGGAGCGCATACCATGGTGGTCAATCACTGTCAGTGGCCGTCGCCAGAGGACCGTCAGTGCCACTGTGTTTTCATAATCGGCTAGGTGGGAACACCATGCGCTGACACCGACCGAGTACGTATTGCCAACATTGCAGTCAGCCGCTTCGCTGGCAGTTTACACTCCATCAACGCGGGCAGCAGTTCAGGCTGCATGTATTGTATTAGGGCGTACAAAAGAGCGCCAATTCAGTGGTGTTCTTGGAACCCCCACTGCGGAAGACTAGCAGTCCAATGCCATATATATATGGCGTGATAGCCAACACACCACAAATCCCATCAAACAATCCTCTTGATAGAGAAACAAGCTGCACTCCCAGCATGTATGCTTCAAATTTGTTTAGTTGGGCCATGCCAACCAACGTGTTTTGGTCCTCATGGGACCTTTGTCACGGTTGCAACCGGTTGATACCTTTTTTGCCAGTAGATTTATACTCACCCTTGTGGGTGAGGGCTGCAGGGATGCTTCTCGCTGGAAGCCGTCTGGAAACGATGGCAGTAGAGATCCTTTTCAAATATGCTTTGACACCACCTGGTCTTGCTGGATCTATAAACAGCAACATCTCGCAAGGGGAAGCCAGCAGTTGTGCCACATGTCTGATGTAATTAGAGCTGCCTGTGCACGAGTGGACTGTGTGCTAATGCGACCTAGTTGCATCGGAGGAGAACAGTGCTACATAAACAACACTCTTTAAAAGTAAATCATCATTCTTTACTTGTAATGCATAGTGGGTTCTTAGATCGAAAGTCGTGGTGAGGTGTGAGGGGGCTGGAAGCAAGCAAAATATAAAGATTGCTGCATGTCTGAGACACAGTATGTGGTTGGAATGAGCGTGTGATTCATTATGAAAGTTGCATTTTTAAAGCTACATGTGACTGTCACTAATCTTTCTTTTCACCTAAAATGCAAGCCTGTATCAGACTGGTTTCGCACTGGAGGGATTTGGTAGGAGTCAATCTTACATAGGCCCTCATTATGACATTGGCGGTAAATCCCACTTACCTCCATGCTGACTGCCGCCAACATACGTCCGCCACCGCGGATATCCGCCTACCATATTATGACACACACATACCAATCCGTCACTATACAGCCACACACAAAAGTCCGCCCGACCAAAGGTCAGTGATAAACTGGCGGTATCAAAACCCACACTGTTACGCCTGCAGAACTACACCCACAATATTATGACCCATGAATCACCACGGCGGACATTCAATGGAGGTAAACCATTGGTGGTACATATCGCCGCACTCAAAATACACACACTCAAACAAAACAACACCACATTGGACAATTCAAACTACACACACCTGACACCCATACACACACCATACCCACACACCCACACCACTATAAAACACACACCCACATTACCCACAACTCCTTACGACTACAAGCAATTGGCATGAGACTGACACTACGACCACAGCCAAGACCACAGCCACACACCACCATCACCTGTATACCACCCACGCACCCCACATCACAAACCCCAACACATCACCCTACACCCTCACCCACACCACTCACACTACACTTATGGCACCACAACGACACCCCAGGTTCTCTGAGGAGGAGCTAAGGGTCATGGTGGAGGAAATCATCAGGGTAGAGCCACTGCTATTTGGATCACAGGTGCAGCAGATATCCATTGCTAGGAAGATGGAGCCATGGCAGAGGATTGTGGACCGGGTCAACGGTGTGGGACAGCACCCCAGAACAAGGGACGACATCAGGAAGAGGTGGAACGTCTTACGGGGGAAGGTGCGCTCCATTGCAGAAAGACACCAACTGGCTGTGCAGAGGACCGGAGGTGGACCCCCACCTCTTCCACCACAACTGACAACACGGGAGGAGCAAATCTTGGCAATCATGCTTTCTGAGGGCCTGGCAGGAGTAGGAGGAGGACTGGACTCTGGTAAGTCAACTCTTTATTACTTTCACCCCCCTACCTGCATGCCTGACATACCCCCACCCTTGCCCTCACTTCCATCACTCCACCACCTCCCACACACCCCACCATCAGAACCCACTCATCCCAATGCCAAGCCCTGCATGCACCACCAATGCATGGACACCGCTCACAGACCTGTATGGACTGCTTTCACTAAAGCATGCACACTAGAGGCAATCAGTTAGCCCACCAAATAACAACTCACACAAGGCAAAGCTGCCAGGACAATAACTACCATAGAGGGCACACACCCATGCTCAAGATGTCACATGCAGAAACAATAACACTGCATTTACATCCCCACAGGTAACCCAGCCAATGTGACTGGCGAAGAGGTGCCAGCAACATCCAGTCACCCCCCAGAAGAGGCCCACAGTGATGACAGCAGCTCTGGTCGCCTGGATCTGGATGACCAACCTGGCCCATCAGGGACCTCCGGACAGTCGGTTACCCAGGCACACTCTCACACCACTACAGAGCATCCCCCCTCAGGAAACACCACCACAACACCCACCAGCGGGCCCATACCTCTGTTCCCAGGACACGTCAATCAGCAGTGTGTCCACCACTACAGGGACCCCAGGCCACCCCACAAACACAGGACAATCAGGGACCTGGGGTCAGTGGCAGTGGGCACACGGTTCAGGGGACAGGGGCACAGGACAACAGGGAAGCTGGGAGGACTGCTGTGCGACAGGGGGAACCTAGGCCCACGGAACCAACCCTCCAGGAGGCCCTCACCACGATCCTGGGAGCATATCAACATTCCCCGGATACGCTGGGCCAGATTATGGACAAGATGCAGGAGAACATGCGGCTGCCGGAGAGACAGTACCTGGGGATCAGGGAGGACTTGAAGGCCATTAACACCACCCTGGTCTCCATTGCAGGGCTGCTGGCAGACATGGCAACAGTATGAGGGAGGCAGTGGCACACCAGCGAGCCCCTGACACTAGCCACACTACTGAACAGCCCTCCACCTCCGCTGCAGCTAGTGGACAGGAGGCCCCGCCACAGGAACAACAGGCCACCAGCACCCCTCCCCCTGCAGAAAGAGAACCACCCCACAAATGTTCCATGCGATCCAGGCTGAAGTCAGAGACTATTGCCAAGACCCTGCCAGGAAATAAGACTCTCCTGAATGTCACCCTTGTGTCCCACTCAGTCACCCTGTCCACCTTGAACTGCCATTGCTCCCCTACCTATGCCCCCTTGGAAACTGTACCTGTGATACAAATAGACTGGACTCTAACCTGGACTATCCTCTATCATCACCCAGCCCATTGCACTAACCCCTCTTCTTCAGAGCACTGCAATAAACACACTTTGATAAAATACAAGTATGGTGTATGTCAAATGATTTCAAAATGTATTTGTTTAACAAGGTTCAAACATTGCAATTCAACTGTGAAGTAATGTTTACATAGGAATGACCTGTAGTTTGCTGCACAGATCATACCAGGAGCTACAGTGGGGCACCAACATCTGCAAAAAGAGATGCCAAAGGATACAGTGAGTGGGCATAGAAGTAGGAATCCACAGCCTGCCATTGACAATGTCACACATCAAACTGTGTATGATATGCGAAATAACACAGTCTTACCTGTGTCTCATTGGAAGTACTGATGAATGACTGCACTTCTGTTGTCCTCATCCTCATCCTCTGTCTCCTCATCTTCACTGTCCACAGGGTCCACTGCTGCCACATGGCCATCTACAGCCTCCTCCTCCTGCAGAAAAGGCACATGGCGTCTCAAGGCAAGGTTGTGCAACATATAGCATGCCACGAAGATCTGGCAGACCTTCTTGGGTGAGTAGCACAGGGATCCACGTGTTAGATGGAGGGACTGAAACCTGGCCTTCAGGAGGCCAAATGTATGTTCAATTATCCTTCTTGCTCACCCATGTGCCTCATTGTAACGTTCCTCTGCCCTTGTCCTGGGATTCCTCACAGGGGTCAGTAGCCATGAGAAGATGGGGTAACCTGAGTCACCTGCAAATATCGAGGGACAACTTTTAGCCACACACTAACCCTTATGGTACACACCATACCCATACACCAACATCCACTGGGTGGGAACCAGGGCTCACCTATTAGCCACACCCTGTGCCTTTGGAGTTGGGCCATCACATTTGTGATGCGGCTATTCCTCAGGATGAAAGCATCACGCACAGACCCAGGATACTTAGCATTTACGTGGGAGATGTACTGGTCCGCCAGGCACACCATCTGGACATTCATGGAGTGAAAACTCTTTTGATTTCTGAACAGCTGTTCATTTCGCCGGGGGGGAGGGGACAAATGCAATATTTGTAACATCTATTGCCCCAATGATGTTGGGGATATGTCCCATTGCCTAGAAGTCAGCTTTCACTGTGGCCAAATTCTCCACCTGGGTGAAAACGATGTATCTGCACGTGTCTAATCAGGGCAGACAACACTCTGGTCAGCAATATTGAGAACATTGGCTCTAAGGCTCTGACATCCCTACTGCCAAGCCCACTGTCACTTGGAAAGAACCAGTTGCCAGGAAATGGAGCACAGATAGCACTTGCACAAGAGGGGGATCCCAGTGGGGTGACGGATAACAGATATGTCAGGCTCCAATTGGGCACACAGCTCAGTGATTGTGGCCCTGTCAAGTCCATAGGTGAGGATAATGTGCCTGTCCTCCATTTTTGGCAAGTCCACCAGGGATCTGTACACGTGGGGATGTCTCCATCCCCTATTCATCCACAGCATTTGCAATCTATGGGGCAAAAAGTGAGCAGATGGTCATTATCTGTACATTCTAACTACTACAGTGCAATGCATATTGTGATTGTTACACAATTCTGGTGGATATGTCCATAATGTGAATTTGTATACTGTGACGCAGTTAGGATCCATGTCCTGCCCCCCCACCCCCGAAATGGCATCCGCCTGTCCTGTATGGATTGACATGTGGAAATGAGGTAATTCCGCTGATGTTGTGCACCGTTGCGGGAGGTGTGCAACTCCTCATTGGTTATCAATGGGCCCTATGGGGTACAGTGGCCAATGGTGATGTACGCCGGCGGTGACGGTACACACCGCCACGGACGTGACCGCCATTTTCTGTTTACTCACTTACTACCTGACCTTCAACAGGAGAGGACCTACACTGCATGTGCTGCTGTGACCTGTGTCTGGAAGTAAACCATGGCTCATGTTACTGGGGAAAGGGCCCCTGTCTTCACCTCAGCGGAGTTGGAGCGACTGGTGGATGGGGTCCTACCCCAGTACCGACTGCTGTATGGTCTCCAGACCAACAGGTGAGTACACCGTGAGTACGATGCATGGGGTGCGAATGCATGGAGTGCTGTGTGTGAAGGGCTCATTTAGGGGGGTGGGTGGATGGGCCTTGAGCAGCGTGCAGCATGTATGCTGGGCCATGTCTATGCTAATGGGGTTGGGATGGGGCATGGTGGGCCATAAGTGTAACAGGCAGGATGGTTGGACTAATACCTTTTCCTGTGTGTATTTCCCTGCAGGTCAGCGTCCAGCAAAAGAAGGAAAATGGCGTGCCATCACCAAGGACGTGGGGACCCTGGGGGTCTACCGCAGGCGAAGCACCCACTGTCGGAAACGGTGGGAGGACCTGAGACGCTGGGCACAGAAGACGGTGGAGGCACAGCTGGGGTTGGCCTCCCAACGAGGAAGGGCTGCCCGTCTAACCCTGACCCCCCCGATGGCCTGCATACTGGTGGTGGCCTAGCTGGAGCTGGATGGGTGCTTGAGGGCATCAAAGCAGCAAACAAGGTGGTGAGTACAGTGCCCTTCATTACTACTTACGTCTGGTGGGGCGGTATCCAGGTGGGGGATGTGGACCTGTGGGTGCCCCTAGGCCAGGCCTGACATTGCAGAGTACGTCCCATGTTGGGCAGGGTTCTTATGTGAAAGTCCTCCAACCAAGCTAGTAGGCATCCACTACTGGGCAGGGGTCTGTGGGTTTCAGGCATGCTGCAATTGGCGTTAGGTGTCCCTATCCATGGGCTGGTGACTAGCATTGTGACTGGTAGTGCATTGCCTAATGCATAGCGCTGTTCCCTTTGTGTGAGTGTGTTGTGTACGCCAACGGTGGTGTTGGTGCCACCATTGACCAAGTGTATCCTTTGTCACTTACCCTCCCTTTTTGTTTTGTCACCATGTCCTTCTGTGCATTAGCATCATTTGGCAGAGGAGCCTAGGCACAGGCGACGGAGGGAGCTGCATCCCACAGGATCAAGGAGGCCGAATCCACCAACGGTGAGGGCACCAGTGGTACGGAGGGCGAGGGGAGCACCACTGCAGAGACTGGACGGGACAGTTCGGACATGGATACCTCCTCCAATGGAAGCTCCCTGGTGGTGGAGGACACCTCTGTGCCCACCCCAGCTACAGGTACAGCCACCACCCCCCATACCAGCACTGCCCTCCCAGCAGCCCCTCAGTGAGTTGCCTGTGCCCGCTCACCCAGGAGTGTGGGCATCTCCTTTGCCCCAGGCACCTCAGGCCCTGCCCCAGTTAGCCCTGCTGCCCTGAGTAAGGAGGCTATTGACTTCCTGTGATCCATCTCTGTTGGGCAGTCAACCATTGTGAATGCCATCCAGGGGCTGGCAGCCCAAATGCAACCGTCCAATGCATTTCTGGAGAGTGTTCACACTGGCTTGGCGGCCCAACAGAGATCAGTTCAGGCTCTGGCCTCCTCTCTGATGGCAGCCATTGTCCCTGTTTCCACCCTCCCCCCTCCAACTTCCTCTTCCCAATCCCATTCCCCTCAACCCCAACCTATCCCAAGCACACAATCAGACGAGCAGGCACCCAGGACAACACACAAGAGTGGGCTTGGCAAACACAAGCACCACACTTCATTCTACAGGCACTCACACAAACACCATCCAGAAGCAGACCTATCAACATCCACTGCCTCCACTGTGGCTCCCTCCTCATTCTTGTCCACCTCCCTCCCAGTAGCGTCTCCACTCACACCTGCATGAGGAACATCCTCATCCACTACCACCATCACCAGCACACCTATCAGTACACACCCCTCACTGGCAGTCACCACCCCCACATCCATGCATACGTCCCCTGTGTCCTCTCCTACTGAGTCTGTGCCCCCTCCTCCCAGAGTACACAAATGCAAGCACTCAGACACCCAATAGCCATTCACCTCACAACAGCATCCAGCCCATGCACCCGCACCCAAACACAGCAAACTGACACCTCTCTCTCTTCCTCCACTCCCAAACCACCTCCCTCTTCCCGCCCCAATGTCCCTAAGAAGATTTTTCCTCGCCACCATTGGCCTCTTCCCTAGCCCTCCCCCCTCCCGTCCCTCACGTCAGGCCAGGGTGGTCAAAACCCAGGCAAGCACCTCAGCCACCCAGTCCACGGGAACAGTAGTGTCTCCTTCAGCTCCAGGTGAGAAAGGATCCCGGCCACCAGCCAGCCAGACGGAAAGGGTGCCTGCCCCAAGTGCTTCAAGGAAGGGCAAGGAGCCAGCCCCAGCAGCAGGAAGGAAGGGCAAGGGGCCAGCCCCAGCTGCAGGCTGGAAGGGCTAGGAGGCAGCCCCAGCTGCAGGAGGGAAGGGCAAGGGGCCGGACCCAGCTGCAAGAAGGAAGGGCAAGGAGCCAGCCCCAGCTGCAGGAGGGAAGGGCAAGGGACCTGCAACTGCAGGCAGTAGAGACAAGGGACCTGGTGCTGGAACTCAGTCGGAGCCACCACCAACAACCATGGTGGTGCAGCCATCCGAGGCTGCAGGGGTTGGCCTGGCCCCACCACTACCAGCTCCACCAGCAGCACCGCCACCAGCACCACCACCAGCAGCAGCAGCACCAGTGGGCAGCCGTCCGAGGCAGCAGGTGATGGGCTGGAGCCTCCCCCACTACTACCAGCTCCACCAGCAGCAGCGCCACAAGCACCAGCACCGCCACCTGCCCCAGTGGGCAACCGCCTGAGGCTGCAGTGGATGGGCTGGAGCCTCCCCCCACCACTACCAGCTCCACCAGCAGCACCACCACTGCGACCTCTGAGCTGCCGTCACCGCCGGCGGACAGTGTGTAGTCCTGCGTCCATGGGCTGTTGTGCGGCCTGGCCCCTGTAAATTCTGTGGGTATGACACCCACCTGAGAGACTGTGACCTTGCACTCACCAAGATCTGCATCACAGGCCACGATGCACCCTCCAGAACCAGTAGAGAAGCATTCCACTCACCCCATCCTCCCCAGGATGAAACTCACTGGGCATGATGCCCCCTCAAGAACCAGTGGAGAAGCTTTCCACTCACCCCATCCTCCCCAGGATGAAGATCACTGGGCACGATGCCCCCTCCAGAACCAGTGGAGAAGCCTTCCACTCACCCCATGCACCCCAGAATGAAGCTCACTGGACACAATGCCCCCTCCAGAACCAGTGGAGAAGCCTTCCACTCACCCCATCCTCCCCAGGACGAAGCTCACTGGGCACAATGCCCCCTTCAGAACCAGTGGAGAAGACATCCACTCACCCCATCCTTTCCAGGATGAAGATCACAGGGCATGCTGCCCCCTCCAGAGCATGTGGGCAAGTTAACCACTTGAGAGACTGTGGCCTTGTACTCCCCAGGACAGAGCACAGGGCATGTTGCCCCCTCCAGAGCATGTGGGCAAGTCACCCACTTGAGAGACTGTGGCCTTGCACTCCCCAGGACCAAGCACAGGGCATGTTGCCCCCCCTCCAGGACCAGTGGTGTTGTACCATCTTCTGTCTGAGGTGCCCCTCCATTCCCCGTCGCCCTGAAGTGCCTGGCTATTTTCAACTTGATGCCCAGGCAGTGTTCTCTCCATGTTGTTGCAGGAGTGAGGTGGGGCCTTGGACTTTGTGATGTGGCCCTGTGGCCCACGAACATTGAGGACTGGGCAGTGCCCCTTGATTTGTAAGTATGTATATACTTTTTGATTTGCTACTTATTTATCTTATTACACTCTTTTTACTCTATAGTAGTTGTCCTTGCATTATTCCTGAGGGGTACAAGGTGAATATGTTATGTTACTGCATCTGCTTGTGTGTATGGTGTTGGGGGTGGGAGTGTTGTGTGTTGCATGTGTGTGTCAGTCTCTTTTTCCTCCCCCTCCCCTGTGTGCTAGACTACAGTACTCACCATGGTCGTCTTCGCCGCCATTGGTGTTCGTAGTGGAGCAGGACAGAAAACAACATTGAGAATATGTGCAGCTCAGGCTCCATGGCGGCCTGGTTCTTCCCTGAGTCTCCACAGGTGATTCTTTTCCCCTCTATGCAGTGTTTTCGCCAGACTTTTGATGTCGGTGGTACCACCCGGAAAAGGTGGCGGATTGGCCTCTCATAATACAGTGGGTGGAACATTGTCTTCCGCCTGGCTGTTGGCGGTTACTGCTGTGGTGCCTTTGGCGGTCAGTGTGTTAAAGTGGCTGTCTGAGCTGTTTCCGCCATGGTCATAATTCCACATGTATTACCGCCGGCTTGTTGGCGGTATTAATCCCACTTTATCTCCGACCGTCAGGGTTGCAATGAGGGCCATAGTCTCGCAAAATACTAAGGGCCTGATTTATGAAAAGTTAGCACCACCCTTACATAATTTTTTGACGAAAAAGCGGTGCAAACTTACAAAATGAAGTAAAGTTAGATTTTGTGAGTTTGCGCCGCTTTTGCGTCCAAAAATGACTTAATTTTTCATATATCAGGCCCTAAGAATCCTCAAACTTTCTTGAGGAATGCAAGACGAACTGATTTAGAGCCTGATTTAGGGTTTGGGGAAGGAGGTTCCTTGGATATCCCGTCCACCGTATTAGAATTCCATTATAGTTTATGGAACTTGTAATACGCGAACGGAATATCCGTCACCTTGGTGACGGAGTAACCGTTTGCCTACCTCTAAATCATGCCCACATTGTTTATACCTGCACTGCGTAAAATAATTCTTTTGAGAAGTAAAATGAAGCTGAAAGGGATGAGTATGTCGTGTGTGTGACCCCTGCACAGTGGGATTACTTGAGGGAGTTATAGAAGGACGATCCTGAAACAGTAAGGCAGGCACCAGATTTCCCTTCCAGTGATGGACTATGCAGCATTAACCAAAGTCACTCTTGACAGAAATCATAAATGAATCCTATTTTCTCAAATTGGTAATCAGACACCATAACATTCCAAGGAAATTAAAAGATGAAGCCGTCTTCCCGGCTTGATTAAATAACCGCCTGGCACGCGCTGCACTGCTAACTTGGGAAGAGTGGTGCCAGTCTCAGGGACAGACCTATTAGTAGTGAAACAGATACAGTGACGGAGGAGCACAGCAATGTAAGGGGCCCACTATGCCCCAGATTTGGCTTTTACTACCGAGCCCTCAAGGCTGGCGGCTCATCCTCTTTGCTTGCATTAACCCCCTTACACTCTTCCAACACTTTTGGCCAGTTCTCGATCGATCATATAAGCAAAGCTTTGTGTTGTCGTTGCTAATTCATGCAGTCACTTCATGTGCACAGAAAATGTTACTCAACTCAATAAATCTCTGTATTGTAAGTTGTAACAAAGGACTTAAGCCTTAAGATTAATGACAAACTTTTCTTCTTTCTCTGCTTCATAAACACTATAATTGAAAGTGTTTTTGAAAGGCGACTCTGCAAAGTTCAAATTTTGCCCACATTTTGAAATAACATTTGACTGTAAATCTTTTGCAAGAGCTACATGCTATGTTGGAAAACAGTAGATCGAGGTCATGACAACATGGACACCATGGAATATGCAATGAGTATTTTTTACGCTACAGCCATGGATCCGAGGAAATCCACTTAATACTGACAACGTGGGCAGGAGACTTTCCTGTTAGAGTTAGGATATTGTGTTTCCGTTGGGGTACCTTATTAATTGCCTCTACAGCGATGTTCTTGTGATGATTTGTATTCACTTCCATAAATTCACTTGCGGTGATTCCATCATGGCAAAATATCTCATTTTCACTTGTAGTGATGCAATCGAATAAAAGGCCATACAGTTTTACTTGTTATGATGTCATCTGAGGCCAAAGCAGACGTGGTATCACTTTCGCTAACCCTGGCATCTTGGAGAGTCGACGGTCTCGGGATGATCTCTAATTATCATAAAATGAACTCAAAGAAAACAGCTCTTCTCAGCTGAATATATAGCGTCCAACTGCATAAAAAGTGTCTGATTGGCCAGTAAATTTAGAACTTGAACCTTATCAATGGACACAGTGAAAACCTAGGAGTCATCATTCATGCACAGCTCACTGTAGATCTAAATAAATGTTGTGGTGAAAAACTCTATGGATGTTCTCAAAATCGTATTACAGCTTTTTCCTTTTCTGAGGTTTCTTCAAAGTGCCTGACACTTCTGTCACACTGGTAAACAGGTATACTTGTTTGCTTGGACTAAGTAAACAGGCTTTAGTTGGAACTAAATGATGGATTTGCATTTCACATAATTACATATAATTTTGGTTAATGTTGCCTAGATTTTGCATAATTACTTGAATTTCGCTCACCCCTACTTTAAACTCTGGAGTCACATTACTCTAACACTTTTGTCACTGTACTGACTTTCAGTTCTTTACTGGATTACTTTCAAGCCGCTGTGCTAAATGCCCTGAGCAGTCCAAGTAATGACTAATAATCCTTCAACAAAGATTTCAGACCCACCGCCCTGACACACTTTTAATTCGAAGACATAACACATTCCTATATATCACAGTTCCATGCTTCAACAAAGCCCAACTTGGAGGGTGTTCTTTTCAGTCAGAGCCAGCAAACATTGGCACTCACTTCTTCAAATAAGGAAACACCTCATGTTGGAAACTGGGTTATTAGTTGTGTGGCCAGAACAAATAATAGTTCCTCAGTTGTTATCAGCGGGAACCAAACACCCCATTGTAGCATTTGACTCTCACAAAGGAAGTGGACTGGGCTAAGAATCACCAATTACTGGCACACAATAATAACATTCCATAAATGACTGTCCAGTCAGTACTTTTTCTTTACGAAAGGAGAAGTACATTTATTGCGCAAACTCTACTAAATACTACGCAGCAATTCAAATATACATTGGAGGATGGAACATTCCATAGCTTACAATGCACAACCCCAGGTGATCACCCTAGAGGGGACACAAAACATATCAAGTATGTTCAACAGTCAGGTGTAATAAGGATATTACTTTGGCATGAATCATTGTTGTAATTGCAATAATGATGGCTCAATAAAACATATGCAATCATCATGTAAACCCAATAAAAACATTTATCAGAAATAAACTTTGTGTTTGTGCATTCCTTGATACACTTGACATCAGACTGGAATGATCAGAACAGCATAATAATGTAACCATATAATCAGCCCAAAGAGAGCATAACCACAATAAAACAAAATGGGGAAACACATTGCAGGAAAATTACACATTCAGCCCCTAGAGCGCTAAGCACATGAAATATCATTACAATGTAGTCACATTAAAGAACATTACATAGTATCCATATAATCAACCCCTAGAGAACACAGTGCACACATATTTGAAACCTTCCAGGCTTCTCAAAATGTTAAAATACTCTTGACTTCCAGAAGAC
Organism: Pleurodeles waltl; assembly: GCF_031143425.1. Taxonomy (NCBI): domain Eukaryota; kingdom Metazoa; phylum Chordata; class Amphibia; order Caudata; family Salamandridae; genus Pleurodeles; species Pleurodeles waltl. The sequence continues at coordinate 199,581,903 of NC_090447.1, forward strand.
AAGCTTCCCTCACCTCTAAAGCAAAGGCTTTAGCCATGAGAGAGCTTAGCAATGCCTTTAAAAGTGGGAAAGGTGACAATTTTGGGACCCCCTCCAACTTAGAGAGGGGACTCAAAAGATGACCAGGGAGAAAGAGATTGTGGTGCTGAGTATTTTGATGGTGGCCCTATTGTCCTAGGACCACCACAAGCAAAGGTGTGGCAAAAATGTGTTTTGAACAGGAGGCCATGCAAGGCATTATGGGGCAAGTTTCCCCAAGTACAGTGAGTTTTCTAGTAGCGGCTCTCCTGCTGTACTAGGGAGAGTTGTGCTGTGGTTTTCCTTGCATTTTTCTATTTAAAAGGTGGCCTTGCACTGCGTTTTTAATGTTTTCTATGGTGGGGGTGTTCTGTCCCACATGGGCATCCCAGAGATCAGGGAGTCAACCCCCGCTGCCCTTGCCAGCTCCCTGCGCTGGCAGCACATCCAAGTGTTGCCACAGGAGCCGGCAGTCCTTCTATGTGTCTGCCCACTCCAACAGGCAGACAGGTGATGTGGGGGCTGCTTCCCAGGGCCCAGGGATGGAGTCCTGGGCAACTCCTGCCTCCTCCCAGGGAAGCGCAACAGCACTTCCCTATTATTACATATACACAGGGGTGAGAGATGGGGTCATGGCCTCGGCAAGGAGAGTCCCCCTGGAGAATGAGGTCCCTGGGCGAGTTAGGATCCTGTGGAGGGGCCAACACACACCCTCTACCCCAACAAAATGAATTTTGCTTCCCTGCGCTGTCCCCTGGGCCCTGGCCCATCCTGGGGGAATTTTACCGGAACTGCGGTGGAGCCCCACGTGCTCATTGACGGAGAAGGTCAAAGGTCACCAAACTTTAAAATGGCATAACTCGGGCTCCGTTGGGCCGATTTGGACAATCTTGGGCTCATTTTACTTCTTGTGGTGAGTGCTATCCAGCAGGGGCAGGGGCACGGGTAGTTGCAGAAACTCTCCTCACCTCTAAAGCACTGCTAGCCTCCAAAAGCTGGTCCTCTTGGCTCCCTCCACCAGTTCTCCCTTGTGGTTTTGTTGGTAGGCATGGTAAAGACCAGGGACTCCCCCAGCTAGTCCTCAGGGGGAGAAAGGGGGCCAACTTCACTGGCCCTTTGGGAGACCCACTGGTCCTGGGGTCAATTGGGTCCTGAGTGGGGGACTTGGGGGTTCCTCCTTCCAGCTCTCCAAGGCAGTCCCAGGATTAAGCAGCAAAGCAGGTAGAAAGTTCACAGGCAAGAGAGAAGAGTCAACCCAGTATGCCGTATATGATAACACTGACTGACTTTTCATTAGCCACTGGGCTTGCTGAAATGAGGCCACTGCGAATCCTCGCACAGCTTGTTGAAACTACATCCCTCTACTTTATGACGACTGTCTTCAAGTGTACATTAGTGTGGGTCAGAGACATTCTAATGCTTTTCACTTTCTCCTGGTGCATCACAAATGAACGCACAATGAGCAATATGCAAATAGTAACGTACCTTATGAGGTTCCTATTCTTTTCAATACCTCTGTATGTGCTATAGTTGCAAAATCCTTAAATGTGAAATTCTGTACAAATCCTTGAAGGCTTGTTTAACCAGGGGAAGTGTATTTGTTATGTTGCTGCATTTTTATTGACCTTTTCCTGTTGCTTTTCTACTTTTTGTTTTACCTGCAGTCTTCATTTTTTTATTCCCTACTACATTTTGTTTTGTTTTCCCTGCTGTGGTCAGATTCCAGTTTGACCAAACTACTCAGAGGCCACAATGGTCATACACTTATGTCAAAGCCAGATGCCCTTTGTCTACCACACCACTTCATTGCCTTGCTTTGTCCTATTCCTTTTTGGACCTGAGACGGCATAGAATGACCTAAGTCTAAGTCTATAAGCCCTGTTTTTTATCACCCTCATATTCTTCCCTTCAACCTGTCCCAAAGTTTCTCCCTCCATTGTTCCAGTAATCTAAATACGTTTCTTCCAGATGTTGTCCTGAATCTTATTTACACAGGTGGGCTTTTCCTTTTACCGTTTCTAGGTGGAACCCATAGACTTTGGAAGGATGGTTGTCTATAGCTTTCCTTGGGTTGCACCATCTTTGCCTCTGGCTGTATCATAATGGACATCTTCTGATGATGCAATGTCCGCATCGGGTTGTGCCTTTTTTCACCTCTGGATGAGCTGCATGGTTCATCTACTGAGGTATTGATGGATTTTTGTTGATCCCATGAAACTATCTTTGTGTGGTATCTGTAGATTTCCATGGGTTATTCCTCCTCCTTCTTGGATTTAATTGTGTTGTTGCTGGTACTTGGTGGACACCAGAGATCCTGTACTAAGGTTTATGATAGGGTTGAGTGGTTTGTGCCTTTGCCACTATTGGTTGGCCTCCTTAGGCCAGAACTATTGACTTTGTCAATTCTGTGACCTCTAAGATAACCCCTGCTCACCCACTTGGTAGCTTGGCACAAGCAGTCAGGCTTATCTAAGAGAAAATGTGTAAAGTATTTGTACAAACACACACAGTAACACATTGAAAACACTACAAATGGACACCATCCCAGTTTAGAAAAATAGCCAATATTTATCTAAGTAAAACAAGACCAAAATAACAAAAATCCAACATACACAAAATAAGACATGAATTTTTTAAAGATCAAATTCCAATAAAGTGCTTAGAAACAGAATAACTCCCACTGGTGCTATCACAGCCCTGTGATGGAGTCGTTCCCAACAGTCCAATGCCACTTGCGAGGGAATGCGGTGCCAGTAACAGAGTCGCATGGACCTCAGGTACAGTCCCTTGGAAACAAGGTCCGATGCCACTTGCGAAGGAGTGTGGCACCGGTCAAGGGGTCGCACGGACCCCAGGTACAGTGCCTTAGAAACGAGGTAGAGTCAAAGATGAGGCACAGAGTCAGGGAGGTGAGGTGTTGCTGTAGCCGATGAGGTGAGGTGTCTGTTCCTTGCTGTTACACAGGGGAGGTGAGGCATTGATTCCTTACAAGGCAGCGGAGGTGAGGGCAGGATCAGCGGCAATGCGTTGGTTCCTTATGATCCAGCTGGGTCGATGATTCCAGCGGGTCAAGACGCGATGAGCCGACATCACTGGGTCGCAGTCACTCCACAGGGCCACAGGCACCACAGCACCACAGAGGTGTTGGGTGTCACGGACGTCGGTGACACAGCACTCAGGACTCACAGTGTTAGGAGACTTCAGAGGTGCTGCTGTAGCATCGGGCCTGCAGTGTCAGTCGCAGTTGTTGCACTTCAGAGGGGATCACAGCCTTGGGTGCAGGCAGCGGCGCTGCATTGGGCAACTCGCCAGTTCTGGAGTCGTCCGGAATTGGTGTGCCTGGTTCTTGTCATTTTATGCCAGACTTTAATTTGAAGAGCCCAGGAACTGGAGTTGGGTACCTCTTGGCAAGTCAGGGTCCTTAGCAAGAGAACCCATGGGAAGTCTTTGATGTCCCTGAGACTTCCTAACCGGAGGCAAGCTTAGTTTAAGCCCTTGGTGAAAGTTCACAAGCAGGATACACAGCAAAGTACAGTCTTTGTCCTCTCTGAATCAGAAGCAGCAACTGCAGGCCAACCCAGCAAAGCAAAAACGGCAAAGTGGCAGTACTCTCCCTCAAAGCTCTTCGGTTCTTCCCTTTGGCAGAGTCTCCTCTTGATCCAGAAGTGTTCTAAAAGTCCGGGGTCTAGGATCCGGGGTTTAATACTAGGAAAGTCTTTGTTGTGCACAAGACCCTGCCTTTCCTGCTCTGGTTCCGGACACACTCTAGGGTGTTCTAGACTGAATTGTGAAAGGACAGGCACAGCCCTATTCAGGCACAAGTGTCAGCTCCTGCCACCACCTTAGCACAGGAAGACCCATCAGGATATGCAGAGCACACCTCAACTCCCTTTGTGTGAGAGTCTAGAGTGAATTCACAAAGTGCCCACTGTCATCCTGACCCAGACATGTATTCCACAGACAGGCAGAGGCACAGAATGGTTAAGCAAGAAAATGACCACTTTCTAAAAGTGGCATTTTCAAACTGACAATCTAAAAACCATCTTTATCAAAAGATGTATTTTTAAATTGTGAGTTCAGAGACCCCAAACTCCATATCGCTATCTGCTCCTAACAAGAAACTGCACATAAAATATATTTAATGGCAGCCCCATGTTAACCTATGAGAGAGCTAGGTATTGCAGCAGTGAAAACCGGATTTGGCAGTATTTCACTGTCAAGACATGTAAAAGACATCTGCACCCTGCCCATGGGGCTACCTAGGGTCTATCTTAGGGTTGCCTTAAATATACAAAAAGGGAAGGGTTTGGCCTGGCAAGTAAGTACACTTGCCAGGTTGATTTGGCAGTTTAAAACTGCACACACAGACACTGCAGTGGCAGGTCTGAGACATGTTTACAGGGCTACTTATGTGGGTGGCACAAGCAGTACTGCAGGCCCACTAGCAGCATTTGATTTACAGGCCCTGGGTACACATGATGCACCATACTAAGGACTTACACAGGGAGCACTTGCACATTAGCACTGATCAACAGTGTAAAGTGCCCAGAGTACCAAAATCATTAAAAACTAAATCCAGCACACAGTCAAAAATACAGGAGGCAGAGGGAAAACGACTGGGGAAACCACATCAAGGATTCCAGGCCTAACATAATGCGAAGCATAACCCACCTATTGCAGTGTACATTGTGCCTGAAATGGGAGAAGCACATCCCTCTCTGTCCAAAATGCTCTCATTAAACTCATGACCTGTTTTGACTGCAAGTCACAACACTACTTACAAGAGTTCGGGACCCCCACTGTTTTCCTAACTTCCAGTACAAACTCATAACTGATTTTGTTTGATACTACTGTATATGCCTCTTGCAGTTCTTAAATCGATGTGACCTCACTCTTTATGGCTACAGTGAGGGACATTTGCTGCCTTCTCCTCTGAAAGCTCAGTTTATTTCTATAGTTAGATTGATTTTCAGTGTGCCGACACCTAGGGGTACTTGTCGCAGTACTGGCATGCCAAAGGCAACAGCTTGATCTTGGTCTACAGACATTTTTGTTGTTCTATTACATCTTTGATTCATATGTGCCTTTTGAAGTGATTCAGTGTGGCACGTGCACATTACTGCATTTGGAAAAAAGTAACTTAACAGCTGCATGAAAAACAGCGTGGTTTATCAATGCCTCAGTGTAGGGCACACAGCACCAAGTCCAGAACAAATATACAATTTCACAAGTGCAGGTGGGAACCCCTGCAGGTGGTGCAATTACTGTAATAGACTTCACCTTTTACACATGAAGTCATGCAAAGAATGAATTATTTTCTGGAATATTTGTAATTTTGTAATATTATATTACATACCTACTTGAAGCTTACACCTGTTATTTGGGCTCAGATGATGGTGCTGTGCTCAAAGGGTAGCAGTGATCCTTCTGTTGAAGTTTATATTATACTACACAGAATATGCAGCTTGCCTGTATATTTATTCATTTATTTATGTATTATGGACATTTGTAAATTACTATGAGTTGCCATTTGTTCTCATTTTGCAGTTCTAACAGTACAGACAAAAATACATATTTGTGAAACAAGCATCCAAAGCTCTCACTCACTCACTCCTCTACAACAGGGTTGTTTCATGACAAATATTACAACAGTATAGGGGGCTCAGCGGGTCATTGCTAAATATGTAATGGAAACTCCTTCAAAGGCCTGTGTCAGAACATTTTAGAGAAGATCTGCTTTTATTCATGTTTTTAGGGGATGTCTGCTCTGAAAAGTGGCTCTGAACTCATAGAGATCAGATTTTACAAATACATTAGTGGCATAGAAGTTACTATATGGCGACTTCTAAATCTTTACTTTAAAGCCTAACATAGAAATTAACATGATATGTAAAATTGTGCACGGTTGAAAGCTTTAGCCATGGCAGATGTGAATTTATATTTTAGTAAACTACTGATATGAATTAACATTAAAAGTATTGTTTTTAGAGAAACTGTAGAGATGAAAAATATATCATGATTATTGTATGAACATGAATAAACCATACTTATATTGATGTATATGGATTTTATGAATGTAGCATTGTGTTCAGAGAAATAAATACACATTTCAAATGTTTCTAATGTTATATTATGCATTAATGATGTCTGCAAATAAATGAATTTTGTTTGCATATGTTAATTAAATGGCACACATTAGCATAAGTGTTTAGCTATTAGAATTATGTATTTAGGCTTACTTAGCTAGACTAGGCTTAAATATTTATTTTTGCTGCAATAGTGAGAAGTGCTAATTCATCATGTTTCCTTTGACCTGAATTATGTCCTATGTTTGCTTACTTGTTGAAGATTGTCTCATTACATTAAGAGATAACAATTGTGGTTCTGTTGACCTTGAAATGTAACAATATTTGTTCTAGCTACCTGATGGACGACAAGTATTATTGAATTCACATGAGAACTGTTGGGATCATCCTGTGGGACAGGGAAGAAGTTGTACTGTTTCAAATAATATACCAATTGTCATTTTTCAGTGGTACTGTATGAATTAATCAAGATGACTTTGCACCTTCCATGAGACAATCCGGAATAGTTGCAAACCTGATGGGCGTCTATAATTCTCATTGGATATTGGTCCATTTGAACACGATGGACCCACTCTGAGGACCAATCAAAACTCTATGGACATTTCTAGTTAGGGAGAGACTTTTGAAACTTAGAGGAGTTCTTGCTTAAGTGTTTGTGCTGTCACCTTCTGTTTCTCTCCAAGTCTTCTACTATTTCTAGCCTTTCATGTTATGACTTTTCCTTTAGTCCTATATGTCCCATTTACAAATGCTGTTCAGTACTAATATGCTGAATAAATTCTGAACTGCTGTCCTGCCCTATGTGCAGGTCGTGTTCTGCACTGTCCCTGATGCTGCTGTCTATTGATGCTGAGAAGCTGTGAGCACTCTGGACCGATGAACCATTCCTGCCTGCTGTCTCATAAGGTGAAGCAGGCAATGTTGTTCTTCTTGTTTCCTCTACAGCTTAAATGATTTATACCAGTGTATTTTTATAGTGAGTTACCCTAGTTACATGGTTTTTCAAATTATTTTTGTCTCTTCTTTGTTTTGTACGCATGCATTAGCTGGTCCCCACAAATGCAAGTCAAAATTCGTATTAGGGATAAGGATTGTCCAGGCCCAAGATTTGATTGTTACTAATTGAATTTTGATGATTTACTTATGTCACCATCATCTGCTTTGAAATCTGTTTTTGATGTGCATATTATAGTTTTGTTAATTTGTATTATTCTCCTGGAATGTTTAAGCGTATTGATGTTTATCAACAATGGGTGGTCATTATGACATTGGCGGTCAGGTTACCGCCACGACGTTGGTAGTACCATCGCCAGATAATGACCATGGCGGTGATCCCTCCCATAGACAGTCAATGTACCACACCAACGGCCAGTGCGGTTCGACGAGAGGACATGGCGGTAGCCACCCACATACAGACGGAAGACATGAATCGGCCAACCATATCATGACATAGCACACCGTCAGGATTTGCGAGGCGGTAGCAACGACACCAAAAGCCTGGCGGAAACACACACTCACCCCCAGGGACAGAGAGGAGTCCGCTGCCCACCATGGAACCAGAACTGCAAGCCTTCCCAATGCTGTATGACGCCATGGCCATCCTGAAGTAACAACACTGACGAAGACAACAATGGTGAGTCCAGCCGCCTAGCACACATGGGAGGGAGAAAGGGTGGGGAGAGTGACCCACCACACACACACAGCACCCACCATACACCCACACCACAAACCCAGAACCAACCACCGAGTAAATCAACAGTAACAGGACCCCGGAGCAAAGAAGGCCAGGACACATACCTCTGTTCCAACCATTGTAATCATGTTGGATGACAATTGAAGTTCAAAAAACATACAACTGATATGTACATGCAGGCCCAAAGGCCAGTTCAAAGTCTCCAATCCCCAACTTGACTCCTGACAATATCGGCACTCCACTGTTCAGGGGCATCATGTTGGAAATGGGCAGGCACCTCAGGAGGCAGGGGGCATTGGGGTGGGTGGGGGTGCATCTCATTGTGAGGGGGCCCCCAGCCCACTGGTTCTGGAGGGGCTCCTTGCCCACTGGATACTTCGGGGGCTCCTTGCCCACTGGATACTGAGGGGGCTCCTTGCCCACTGGATACTGAGGGGGCTCCTTGCCACTGGTTATTGAGGGGGCTCCTTGCCCACTGGTTCTGGAGGGGACCTTTGCCCACTGGATACTGAGGGGGCTCCTTGCCCACTGGTTACTGAGGGGTGTCCTTGGCCACTGGTTCTAGAGGGGTGTCCTTGGCCACTGGTTCTAGAGGGGTGTTCTTGGCCCCTGGTTCTAGAGGGGTGTCCTTGGCCACTAGTTCATGAGGGGTGTCCTGGGCCACTGGTTCTTGAGGGGTGTCCTGGGCCACTGGTTCTTGAGGGGTGTCCTGGGCCACTGGTTCTTGAGGGGTGTCCTTCGCCTCTGGTTCTGGAGGGATATCCTTTGCCTCTGGTTCTGGAGGGGTGTCCTTATCCACTGGTTCTGGAGGGGTGTCCTTGGCCACTGGTACCGGAGGGGAGTCATTGGGCTTCGTTTTTTTTGGGACCTCCTTGTGCTTAGTTTTTGTAGGGGCCTCCTTGGACTTAGTTTTTGTTGGGGCCTCCTTGGGGTTTGATTTTGTAGGGGCATCCTTGGGCTTTACTTTTATAGGGGCCTCCTTGGGCTTACTTTTTGTAGGGGCCTCCTTGGCCTTGTTCTTGGGAGGGGTCTCCTTGGCCTTCGGTTTTGGAGGTGGCTCCATGTGCAGGTCTGTTGTTGTGGCTGTGGGCAAAGCTGTGTAGGTGGCAGGTTCAGGGACTGTTGATGCAGTGCATGCAGGTGGGAGTGCAGATATGACTGTGAGGGAGGAGAAGCAGGAGGGGGAGACAGTGGAGGCAGTGGATGTTGTTGTGTGTGCATCTGTCTGTTGGCTGTGTGAGTGCTTGTGGGCTGAAGTGTGCTGCCTGTGTTTGTCTGCGCAAGTCTTGTGTAATGTTCTTTGTGCATGTTTGTCTGAATGTGTGCGTGGGATGGGTTGAGGGGTAAGGAGACTGGGACTGGGAAGTGGTAGTTGGAGGTGAAACAGAAAAAAACGGAACACTGGCTGCCTTCAGTGAAGAGGCCAGAGCCTGAAACGATCTCTGTAGGGCCCCCAAGCCACTGTGAATGCCCTCTGGGAAGGCATTGCATTGCTGCATCTGGGATGCCAGCCCAAGGATGGCATTCACTATGGATGACTGCCCTACAAAGATGGATCTCAGAAGGTCAACAGCCTTCTCACTGAGGGCAGCAGGGCTGAATGGGGCAGGGCCTGAAGTGCCTAGGGCAAAGGAGATGCCCACACTCCTGGGTGAGCGGGCACGGACAACTCGGTGAGGACCACACAGCAATGACTAAATTGGCATGCTGGGGCATCCACTGACTAGTACCCTGCACCCAAATCCCATGCCAGGCAGCAGAGATGGTTGTCAAGCACACTGTACTCACCCCCCTGTAGCTGCTGTAATGCCCTCAAGCATTCATCCAACTCAGGATTGGCCCCCTCCAGTATGGGGTCTATGAGGGGGATCATGTTCCGACGGGCACCTCTCCCTCATTGGGAGGCTGTCCCATGGTCTTCCGAGCCCAGCATCTCAGGTCCTCCCACCGTTTCATGCAGGGGGTGCTCTGTCTGCTGTAGACCCCCAGGGTTTGCACTTCCTTGGCGATGGCATGCCACAACCCCTTCTTCTGATGGGCGCTGACCTGCAGAGAACAGTGGGACACCATGAACAAGACAATCCAGCCTACAAACCAAATTAGCTCCTCATCAGGCACACACATGACCCGTACCCCTGCATTAACACTGCCACCAGCCACACACCCCCAATGACCCATTGCTGGCACACTCATACATCTCCATGCAGCCATTTCACCTGCAACGTACCCATGATGTACTCACCTGTTGGTCTGAAGGCACATACAACTGCCCATACAGAGGTAAGACCCCATCCACGAGCCTCTCCAACTCTTCTGACCTGGAGGCTGGGGCCCTTTCCCCTGTCCACGTCCCATAGCAGGTTCCAGACACAGGTCACAGCAGCACAACCAGTGGAGATGTCGTCCTGTGGAAAGTCAAGAATCAAGTGAAGTGGTAGAAATAAAATGGCAGTTACGTCTGAGGCGATGAACACCATCACCGCCGGCGTTTCCCATACTCCATAGAGGACCATGTTAGCCAGTGAGGAATTGCAGGGCGGTGCAGACCGCCTCCCGCCATGACGCCAATGCTGGTAGAGTGAGGTCACTTCTACCTGTCCCTGCATACAGGACAGGTGGGTGCCATTTTCTAATGCTAGTACACATGTACAAATTTAAAAGTGCGTCATTGTAGCAGAATGTACTCACGTATACAATTCCAGTGTCCAGCATACAAGCATGCTCTGTGTACACTGCTGTAGTGTGTTCACGGGTCCTGTTGTCACACCCTTCTTACTTTTGGGTCCCTTAGGTACCAACCACCATGGAGGAGGAATAGGTGGAGGAGGCAAGCACCCATGTACAGACCCCTTGTGGACTTGGCTACACTGGAGGACAGGCACAGCATACTCACCTATCGTCTGGACAGGGCCACAATCACAGAGCTGTGTACACAATTGGAGCCTGATCTGCTACCTGCTATCTGTTGCACCACAGTAATACCTCCTCTAGTGCAGGTACTCTCAGTGCTCCATTTCCTGTAAACTGGCTTTTTCCAGGTGACAGTGGACTTGGCTGCAGGAATGTCACAGCCAATGTTCTCTATTGTGCTTACAAGGGTTTTGTCTATCATGCTCAAACACGTGCAGCTACATCGCATTCCTCCAGGTAGATGATTTACCCACTGTGAAGTCTGGATTCTATGCGATGGGACATATACCACATGTAATTGGGGCCATTGAACGGACCCATATTGCCTTTGTCCGCCCCCCTCGGCCAATGAACAGGTGTACAGGAATCAAAAGACTTTCCACTTACTCAATGTCCAGATGGTGTGCCTTGCTGACCAGTATATCTCCCACGTCACTGCCAACTATCCTGTGTCGTGCCTGATGCCTTTGTCCTGAGGAATAGCAGTGTCCCACAGCCAATGGCATAACTACAGGGGCACAGAGTGTGGCTTATAGTGAGCCGAGTCCCCACCCAATCTATGTCAGTGTATGCCTTCAGGAGTCATACCCCATGCCATTGAGCAGGACTAATGTGTGTCCCTCACTTCCTGCAGGTGATTCCAGCTAACCAAACCTATCCTGGCTCCTGACCCCTGTAAGGAATCCGAGAACAGGGGATGAGAATAGGTATAATGATGCCCAACGGGTGTACCAGGAGGATTTTTTAAAGGACCTTCGAGCTCCTGAAGGATAGGTTCAGGTGCCCCCATCTGACAGGTGGATCCATATGCTACTCCCTGAGACAGTCTGCAGGACTGTTGTTGTGTGCTGCATGTTGCACAATTTGGCCCTCAGGCCACATGTGCCCACTCTGCAGGAGGAGGGGGTGACAATGCAGCTGTGGCAGCAGTGGACACTGAGGAGGAGGAAGAGGAGGAGGATGTGGACAACATGACACATATGATCCAGCAGTGCTGTCAATGACACTCAGGTAAGAACGTTGAACTAAACGTTTCTCCATTTTTGTGTTGTGCTTTGTGGCTGTAGCATAATGCTAGTCATTACCTTTGCATCCCACCTGACTTTTACTTATGTGTTCCGTTACTGCAGATGTTGCTGTGGTTCCAACAGTGTAATGCTGTGATGTGTACAGACTGGTGAGAGACATTTGTAGGATGGATCAACATATTACTAGACATTTACAGAGGTTCATGCAGTTCATAACAGTTCTATACATTGTACATTACCTTCAGATAAAGCCCAATTACTCAAGTTGTGTCCAAGGGTGTTTATTTGAAAATGTGGCAAAATATGCCAAGTGCAATGGAGTGGGGTGATGGTTGGGAATAGTCCAGTGTAATGGGCCAGTCTGTTTGTAGCACAGGTCCAGTGTCCAAGGGGCCATAGTAAGGGGAGCAATGGTAGTTCAAAGTGGACAAGGTGAAACAGTGGAACACAAGGGGGACATTCAGGAGGAACTCATTTCCTGGCGGCGGTCTATGCAACTGTCTCTGGTGTCTGTCTGGGTCGCAGGGACCATTTGCGGGGTGGTTCATCTTCTGCAGTGGGCGGGGTGCTGGTGGCCTGTGGGTCCTGTGGCAGGGCCTCCTGTCGACTAGCTGCAGCAGATGTGGAGGGATGGTCAGTACACTAGCTATTGGAAGGGTCCTGCTGGTGTGCTGTATAGTCCCTCATGATGGTGGCCATATCACCCAGCACCCATGCAATGGAGATGATGGTGGTGTTCAGGGCCTGCAATTCTTGTTTGATCTCCTGATGGGGTTCCCCTTGCAGCTTCTAGCTCTCCTACATGATGTTTATCACCTGACCCATCTTGTCCTGGGATTGTTTGTAAGCCCCCAGGACATTATTAAGTGCCTCCTGGGCAGTGGGTACCCTGGGCCTGTCCTCCCCCTTGCCCACAGCTGTCCTCTGACTGTGCCTGTGTCCTCTGAATGGTGTGCCCACTGCCACTGACCCTAGGACTCTCATTGTCTTGCCTGTAAGGTGGGGACTACAATCCCTGTACAGGTGGGCACACTTCTGATTGATGTGTCCTGGGGACAGAGGTCTGGGGACGTTGGGTGGCTACTGGGGTGTTGGATTCTGAGGGGGAGGCTCTGTAGTGGACTGTGTGTGGGCTGGGGTAGTTGACTGACCAGTGGTCCCTGCAGGGCCAGGGAGTTCATCCAGATCCAGAACTCCAGAGCTGGTGTCATCACTGGGGGCATCTTCTGGGGGGGGACTGAGTAGCCATGGCACCTTCTCACTGCTTAGATTGGCTGGGGTGTATTATGCTACATGGGTCTGACATATTCTGCATCACTAGCTTCCCCTAAATTATTGCTGTTGCCCTGCCACCTTTGTTTGTGTATGGTGATGGATCATGGGATTGTTAGTTCTCCATGCTGTGCATGCAGTGGTGGTGGGTGTACATGCAGGGCTGGAAGGGATGTGCTTGCAGTGGGTATTGCATGCAGGGCTTGGCATTTAGGTCTGTTAATTGTGGTGGTGCACTGTGTGGGATGGAGTCTGGTGATGGGAGTCATGGTGAGGGGTCGAGATGGCATGCAGGCATGTGGGGGTGACAGGTAGTAAATGTTGACTCGCCAGTGTCCAGTCCTCCAGCAACTCCGGTGAGTCCCTCAGGATGCAGGATTGCCAAGACTTGCTTCTCTCATGCTGTCAGCTGTGGGGGAGGAGGTGAGAGGCCACCGCCAGTCCTCTGGATTGCCAGCTGGTGCCTTGCTGCAATGGAACGCACCTTCCCCTGTATGTCATGCCACCTCTTCCTTATGTCGTCGCTTGTGCGTGTATGTAGTCCCACAGTGTTTACCCTGTTCACGATCCTCCACCATAGCTGGCAATGGATATCTGCTGAACCTGTGCTCCAAACAGCTGTTGCTCTACCCTAACTATTCCCTCAACTATGACCCGCAACTCCTCATTGGTGAAACAGGGAGCCTTTGTGGAGACATGGGTGTTATGTGGTGTCTGTAGGTTGTGCAGTGGGTGATGTGGTGGGGTGTGGTGTGTGTGGTGCATGTGGGATGAATAGGTAGTTGTGATATGTGTTTGCAGTTCTCTTTTGTGTTAGCGTCACTAAATGTATCCGTTTTGTTGTGTTAGCAAACGATTGTGGGTGATGTGGGTGTGTGTTTTATAGTGCTGTTGGTGGGTGTGTGGGATGTGTTTATTTGTGTCAGGTGTGGGTTTTTTGTTCTGGCCAATGTTGTCTTGATTTGTCTGTCCTTATCCACCGCAGCGGTTTTTACCAACAATGGTTTACCACCGTTGAATGTCCGATGTGGTGATTTGTGGGTCATTTTTTGGAGGGCATAGTATTGGTGGCGTAACGTTATGGGTGGTAGTTCTGACAGTTTATCACGTTCAGTGGGTCTGGCGGATTTGTGGTTGTGGCTGTTTTCTGTCAGTTTTGCGTTTATGTGTCATAATCAGGCAGGCGGATGTTGGCCTCCGCAGCAGTATGTTGGTGGCAGTCACCATGGTGGCTTTCGGAATTTACCACCAATGTCATAATGAGGGCCTTAATCTCTTTGGTCAGCCTATAGTTTACATGTATGTTTATAACTTAATTTTGAATACCATATACATGAAATTGGCTCTATTGTTGTGATCCAGCTTTGAAACTTAATTCAGTTTTGAGTCTTATTTCCGTGGCCAAATTGGTCATGGTGTTTAAATTGTCTAGATTTCTCATGTTATTGATTTGTGTTGAATAAATCTGAATACCCACTCTTTACTGAGTCCAAATATCCCATCGACCTCAAGTGTGGGTGGGACGAGTCGTGGCGTCTCACCAGCGCGAGGATTCAGAAACCGAAGTGGGGGAAGACTCCACACTCTACTACAGAACTTCATCTCATAACGATGTGCCCCTCTGAGTAGTTCCTGCTTTATGCTGTTTCTCTGACCATCCACTAGACCATGCAAAGGTAGAATCAACAGCCGGGAGAGTCGAGGGTGGTGGCACCTCCATTGCACTTTCATCTATGGGCTCTAGGAACTCCTGCAGAGCATGTCCACCATACTAAGCACATCTTCTCAACTCCAATCATTACCAGCATCATGGCACGAACTAGGAGCCCATATTGGGTGTTCTTTTTCTTGAGAGGTGGTCACAATACTAGGAATTTCTTGTGAAGTGCATCTGTTTCATTGGCGAAAAATGCTGCAAATGTAATCCTTGATCTTCCTCTCTGATAGGAGCTTTGTTTCTTGGCTTCAATAACAAATGGTTTCTCCTAACTGTGATGATATAGGCTTACCATGATCAGGCTAGGTGAGTTAGATTTGTTTTGGATGCTGAATTGAACCCTATCAACCTGGTGAAACTCAAGGGGTAGAGTGGAAGTTTTTTCCAAAATACGCAAATTCACCCTGGTGAAGAATGAGAACATGTTGTCTGTCTCTTCTTTCTCCAGATAACAACAATTTGGAAACTGATACATATCTTTCAGTTTTCCAAGTCCATAATTCTCCTACGTAGATTACACATTTTGTCACTCCAATCCAAAATTGCCAGAAACATCCGAAATATCCTTTAGTATTATGCTTTCAAGCTGATGAGGTCAGAGGCAGAGGTGATGGATATGATAGCCCTTTTATTTTTCACAGTAGTTTGTTCAGAAATACCCATAGAGAGCTTTATTGCTTGCAGTTATGGAAATGAGCAAGTCCAGTATAGCATTTAAAAGAGACATCTTCAATGAGGTGTTTTCTGAGTTTTTAGTGCTGTCGGACAGGGTTTCCAAGAAATGCAACTAATGTGTTGCTTTGGAGCTTGACATGATTGTCAGTCCTTGCAATGTTGTACGCTGCTGCAAAATCCAATCAGAAATAAGTAAATGGCTTAAGCTAATAGGAGGGAATTGGCCTGTACATGTGGGCTCCACAGGCACCTAGAGAACTGTGGGTAACTGATCGAGGTACAATAAGCTGGAGTCACCCATTGCTGTTGGCAGTCAATAAGAGTAATCCTCAAAGGCAAAGAGAAATGAAAATGTCATTGAAACCAATAATTTCAAACCTGAGAGGACAACTGATGGATGGGATCTGCACTGCACAAACAGGTAGACTGTATCAGAAATCACCAACTGTAAAGAGCGTGATCATCTTGTAGCATTCATTGTTCCTACAACTGGGTTCTGGCATGAGTAAACACGATTGACTAATGGCAGTACTAGTGGAAAGCCATAAATGTCATTAAGCAGCCACCATCTGTAATGTGTCAGACTTATTGGTTTAAAGGATGGTAGGTAGCCCTCACCCACCCCAAGGTGCCATGCTTCATGATCAGGCCCCTCTTCACTCTATGATGGTGTGGGTTACAACCCTCAATTAAAGGGGAGCTCTTCAGGTGCTCTAAAAAGCTTGAGAGTCCTCTGTAAGGGTAGGTGGGGGTGCTTGGCAGCACGAACAGTACAAATGCACACTTCTTTCCACCCATACTCCATAATTAAACACAGCCCCTCTCAGGGCTCTTCATGTTGCATGAGAGCATGCCATAATCCTCCCAATTCAACTCATTTAACGATCAATTAGGCAACTCTGATTTGTGCTCCCAATGTTGTCTATCTTTGAGCCATTTACTACTTTGAGTCTGATTCACTAGCTGTGGCATCTTCAATAGAATATGTACCTTGCATCATTAGTCATAAACTTTGACCACTGGGAATGGGATATATGCTTTATGCAGACCATTTTTGGCTATGACTGAGATGCATAGTGCTGTTTGATGTTCTCAAAAACATATTTTCCTACTTTACCATTCTCTAGGGGCATTGCTTAAGTGTGCTCATGCCATATCCACTAAGCAGAGTTGAGGTATAACCCAATTGTATGTGGGTAAGCAAATTCCTCACCCATCTGCTGCCAACTATTTTGGGTTGTTTTGCTATGGGTGTAGTATCCACTTGTCACCTTCACTCTGTGGTACACTAATGAGCCCAGCCCCCAAGACTGCAAGAAGGCGCTATTCGTTCTTTACAATTTTAATATGTCTTGTCATGTAAAGTGTGTGTTTGTTCATCTTCTGTACAAGCCCATGCACCAATGAATTCTAACATACACTCGGCTATAACTGATTGTATGATTTTTTGGGGGGATAATTTACAGTCGCAGAGTACATCTTGGCCCTGATGAATGCCTCTACACCTATTGTTTGAGGGTACATTTCAGGCAGAGAGATGTTGCCCTCATGGATTGTGTTGAATTACATCCCATTCCTTTATCCTCCGCCCCTGGGGACAATAATAAATTATTTTTACGTTATGATTACCAAAAGGCAGTTTTAATTTTTTTTTCATTCCTTCCCCCATTCCACTTATCCAAAAAGGATGATCCATTTGAGCTTTCCTGAACATCTAAAGGGCTCCTCTTTATTTGATGGTTGTAGCCCACACCAACGCCATTCACTGGGTTGGTGTGATGAAGTGGCTCTGATGATGAACATTGCCACTCTAGGGTGGGAGAAGACCACAATCCTTTAAACCAATGGGACTGACAGATTACAGACAGAGTTTCGCTCGTTTATTAACTAACCACAAGTTTTTTTGTGCTGTAGAAATATAATGAGGAGGCAGTGCTCAGGGGCCTTGCAATGCTCCACGTTCCACCTTCTGTTTGGGTATAACTCACTATATCTACATATAGAACATCGATTGCAATGACACAATTACAAAAATTAGCAAAAATAATTGTTCGTCCCACAATTGCAGGTTCTGTATCGACAAATTATGTTATTATAAAAAGGATATGATTCAGAATAATTTCCTGTTTAAAACACACTCTGCCTCACATGAAGCCCAAAAATAGAGACCCCCACAACAGCCTACCTCTCTACTCTACATCAGTGCCATCAAAACATTCATGAATTCAAGGAGAACGCATACATGTTTGAAACAAATAACTAGTCAGGCACTGCACTGTGAAAATATACTGCGATTGTATCTGCCTTTCAATCGACCTTGCTACATTCAATTGAATAGGTCCAATGTAGAGCAAAATATGTACTGTCAATTTAAAAAAAGGAATTGCTCTAAACAAGGTTCATAATGCAAAGCACAAATGTAAATAGCAAACATAAACTTCCTCTGTACAGCTTCTAAAAGAGACAAACATATACCAGGAATTGTTCTAAAGGAATTGTTCTGAAGGTTAAACTAGTACGATGACCATAATGCACTTCC
This sequence comes from Pleurodeles waltl, assembly GCF_031143425.1. Lineage (NCBI taxonomy): Eukaryota > Metazoa > Chordata > Amphibia > Caudata > Salamandridae > Pleurodeles > Pleurodeles waltl. The sequence continues at coordinate 199,599,841 of NC_090447.1, forward strand.
ACAGGCTGCTGTGCCAAGAGCTATTTATGTAATAGATCCGGGTGATGAACAACTGCAGTATACATCACCGCAAGCTAGACAACTGTAGCAAGACTAGAAGGAGTAAAAGGGCAATTTCAGCAAGTGTAAGTGATTTGCCCGGTTTAATGGAATCTGCCTTCATCCTATCCATGGTCCACCTTTTCTATTTGAATATACAGCTTTTAATAATATTTGTAAAATGTTACTTTTAAGTTAACACAACTCTAATGATAATGATTTGTTTTAGCATAACACTTTGTATTGACCTTATGCTACTTATAACATCTTTAAGGAAAACTCAGTTCTCAGAATTTATGCAAGGTCATATATAGGTATAAATAGACAAAAACTCAGAGGTATATTGACAAAACCGGTGTACCCCAACTGTAGGTATTCATGTAGGGATGGCATGATTATTAAGACAATATAATTCATCACCTATTTAAACATACGGAGTGATTTATTGTCTTCCAAGGAGTGATCTGCACATCACCATACCTTTTTTAACTAAAACTCTTACAACTCCATCTGTCATCAGTTCAGTCCGAAAATCAAGAAACTCTTGTATACTTTTTGCTCAAACAACTGCTCCTCATGAACTAAAAGAATGACACACTGAAACCTTAAAAATTGCACACATTAAAAAGTTACAATAATTGAGACTGAATTAAGTTATGCTCTTGCAGGGACTTTTATCAATCCTTCAACGTTTTATTCTCTAAAATCCTTCTAAAAACAAGATCAGCTGCACAGCAAATCTTCAAAATGAAAAAAACGAAGTGAATTTTAAAATGCCGTAGCAAGTCCTTGCATAGATTATCTGTTATGGTGAGGTTTAAGGTTAGAACAGATGTCCTAATACCTAGTGTACAAATCTGCACAGAAATTGTACTACAGACCTCCAAGTCATGATCCTCATTACCATCCATCTTCAACTCTTTGCTCTGCCAGTTGTGCACTGAGAGTCTGCTGTATAGTCGAAGTTAGATATCACTTATGTGTCGCATGCCACCCCTTCCCCCCATTAAACACTTCGCCTACCTCGGTTAATCACATTCCAACCTCGCAAAATTATTAAAATGCACTAGTGTTGTTTTCTAATGCTTGAATAGCAGTTACACTGTTGCTTTTAATCTGCATTATAAACCATGCCTCACAGTATGTTTTGTTTGGTGGTTTGCGATCTGTTTGTGGTGAGAATCACTTGTATCTCATTCGATGCTCTATATTTGCTACACAGAATCTGAAATAATTTGAAAACAAGCATCCTGGACATATTTAGATGCAATTCTATCAAACACATACTCTTCCTTTTATTCACTTTAATCACAACATCATTCTTCCAGGACTTTATCCAATAGTAGGAGTTTTCTACAGTAGGACAGTATGCACTTGTGGGATGGGTACTGCTACATATTCAAAGATTATAGTAATCTACATGAAGCCCTAACTCGATTTGACTGGCAACCAGAATCTTCTACATAGAAAGGTACTTAAATTGTCCATGGGTGTTTTAGCAACAGGGAAAGGCTGGTCCTGAGGTCCAAATAAGAAGCAATGTGGTGTGAGAGAGTCTAAAGGCAGGGCCGGCTTTTGGGCGGTGCAAGTGGTGCGACCACACCGGGTGCTGACCTCAGGGGGGGCGCTGTGTTGAGCAATTACTTCCGAAACTTGTGATTTAAAAGCACCTGCTGAAAAGTTACTTGTGCATTTAGCCTTCACGAAACAATTAAAATGTCAAGATACCTCTTGTTATTAATGTTCCTGCTAAAGAGAGAGATGTGAATTTTGCCTAGGGGCAGCTTTGACTCAACATAAAGTAGCATAGATAGTTAATATACCTGCTGCAAATACAGAACTATGGGGCATATTTAAGAAAAGTGCAGCTGCACACAGTGCAGCGCCACTTTTCTTGCACCCCTTAGCGCCCCACTAATGCCACCATGTGTGAGTCATATTGAAAATAGGTTGCACCCTGGCGGTAGTTCGGGGACTTGTGTCAGAATGTTTACGCTAGTTCGGCGCTTTGCAGGAATAGCATCTAAAATGTTGACACTAATCTTGCAAAGCACACAGAGGCCCATTGTAACCAATGGAAGCCTCCTTTTAATGGCTGCTCTGAGCAAGCATTAAAAGTGGTGAAAAAAATGTATGCAAAGAAATCTGTCAGATTACTTTGCACCATTTTTTGGCTCCCCCTAACGGGGGGGATGACCCCTTCGCATATATTATGCCTGGCGCAGGCATAATGTAGCGCAAAGGGTTACAAAGTGGCGCAATGCATGCATTGCACCACTTTGTAAATATGGTGGCGCGTTTTTGGCCTTCTAACGCCACATTAGCTTAAACAAATTACACTGATGTGGCGTTAGAATGGCACTAGGGGCTCTTAAATATGCCCCTATAGGGAATATTTGAAAAAAGTAGTGCTGCACACAGTGCTGCACCCCTTTTCTTGCGCCCCTTTAACGCTCCCCTAATGCCACAATGTGTGCACTGTATTTAAAATATGGCACAACATGGTGGTAGTTAGGGGACTAGTGTTAGAATTTTTTAAGCTAGTTCGGCGCTTTGCAGGAATAGCATCTAAAATGTTGACACTAATCTTGCAAAGCACACAGAGGCCCATTGTAATCAATGGAAGCCTCCTTTTAATGCCTGATCTGAGAAGGCGTTAAAAGTGCCGGAAAAGAATGATGCAAAGAAATCTGTCAGATTTCTTTGCACCATTTTTTTGGCCTTCCCTAACAGGGAAATGCCATCTTTGCATACATTATGCCTGTGCAGGCATAATGTAGCGCAGAGATCCAAAGTTGTGCAATGCATGCATTTCGCCACTTTGTAAATATGGTACAGTGTTTTTGGCCTTCTAACGCCACATTAGCGTAAAAAAAAAGTGACGCTAGAATGGCTCTAGGAGCTCTTGGATATGCCACTATATTTTATGTGGCTAGCTGAGTGGATTAGTAAAGCCAGCCTTTACAAGTGCTTTAAAACACATAAATGTATGTGAAAGGTGAGCAGTGGAGAGATGAGGTGAACATTTGCCGGGTGGTAGTGAGTGAAACTGAGGAGAAGGTCATGGGGTGGGGTGTGCCACAATGAACTGTCGCACAGGGGCCCACCAGTCCTAAAGCAGGCCCTGTCTAAAGGGATCAGTCATCAAAGGCTTTGCTTTAAGTGCTTCCTGTAGGGTTAGTACCGTAGTGCTTCAAAGTCTTCTGTAGCAAAGTGAAGAACTATGTAGTCCCTGTGATGTACTGCATTTTCACAAAAAAAGATTCTAGCAGACAAAATTACTATTAAATAATAGTACCCGCAGATGTAACATTGATGACATCCCCCAACTTTGCATTTTTACTTCAGGTGTTCAATAATTTAATTTTGTAAAAGAAACTTTGCAAAAGTGACTAACTATGAAACGTTATGAAGTTGCAAAGTTAATGACCTTTGCAAATATTTGCCTGCTGGAGAAATTTCCCAGAAGCGATTATAGCAGGAGAATTATACCACATTATTTACAGTTCAGATTTCCCACAAAGGTTTTACTTTTTTATATATGTTTAGCAAAATTTAGTTGCCAGCACCAACGCAGGCATCTTTGCACCGTAGTGTAAGGGTGCCTGCATGAAGGGAATTGATTATTTATGTGCAGGAAGGCTTCCCTTCCTGCACATAAATAATCTACAATGGTGATTTGGCACTTCTATAGAAGTAGCAAATCGTCATTTCTGAATTATTGTCTATGTGCAGGAGGGGACACCTTCCTGCACATAAACAATCATTCATAGCCTTTTGCTCTTTTTATGTGTGCAGCACACATGGAAAAAAGCAAAAATGAGGAAAAATAAAAGTATTTCTCCTCGTTGCACCATGATAACCCCACCCCTGGGGTGGTGTTAGTTTTTGGCGCTGCCACAAATTTCCACTTCCTAGTTAATCTGGGGCGGCATCAAAAACAATGGATGTTGCAGTGGAACGCCCACAGAAACACCCATTGCACGCTCCTCTGCTGCAGAAAACTGCATCCGAGGGGCTCATATATACAAGGAGGCGTTAAGCCATAAAGAGTGGCTTAACACCTCCTTGTAAATATGGTGCAGTGAATAGCGCCATCGGAGTGCCACTGAAAGTGACACTCCGGTGGCGCTAGTGCTTTGTAAATATGACCCTATGTTTTAAATACTTGTACATATGGAGACAATACTTTCCATCATTTTTCCAACTACAACTACCAAAAACAGGATTAAACATGTTTTCTCAACTGTCTGCCACTTTTTAGCAGAATTATGGTACACCTGAAATATTAATGTATGACCTAATCTGAATTCGGTCCTTTACATGAAGAACACACCCCTCATTTTTTCTGCAGGCAGATTTCTCCAGGTAATACCAGATGAAATGTTCAGTTGAAAGACACCTCGACATGGATTGAAAATGGTGGGAATTGGTATGCAGCATCCACAAACCAGCAGTTATTTGCTATTCCAATCATACTCTGCAACATGATCATTCAAGGGGCAGAATTACCTACTCTTTTTTCTAAACGTTAGTTATAAGTATGGCTTCTTTGTTTAACCTTTAAAATATCTGAGACAAATGCTACTACTCTGTAGAATGAGGTGACTAAAAGGTAATTTATTAGGTACATTCTGTAGATTTGGCAATACATTTATATTTCAGAGGTAGGCTGTGTACATTTTTAGGTCTTGTCTAGGCAGCACATGCACTGTCTCTTCAATCTTGTTTTCCACATAACCCTACAACGGATTTCTAACAGGTGGCTTAGGAGTCTCCCAATGCTTACCATTGGTTGGTTTCATTGTCACTCTTATTTACCTCTCAGAGGTCAACTGGCATAGATGTCCTTCTTCATTGTGTTTTGTACCTCCCCTGGTGCATAGAAGCAATATCTGTGTCCTTCCACTGCTCATTGTTTTAGGCACTGCTGTTTACTTTGTGTTTATGCACTCTACCACATTGTGTTTTTTTCAGTTGGCTTCCTTGTGTACTTCTCCTTTTCCATGTTGGTTGTCCACCTCCTCCCACCCTCCCTTGTCCATGTTGCTTATCCCATCCATTGTTGTCTGTGCTGTTGCTTGCCAAACACCCTCACTCCTTCCATTGTTCTCTGAGTTGATCCTTGCCCCTAGCCCTATGACCCTCCTTTGTCTTTCAGCTTCCCTCCATCCTCTACTGTCTGTGGGCCTGCTTCCAGCCCCTACCTTCATTCCTCCATTGTCCATGTTCCCCCTGCTTGCCCTCCATCCCTCCCTCCATGCTACTTATCGCCTCCTCCTCCTCCAGTGTTGTCTCCTGCCTCCTCCATCGAAGTTGCTTCCTGCCTGCCTTCTTTCCGTAGTGATACATGCCTCCCACCCCTCCTTCTTGCCTCTGGCTCCCATACCACAATAAACAAAAAAAAAGCTTTCTGGCCTGGTCAGCCTTTCCTGCATCATTGACCTTTTTTAACACCCTCTGTTGTCTGTGTTGCACCCCACACACTTCTTCCCTCCATCTCGACCCCACCTCACCAGCAATTTTCACTTTGAGACATTTCGCACAACAGGCGCACTGCTGTACAACATGACTAAAAGACATTGATAAAGCCAATAGCTCTTTTGTATGCGAGACCTATTGCCTTTGAGAATGCTTGTAATTGAATGTTGTTCCCTGAGTCTTCTCAGAGGGACAACCTAGCAGATTTTTCTTGGTCGTCTCTTGTAAACGACTGAGTTATTTTTCTTTGTTATTTAGAAGTTCGTGAATTAGCTGATTCAGAATGTGCACATCTATTTTGACTCAAAGGTGACTTTGCACATTTTAGCAACATGTATCTGAGAAGATTGCCAGTCTGCAAACCTTGCATTAATTGATAATGATACGACTGTGCTTTTTGCTCTTAAGTAAGCTACACAAGACGTGATAAAATGGAAAAGATAACATGTCGAGGAAGCAGAGACACTTGGCCACTATACAAAAAGATGATTGGTACGTTTAATGTCTGCCGAGTTTGTACATACCGCTTTACCTGCGTCAAAGATAGGGGTCTATTTCACTAAATTAGAATCACATGTGCTGCCTGGAATACATTAAGCCTCTTAATGTAGTGAGGGTGAAAATGTAGGAAGGCCGAGGGCCTCGAGGCTCTGGTTACAATGATTTGTGTTATTTTTATGGAATGGAAAAGTATAGGTTATGTATGTTTAAGGGAACAAGGCCAAATACTTGCTGGCAACAGGTACAGCACGCGCAATTATTTTCTGCATGATTTAAGAATGTATTATGTGAAAGCAATATAAATGGAGGTGAAATGGTGAAACACTTCCACCAAAGAATACTTAAATACATAGTTTCATTGGAAAAAAACAAATCTGTCAAAGGTCAAACTTTATTGCTGATTCAAAACTTTCAGAGAATACATGAATGGGTTGGAAAGACATTCACATCGAAAACAATATGCTATGCTTAAAATAAAGGCAGTGAATTTCCAAATGTAGTTAATGCAACAATGCAGTTTCACCAGGAATATTAAATGTGTCTAGGAATGACATATTGATCCCTCCGGTTAGGGTGCATTAAGGGCAGGCCACCAAAAGGGAGATGGTTATTGAATTTGGTTGGATCTGCTATATATTAAAAATAGGTACATTCCAGCGTTATTGTAGGGTTATTTTTAAGCGTACTCACAACTCAATTCTTCAGCTGCTTGGAAATACATTCCAGTAATTTCAAAATATTAATATAGCATGATCAAAAAGAGTTGGAAGCAAGCTTGTTTTCCACATGACAATATAAAAGGTTATGGGCCCGAGTGACAAACTGTTGTCAACTAATGGAATAAACTAAATCTGTGCTCAATGGGAAAGCTCCATATATTCAGCAAACATTTTTGGTTTACTAAGTGCATGAAAGATGAGGGAACATAGGATGAACAGGTTGGGAAAATATGGGAAAGGAAGTTAAGCAAGACTTTGGAGGCACCCACTATCATATCTTTGTGGGTCTCATACATGCTTTGCATGAAGTTTCTCTCCTTGCATAAGCTGGTGTAAGTGTGTTTGCAGGGCTGGAAAGTCGAAGTGGAAGGTATCACCTATATATTTAATAATGGGGGTGTATAGTAGTGGGCTTCGTAAGAGAGAAACATATTTTGCTATTGGAGATAAAAGCAAGAAAGGTGCAGCTCACTGACCCTAAACCGGAAGGACTGCCGATTGGCTGTCAGGAGAAGGAGTAGGGAGGAAAAACCTAAGCCTTGAAAACTACGAGAGACATGGGATCGATTCAATAAGATTTTGTTTTGAGTAGGTGTGACTTACTCTTGTATTATTTCTGACTTCTAGGCCCAATTAGCAAATGTTAATTAATGCCTCGAGATTACCAACCCATAGATGTATACCTACGTTTAGGCATGAATCTCTTTTCCAAGTGCGATTCAGTTAGTCTGAGTACAGATATGACCCTCGTAGTAAAAAATCGTCACCAAATCTTGCACGGGGGGAAGGGGATACGTTCAAATTAGAATAAGACCTTAAAGTAACTTTGTGGGCTTGTATTCTATGTACATCACCCAGAGATTGTTTTACATAGTGTTAAAAGAGATTGGGGCATCCACTGCATAGAACTACCATTGGTGCATCCATTGCATAGACTACAAATTGAAAAGAATAGTGAAACGGAAATCACCTCATCAAACACTACAAAACAAACATTACTACCAGAAGAATATATATAATGTTCGCACTCCAGGTTGGTTCTGACCTCTTCGGCTTGTGCCTCAAGACATATCACCTACATTTGTGTTGTGTGTCATTGCGTATCTTTGTGTGTGTTTGGGAGATGCAATGTATCTCAGAGTTTGTGAAGAATTGTGTTCGATGTGTGATGTCACTGGTAATTATAAACACTCTTTAACAATTTAATTTTCTGTACTTTTCTGTAGGTGTCTGCAATTCTATGTCTATTTTGTACTATTTTTTTTTATAGGTGCCTGTAATGTCGGTAATATAGGACTGTATTTTTAATTTTTACATTAAATATATAGATATATATCTATATCTATGTAAACATATACATATATATGTATATTTAATATTTGTACAGTGCAATGTATATGTAAATGCATGCAAACTCTTTCAAAATGTATTAGTCTATTCTTATTTTTATTTATTTTTTTACATTTTTGTTTACATTCGTCCAATGTGGTGTATGTGGGTGTCTGCAATATCTAAAGTAATAGGGCCATTTTTGTATTTCTATTTATTTCTTGGGTTTATTGCCTTTCTGCTGTCAGAATTCTTACCTACCCTAATTGATTTGTATGTGATTCCCTTGCTGTACCTTTGAATGTGCAAATGTATGACTTACTCCAAGGCTTGGCTCGAGTAGCATTACTGGATGTTTAGGTGTACGACAAGAGTGAAGCTTGTGAATTGAGATCTTTGTGAATTGGGTCCAAGGTATAGGACATGCATGTACAAAAATCTCTACATGCACCTCAGTGAATTGCATTTAGAAGTAAGTGAATTAGTACCATTGGAATACTGCTTCATGTAATCAATAATGCTTTTGTAAATTGGCCTAATAATTCTCAAGGCATAACCGTTTTGTGACTTCCAAAATAAATGGAAATTCAAGACAAGGTTAGACTTAAATTGTAATCTTCTCAGTCATTCTTCTTCTGTAGTTGGCTATTTTTGTAATGGGACATACTGTTACCAGGAAATATCGTTACCAAGGTTGAATACCAAGATTTGTTTATTATAGTTCAGTGACTTGGGGCCACATGTGCAACTGTTTTGGGAGTTGCAAATCAGTCGCAAACAAATTAGCGAATGCAAAACTGGCCATATGCAATGTACGTAACCCATTCGCTATCCCTAAATTCCAATGCAACTGAATCGTGACTTGCTAAATATTGAGTCTCCAAATAGTGATTTGGTATTAGGAAATCTCAAATATGGACTTGCAATTTGTATGTATAAGGCAGTTGCAAATAGCAAACTGTCTCATCTCTATTTCACCTGTTTGCACATGCAATTTACCACCAATACAAAGCAGGTAGTAAACAGGTGCAAAGCATAAAAGGAGGCCCAGAATGCACCACAGCTGTCCACAGTGGCTGCACTATATGTGATTGTGAGGGGGATGAAAATACAGGCTGCTCTGCATAGGCGCAGGTGGAGACAGGAGCAGATATTCAGAGCCAGACTGACCATTTTTGACCAAACTGAGGAAGAGATATATAACAAACACAGGCTATGTAGCACAGTGATTTTAGATTTAATTAACCTCTTAAACCCACACCTAGAAAGTAGTACTCTGCACAGCAACTCCATTTTCACCCATGTCCAGGTCCTATGCTTCTAACACCTATGAGCCACTGATAGTTACCAGGTTGTGGTAGCTGTTGCAGGTGGGGTGTTGCAAAGTGCACTCTCGTGTTTCTTTCACTCTTTCCTTGATGTCATTAGCCTCAATATTCACCACCACATATACATGCCAAGGAATGATGAGGAAATGCATATGACAAAATTGCAATTTTACGGCATTGCTTATTTTCCCCTGGTGATAGGGTGCATAGATGAAACTGATAGAGATCACATTTTACTGATACAATGGTGGCATAGAAGTTAGCACATGGTGACTTACAAACTTTATTAAAAAGCCCAACAGAGAAATTAACATGAAAATTTAAATTGTGCACGTTTGAAATATGGTGGAAAATGTGGTCTCCATTCTTATTTGACATCATGTTATAATATGAGAGATATTTTGCATTGATATTCAAGTAAGCTACTGACATAAATTAAGATTAAGAGTATTTCATTAGATGTATATTAGCATTTGGGTTATTAAATGAACAAGAATTAATCATACTTATTGATTTAAATAAACTTAATAAAGTGATGTTACATGTGTGCAGAAAAAAAAATGCACAATTAAACTGTTTTAATATGTCATACATTTGTAGTAAAATGATTAGGTTCCCTTATCTAATTCAAATTGTAAGGTGTACAATAGTGTTAATATATTAAATTGCATTAGATTGTTTGTAGGCTTTCTTAGCTAGACTGGGCTTGAAGATTCATTTTTGCAGCAGTAGAGGAAAATGGTTTATTCTGTTTCCTCTGACCTGAATTATTTCCTAGGATGCTGACGTGATGTTTGAATGTCCTATTGTATTAAAAACTGAGAGCATGATTTGATATGGACAAAGTATCAATATTTGTTCTAGCTGTCGAACAAGATAGGAAACTTTATTAATTTTCATGTGACAATTGTTCAGCTCATCCTGTGTACCGTGAGAAAGGATCTCAAAGTAACAAACAACTACAAAATGTAATATTTTGGCAAACTGTATGAATTCATCGAGATGATCATGTATTTTCTCTGAGAAAATCTGGCATAGTTTCAGTCAGCAGCTACTGTTGGATGCTGATTCTTGTGCGCAAGATGAGCCCACCAGGAGGAGCAAATGGAAAGGCTTGGACATTTCTAATTAGGGAGAGACTTTTGACATTTTTAGTTAGTCTACTATAGTCTGCGATTGTCTGCCAGAGTCTGCTGATGTCTGGCGAAGGCTGCTGCTGTCATCCCTACCTACTGTCTCCTCTAAGTCTTCTGCCATATTTGATTCTTATGTTATGAGTTTCCTGTAGTTCTCATTGTCCGACTTGCTTATGCTGTTCAGTTCTCATATGCCCAAATCAATTCTGAACTGCTGACTTGTCCTATGTGCAGCCCGTGTTCTGCACTGTCCTGATACTGCTGTCTACTGTTGTCGCATGAAGCTGAACATTCTACTTGACAAAATTTTCCTGTCTGCTGTCTCATAAGGAGAGGTATAAACTAAATGTGGTTTCTTGTTCCCTTTTCAGCTTAGATAATTACACCACTATATTTTTATAGAGAGTCACGCTAGTTAGATGATTTTTCCAAATTATTTTTGTCTCTTCTTTTATTTTGCCGCATGTGTTAGCCGATTCCCACACATGCAAGTTCAAATTTCTGTTAGTGATAAGGATGGCTCAGCCCTGAAATCTGAATCTTGTTATCTGAATTTTGATGATTTACTGATGTCGCCATCATCTGCTTTGAAATCTGAAGTAAATGTGCATATTCTAGTTTTGCTAATTTATGTGATTCTTTAGAGTGTTCAACGGTATTGATGTTTAGTAGACTTAAGCCCTCATTACGACTTCTGTGGGCTTTTTCAAAGACCACCGAAGCCGCAGGCGCTAACATACCACCAGTGCTGACGGTATGTTTGGTGCCCTCTTATGACTTTTCTGCTGGGCCAGCAGACGGAAACGGCGTTTTCGCCCGCTGGCCCAGCAGAAAACTCTCTGCAACATTGAAGCCAGCTCGTAATTGAGCCAGCGGCAATGTTGAGGTGCATCGGGTACAGCAGCACCTGTCGCGCATTCCACTACCCGTAATTCAGGAGATAGAATGCACGATGGGGCTGTGCATGGGGGCCCCTGCAGTGCCCATGCCAAGTGCATGGGTGCTGCAAGGGCCCCCCGAGTCTCCCATACCGCCAGCCTTTCCATGGCGGTGTTTACTGCCATGGACAGGCTTACGGATGGGGACTCGTAATCCCCAGGGCAGTGCTGCCCTGGCAGATTATAACCGGCGGGACCACCAGGCTGCAGGCTGGCGGCACCCTGGCAGTATCGGCAATTTACCTCTGCGGCTCCGCCACGGAGATAATGTGGCAGTAAGTACCGCCAGCCTGTTGGCAGTACTACCGCCACATTATCACCTCCTGCCAGAGTCATAATGACCCCTTAATCTCTTTAGATGTTTTGGTCAGCCTGTGGGTTTCATGTATGTTTATAGCTTAGTTTTACGCACCATTTACGTTACATTGATTTTGGGATTGTAATAAAGCTTCGAAAACTTAATTCAGTTTGGAGTCTGTTTATGGTAGAGTTGATCATGTTGTTTAAATAGTTTATGCATTTGATGATGTTGGTGTTATGAAATGAATCCAGTTACCACACGCCTCACTAAGTCCCAAGATCCGGTCGACTTCTTATGGTGAGATAAGGTATGGTTTCTCACCAGAGTGCTTGCATTTTCTGAACCCAAGGCAGGAAGAAGACTGCTGCGGGCGCTCCGGCAGTGCGCATGTGCCACATGTCCCCTATCTCATCTTGAATACCTGTTTAAGAACCCGAAAAACACAGATTCCCTCGATATTCAGGTGGTTTGCAATGCCCATAACATAATCACAGACATTGTATCACAATATCCAGAGAGTACACATGACTCATTGATGTTCGGGCACAGCGGAATATATAGACAACAGAAAATTGGAGAGTTTGATGATGGATACCTATTGGGTACTGACACATATTGTAAGTGCCAATATGGAAGTGCCCAATCTGCACAAAATTTATGTTCACTCACATCCATATATGTATGTATCACACGTGACAGTGCATATGCCCTTCGACCATGGATCCTCACACCTTACTTCTCTCCAGCAACCCCAAATGAAAGGCAATACAACACCTCACATCAATGCACCAGGACTGTGATTGAGCGCACATTTGGACTCCTGAAATCCAGTGTCTGCTGCTTTCATAAGAGTGGAGGAGCCTTGCAATGTATACCAGAAACTGCATGTAAGATCATTGCAATGTGCACCATCCCACACAACACTGCCTGCAGGAAAGGCCTACACATAGCAGTGTCTGATTCAGAATCAGAGGAGGAGGATAGTGGTCCCCTGGCTCATCAACCACCGGAGGTTAACAGAGCAGTAGAAGGGAGAAAGCCCCGGGACCAGATATCCAGACACTACTTTACACAGTAAGACATTTTCATTAACACAATGTTCACACAAAATAACACTACAGTTATTTGAATGCTCAAAATATGCTCCCTTTACTGGCAGGGTTTACAAAAGCAGTGATAGACAACCAGTCCAGCAGACAAATCATAAAATATTTGGTTGCACATGGTGTGCAGTTACATATCTACAAATGTATTATAGAGAGGAGTAAACAGTATGGCAGCCTGTCACTGTGCACTCATTTCTTAGAGGTGCGTCCTGCATGGGAGGTGTTGCCATGTGTAGGTGCAGACTGATGGCTGCTACTACTTCGCAACAAATGGGCAACTGAGGCTGACACACTACTGAGGCTTGATACCTCACAGACCTGTGCCTCACCACTAACCCCACTGGCAATGTGGGCTGTTTGCCTTGCCACCACAGCTGCTGTGGTCTGTGCCAGGACCGTGAGACATCACCACTGTAGTGGCTCATCTCAACCTAGAGGGCCATGGTATGCTTGCTGCACCAGCCTCCCTATGGCAACCAACCCTCTGCCTTGGCTTCTCCTCCTCCTCCTTTGCAGGCTTCTGTCCTCAGCCAGCTCAGTGCACAGTTGGCCAATTGTACCTGTAAAGGCATCCATTTTAGAGTCCATGCAGGACTAGTCATCAGCCAACTTGTGGGTCATGATGTTAAATCCCTCTGTAATCTTCTTGTTGACCAAATTTATCTGTTTATGTTGCAGATGCAGAAACTGCAGCATTGCCTCCTTCAGCCTGCCAAAGACCACCTGGTCTTCGGATGCCACCTGGGTCCAATATGTCTGTCTGGCCTGCTGGCACCTATGTGCCTGTTGAGTGGGGCAAGGCTGCCGTACCCTTGTGACTGGATTGTGCCTAGGAGTGGCTGGCTGTTGAAAATCCCATACCTTGTTTGCAGCTGGCGGTGGGTAGCTGTAAACTACACTGGCCTGGCCAGGCATTGTGCTGCGGAGGCTCATAGGCACCTCACTCTGCCCTTCCTCCCTATGGCCTGGCCTTTTCCCTCATCTACAGCTCATTCCTGTACTTCCACTGGTGCATCTAATTGGCAAATGGGGAGATGGATAAAATGCATTTGTGAAACACTAACCCATGGTCGCACAACATTATTCAGTTAATGTCTGAAAGTTTCTGCACTGTTTATTTATTGGTCTACATTTCCCTTAATGCATCATGTCTGACATTTTGATTATCTACATGGACCATCCTGATATTTCTGGATGTGGCTGTGTTGCATGCATCGAGACCTCAGGTTTGCGGGCATGAATGTTGGCATAGTTGTAATCTTGCACATACCTGGTATTGTTGGAGGAGCAGATGTGTCCAGGGATCCAAATCTAGCCACTGCCTCAGGTTTTAGGGTTGTCTCAACAATAGCCCTGCTGTTGAGGGCGGGGGGCATTTCAAGGACTGCTTCCAGTACCCTGGGAGTGTCGCAGGCGTGCTGACACCTTTTCATTGGCCTGTGCACACAGGTCATACCAGTGCTTTTTGATCTCATCTATGGGCTGGTCAGCCACTCCTAGGGCATTGATGCACTGTTGTATGTCCATCTATATTCTCTTCTTTGCTGAGTCAGGCACAGTCATGGAGGCTTGATCGAATAGTTGGTCATGATAATTGCAGCATTTATCTGTGAGAATTTCAAGCTCCCTCTCGGGGAGCTTCAATTTCCTTGGTCTCTCCACTTCTGCCTTCTTAGACTGGTGGCTGGTCATTGCAATGGGAGGTTTGGAGTTTGGATGCTCAGTATGTGTGTGCTACAGGACTGTCCTCTGCAGGGCCACCACTTCCTGACTCTGGGGGTCCATCCTCTGAGTCAGGGAGTGAAAAAGGCTGTTTCAGACCTCGTGGTCGCAAATTGCGACCACATTCACAATTTGAGACGGTTACAAACTTTCAAATAGCGATTTCAGTAATTGCGATGTGACTCGTCAGCGAGCCACAATTTCGGGGCATTTTTTGTGTACATCAGAATTAGAGACTCACAAATTGTGTGTCACAAAAAATGCAATTTGTGAGTCGCTAATTTGGACCGTCGTACATCTGACCCTTTGTCCCTTTATACCTATTTCCAACACAGTTTTATTGGCATTATGTACTACATGAGTGTGGTATCTGGCTATGCCTCATGCCTTTGTGGGTTCTATGTTCTAGATTCTATTGTAAAAAGGGACGATTGGAGCTGAGGAGTAAGGATTGAAGGTTGGTGGCTGGAGTCTCTTTCCTAGAATAAAACCTACCTCTTACATACCATATAAGAATATTGGATCTCCAATTGCCCCATTTGGATTACCCTACTACAAGAAGGCATTTGCTTCCCTTATCTTCAGCTTCTTACGCCCATATTGACTTTCTTAATCCTTGAATTTTTTCAGTCATAAACTGTTCTTATAAAACCTCCTCACATTTTGCTTTCTCTAGAAACATATTGATTCAGGTGGGAAGTCACTGTATAGACTCTTGGCGAGATTCTGAAATATTTACCCACTGTAGTATTTAAATCACCCACAAATGAGAAGGATAAAAATGTGTAGTTCTACACTAGGATTTTGGGTGCAGGAATGACTCAGTTCAAGCAGTCTGCAGAGTTTAAAACTCCTGTATCATTCACCAGTACGTGAATAATAGAGATTCACTTTCCCTGTTATCGAAGCTGGCCTATTACGGACTTGATAGAGTTTTTATTTACCCTCAAATTTTCCTGCAATAAAACAGAAAAACTTGAATTGAGGGTGTAAACGTTTTGCTGCTCTGGTCTTGATATGTGGAATGTGCTACAGTTTCAACCCCTGGCATTTTGATCATCGGCCAAACACTAGGAAGTGACTTAAAAATTCCCACTTTCTGTGGTAGCACAAATGTATACAACTGCTGTAAAAATATTGATTGTCAACACAGTACTGTTCTAACATCAGCATCGGCCATCACACAACAAACATTGTTTGGCAGCTATTTGTTTCGTCTACAAGGAACTTTCACTGAGGCAGAACGAGTGGACCTTTGCCCTGGATGAGGACCATGGGCCAAAACTGTCAGCACCACGCTGCGTCACTTTAGAAACATAGGGATGCACTGTAATTAACTAGATACAGCGCATCCCTGCAATTCCCCTTGCGCTAGTACTAAATTTAGCTGCCAGTGCCAATGCAGGCATCCTTGCACCATCGTGCAAGGATGTTTGTGTTGAGAGGTGTGATTGTTTATGTGTGGGAAGGTGTCCCTTCCTGCACATAAACAATCACTAATGGCGCTTTGGCATTGTGCAGCACACACAGAAGTGCAAAGCGTCATGTTCAAATGATTGTTTATGTGCAAGAAGGGACACCTTCCCTCACATAAACAATAATTTCTGACATTTTGCTCTTTCTCTTGCGTGCAGCAGAATGCAGCACGCATAGAAAAAGCAAAAAACGAGGAGAAATAAAAGTATTCCTCCTCATTGCACCCTGCTAACACCACCTCAGGGGGTGGTGTTAGATTTTGACGCTGCCTCAGGTTTACGAAATGTTATAAATCTGAGGCAGCGTCAAAATGCAATGGGTGTTGCTGTGGCACGCCCATGGAAACACCCATTGCACTCCCTTCCACGCATAGTGCTGCATGGGAAGGGGTCGTATTTACAAGGTGGCATTAAGCAACAAAAAGCGGCTTAACACCACCTTGTAAATACAGCACAGTGCTTAGCGCCACAGGAGCCTCACAAAAAGTGACGCTCTTGTGGCGCCAGGGGCCTATAAATACGGCCCCATGAGTTTTATCCTGTTATAAACCAGAAGCATTGGATTGTGAACCAATAGGACAACAAAGCAATCAATTTCTTTAACCCCTTGTAAGCTCTTCGTGGAGCAATGTAAGGAGTAAAATTTTTGGGTACTGGTGGTTTGTTCATGTTCAAATGCTAATGATTGTCATTTGTGATTAGCAAAGTACCCCTTCTTGTGGCAGTGAAACTGCTCAATACCATGTTGAACTATGTTAAATGTATTCTCTCTGTGGTCATTTCCAGATATGCATGCCACAGTTAGCCAAGAGGATTTTTATGCTAACATCATGCCAGAAGTCTGAAGGAAGCAACTAGAGCAATGTAATTTAGAGCTCCACCTGTTTATATGCTACATACACACAAAATGTGTATTTTACAGTATGTGGCACAATATCTGTGTGCCTTATATTAACCGAATGTAGCCATCCATATATGTAGTTGAACTATGATCAATGTATTCAAATTAAATGGAACAACGTATACCTTCCTTGCTAACTATATTAGCTTGTAAGCCATGTTGAATTTAACATTGGTCTAACTTGTAACAAGGCCTGAACAATGTGAATTTCATTTAACGAAACACTTGCCAGGTGTCTTATTATGAACCTCGTTAGCTAGAATGGGCTTGTTGCGTACTGTACTGATACATAGCCGAAACTTAATTAGAAGTTGGCATTGACATGGAGACCGTGATGGTGGCAGAGATCCTCCTGTACCAGGCAGACCCAGACCGATGTTACATCCAAGGTCGCACAGATATATATCGCATTGTCCAGTGCTGCAAAACTCTGGAGAACGCTGTTCCCAGATAACAGCGATTTCCGGAGTGGTCTGTTTGGTGGGAACTGAAGGGGAAAAATTTCCAGAAGTTACATCCCTACTTTTATGTGGTTTTTTTAACAGTTGAGAGCAGATTCTGTCCTCACTTCGCTGACAGAAGACCCTCTACTTAAACCTGCTAGTGTCTCATGCCTGGAGTTTGAGCTTCATGCTAGAGTACTTTTGTTTCTCCCCTGAACCTTAAATTTGGTTCAGGTGATATTCACACCTTCTACACAAAACGTTTGGGGAATCAAGAGGGCAGGCCAACGCAGCTTGTTCTTCTTGACATAAGATCACTCTTCTCCGTGATCTAATTGAAAATGGAGTGTGTATGTGATGACCATGTTCTGGGGGATTCCTCCTTACGGAATAGGTGGTCTCACACACATTATAGTGTCATGGTTCATCATTTGACCACCTATACCAACCCAGGTTGGGCAATACCACCTGGGTGGACTCAACCTCGTCATTAAATGAACTCTGAGGAAGTACTGAAATGATATCTTTCTGGATAATCTGGGGATCCAGTTATGTGAGAGATAAAATAAAATTACTTAACGAATCACTAGTGCGTCTGACACCTTTAATGATGGTGTCTGTTGTTAAGATTAAAAACACAATTTAGACACTATTGGGTAATATGACTCATAGTGTCATCATTGTCCAATTGGCCAACATGTTTCTGCCCGCTCATCGAACCAATACAGGTCTGGGGCATTCGTCAAGGCCTGGGATCCCTCTTAAATTTGTTATGAAGTGAATGCCTATCCTAAATTAAAGGTGAAAGGCACGTACATAGTACATACTGTGCCTACCTGTCTCCCATTCTATTTGATTTGTAGATAGAACCCCTGGCACAAAGTCTGAGGTCAAATGAGGAAATAAGGCTGTTCGTGGCTGGAACGTTATCTAAAAAGATAGCTCTACATGCAGAGGATTTGATAATGTATACTTCAGATGTGGAAGCTCCTCTACCACGAGTAATGGCAGAGATTACATCTTTTGGGAAGTTGTCTGGTTATGAAATAATTGAAACTAAAACTGATACAATGGTTTGGAACCAGGATCATCGGAATATTAAAACCTCAAAAGAGATAAGATATCTGGGGTTAACAATATTGCATGATTTGGAGAAGGTTTCTTCTTTGAACTTTGAGAATGTTTACAAGACGGTTGATGAAATCTTAAAAAGATGGCAGAATCTCCTCCTAACCCTGCATGGTCAGTAAATCTGGTCAAAAATTATATCCTGCCCAAGTTCTCTTTTTGTTTGAAAATATCCTGTTAGGTTTTAACAAGAAATCCCTTATAAAGATACAGGGGAGAATTACATCTTTCATACGGACCAGTAAGGGAAGTACACTCTCTTGGAAGAAGTTGAGAAGGAGGGTAGGGAATGGCAGTTTAGGGCTTCTGTACTTTCAATTGTACTGTTGGGCATACCAACTAAAGAATAATAGGATTCTTTCTCTTCATCCTGATAGATCATTGGTTGACCTCATGTATAGTGCCATGTTGAACAATCTGCCCAAGGATGGTCTGTTGTATAAGTTTGGGACCCGATTTTGTTTTTTAAAGTGTGTTCGAAGTGCTTGAAGGCAGCGGCAAAAATGTGGTATGGGCTTAGATCACTTCTGGGGATTCTGTACTACAGTAAGATGTCACTGATGTGGGACTCACAAGGGACCCCAGAGTGCTGGCTGGGCAGTTTGGCAAGACCAGTGAGGGAATCTGGCGTTTTGTACTGGGGCAAATGCTGGAAGGGGGGCTGGGCCTCTTTTGGGATGCTTAGAGGGAGTTGACTGATAGGGCAATTTCCAGTTTTAAGTTTTACCAGGTAACTCTGTAGCTTAGATCCCAAGGGGGGATTACCACTGAGGTGAGCTCCACGGAAAAAGGATTTTCAGGATCCCAAGGCAAGGAAAAAGGAGATATTATTTTGGTAGAGGCATCTTCTGGCAGCTGCTAAAGAAGGCATGAGACCCCCTGTTTGGTCTGGGATGGATACTTGCTAAGCACAGAGTTGGGAGATATATGAAAAATATCTCTGAGCATGCTGTATTGTGCAAATAGATCAGCTGCTTTAAGGAGAAACCATTTCTTTACCCTACACAGAGTTTACTGGACCGTGGTGAAGCTGACCTCGATAAGTGGAGACAGAGAATCAAACTTTAAGCGATGTGGAGCCAGAAAGGTAGATGATGTCCATATGTTTGTCAGTTGCTCCGCCTTGGAAACACACTGGTTGGATGTGTGTAAGACAATGTCTGACATTTTGGGACTAGAAGTGGAGGTAAGTCCCACTTTGATCATGTTTTGTATGGTGCAGCTAGGATCTGGTTCCGGGGGCCTCTAAAAATTACAGAGCCTGCTAGTATTTTACCTGGTCTCCTTGGCAAGAAGGGCGATCTCAGCCGTCACCCCCAACTTGGCAGGATTGGTGAATAAGAAACATCTAATTACGGCTCAGTCATGATTGTCTTATACATGACTACTTTTATAATGAGTTTCATTCATTCAAAAGCTAGGTCTTCATTTCACAAGAGTCACATCAGATAAGTATCAACATTAATTATACTAGCGCAATAAGAGTGTTACCACCTTGAAGAGAATGTGCCAGCTTTTCCAATGTTTATTTATCTTATTTTCTCACAGGACGTGCTGGATGCGAATAAAGAAACAGAAAACCTGCCACCTGATGAGAAGATAGCTAGGAAGAGGGGAGCTGGGACGAGAACAAAGAAAAGAGCAGGTCAGAAACCGCTCATAGAGAAAGTCTGTAGCACCGCAGAGAACAGAGGACGCTGGACGCAAGGATTCAGGTAAGCGGAAGTGAGCATGAATTCCTGAACGACTAGCAGTCGTTCAGGGTGCAGCACGCAGCCTAAAAGGTCTATGCACTCCACCCTCTTACAGGCACCGGGCCATCAGAAAGCCGCTCACACACCACTAAGGTCCTCCCCAATGTCTTGGCCTTATCAGGATGACTGCAATGGAAAGTACACAAAAGGCAAAGGGTGTGTATATGACATGCAGTTTCCCAAGTATGATCTTATGGGCTGTAACCTTTCCAATGAATCAGATTGAATAGCCTATGGTGTATACACTTAGAGTCCAATACTGCCTCAACTTCGAATTTAGGATCATGGTCTACAAAGACAGCTTTGGGTTTTGGGGGGAGCACAGTTCCAGGAGAGACAAGCTTCAGTAGAGACACATGAAACACCAGGTGTACTTGCAATGATGATGGGAGATCTAATTTCATAGCAACATAATTGATCTTCTTGATAATGGGATATGGGCTTATGAAACATGGTTGAATCTTTCGATGACCTTTTAGAATGAGATGTTGTGTGAACAACCATACTTGATCTCGGCCTAATAGTCGGGACTTGCTCTACGATGTCTATCAGCATTGCATTTATAGATAAGTTTTGCTTGCTCAAGATTTTCCTGGGATGTTTTTTTGTAATAGTTTAATGTGGTCTACGTAATCTTGCAGGAACCTTCGTTGTAGACAAGGACAGTAGGAAACAAGCATGTTCACCATAATTACATTGGAAAGGGATGATTATGGTAGAGCTGTATTGTGAGTTATTATAAGCAAATTCCACTGCTCAAAGAACGCTATCCCAATCAGCAGTATTTCTCAACACCTGACACGTTATGTATTGTTCTAAGCATTGATTCACCCTTTCTGCCTGGCCATCTGTTTGTGGATGATAACCTTTGGATAGGTGAACCTCTATCTTTAAGACTCCGCATAAGGTTCTCCAAAACCTCAAGATGAATTGTGGATCTCTATCGGACACTATTACTGATGGCAAACCATGTAGGTGGACTATAGATTGTAACAAGGTGTCCACAGGGATAATTGAGGAATATAAACCAGGTAATGGAGTAAAGTCAGCCATTTTGAAAAAACATGTCAACAGTAACCATTATTGCTGTGTGCCTAAGTTCTGTCTTGGGTAACTCTATGATGAAGTCTAAGAGATGGATGCCATGGATATGGAGGTCTACGTAACGGGTGTAATAGGCCTGCAGGTGATTGATGACTAGCTTTACCCTGGGCACACACAACACATCTCTGCATGAACTAGTTTGTTTTGGGTACAAGAGTAGGCCACATAAAATGACATCGTACTAATCCTAAGGTCTTCTTTTCACCTGGATGACCTGCTAATATTTGAGTATGACACCACTGTAGCACCTGTTGTAAGGTTTGTGGGGACAAAGATACCTTCTTGTATGTAACAGATATTGTTACATATTTAACTATTGTGTTTATGTATGATTTCTTTTGCTTCTTTGGTTTGATGTGCTGTAGTTATGGCCATCGGAAAGGAATCTTTGGACACCATTGCCCCTAGAATAAGGTCTGGGGGTATGATTGAGGGACAATCTGGTTTTACTTCTTCATCCTTAAACCCTAGGCGTGATAATGCATCAGCTTTTTCATGCTGTCTACCTGGCAAACTGAATTACAAAGTCATAATTAGTAAAGAATTGGGCCCATCGTAGTTACCTCATAGACAGGGCTCCTGCGGATTTCAGAAATTTGAGACTCCTATGTCTGTAATCATGGTAATGGTATGTAAGGCACCCATCAAATAATGATGCCATTATTTAGATGCCTTTTAATGGCTAAAACTTCCTTATTGCCTATAGAATAGTTTACTTGAGGTTAGGTGAGTTTAAGTGAAAAGTATGCAATGGGGGTAATAAACCTGTCTCCTTTTTTCCTTGTAACAAATCCCCCCCCAACCGCTGCATGAGATGCATCTGCCTCCAGTATGAATGGTTCTGCGGTATCTTGGTGTTACAAAGAGGGAGCATTAACAAAAGCCTTTTTTAGAAGTTGAAAGGCTTGTTCAGCTGCTTCAGTCCGGCTAAAAGCTATCCCTTTTTTCAATGGGTTTGTTATCGGGGCTACTATGGTGGAAAAGTGGTCTATGAACCATCAATAAAAAATAGCAAACTCTATAAAACTCTGCACTTCTTTTATGGAGTTTGAAGACTTCCACTGTAAGATGGCAGTGACGTTTTGTGGGTCCATGCTAACCCTGCGGGAAGATACAATATATAGCCCAGAAAGGAAACAGTAGGAGCATGAAATTCACATTTTTCTAGTTTTACAAATAGGTGGTCATCTCGCAATTGTAACGTTGCTCTTACGTGGTTCTCATGTTCAGTCATGGAGGGAGAATATATTGGGGTGTCATCAAGATAGGCAACTACACATATCCAAAAACTCTCAGTACTTCATTGATGGAGAATTAAAAAGCAGCAGGTGCATTGCACACAATAAAGTGCTGATTATGTTGTATTCCAGATGTCTGATGTTTTGAGGCTAAATTGCACTGTTCACCCAACTTGACCTGGTCACTTAAAAAACAAGTTGGATTGCATTGTAAATGCAAAATGCAGTTAGGACTGGTTAATAAATGTTGTGAATTTTGTGGAATTTCCAGAAAAAATGCTCAGGAGGGGCCAGGGGTATAGCAGACGGAACAGTAATATGTATTATGGGTACGGCTGCAGGCAAAATGCGAAGGACTTCCCTCTGTCGTTCCTCTCCTTGACCTACATATACTGTGTTTGGCTTTGTGTTCACTATACCCTGTAAGGCGTCTATCCTCTGTGTGAATGACTGCATCTCCTTTTGTAGATTACCAGTCATTTGGGCTAAATCAGCCAGGGTGAAGTCTTGCGGCCTCCATTTCACTTGGGAAAAATATCAAAGCGTGTTCATTGTTCTGTCAGGATCCTACCTTTTTTGCGTTAGTGTCAACCCCAGCCCTTTTCTCCAGAAAGTTTGGAATACTTAGAATACTGAACTTCTAGTAAGAATCCTACCTTTTTTGCAGGAATGAAAGGAACAAGCAGAAAGTTCCTAACTTCCCTGCAGGCCAAGTGAATCAAGTAATGATGATCCGGCTTAACCTACTGGGATGAAGGGACGGGCTGATTGACACCAGACTGCCAACGGAGGACTTCGGAGCTGCCTCACCACCTTCTCAGTTTCTAAAAGGTAAGCAACAGAACTTATTGCATAATTAATTATTCTGTGAGCACCCATTAATTTGCAATGTATTTGTGGATTACCTAATGTCCCTTCCTCCCTTCTGCTAGATTTCTGTGAACTCACCAGCTTCTGATGACTGAATCTAAAAATACAAGCTCTTCAATGTAAATGCCTCTAAGAAAATATCTAGATTGTACATACAGGTAAATATAGGCCTAAACCCTCTTAACCTACTCCAAATACATCGATGCAAGTGGAGAGAAACACTGCTTTCAGGGAACATAACAATACATCTTGTGCAATACTCAGGAAGTTGAGTCAGGCAAGTTTACCAAACAACTATAATGAAGCCATAATTGCCTGATTCACTAAGGAAATTAAATACATCTAAATAACGCTCATTCATGATTGTCTTATTCATGACTACTTTAATGAGTTACTTTTTTGCTTTTAAGTAGTTCCAGGAGCTAGGCTTTATTTTGAAACAGTCACAATAATTATACTAGCACGATGAGCGTGTTACTGCCTTGAAGAGAAAGTGTCGACAGTAATTATACTAGCACGATGAGTGTGTTACCGCCTTGAAGGGAAAGTGTCAGCTTTTCCAATGTTTGTTTATCTTCTTTCCTTGCATGATGCATCAGACGTGAACATAGGACAGCAGACCTGCCACCCGATGAGAAAACTGCTTGGAAGAGGAGAGCTGGGACAAGAACAGAGAACGGAGCAGGACAGGAACTGCTGCGAGAGAGCCTGCAGCACCACAGATAGCAGAGGACACTGGACACAAGGATTCAAATAAGCGGAAGTGAGCATAAATTCCTGAACGACGAGCAGTCAATCAGGGTGCAGCCCAAATGGCTATGTGCTCCACCCTCTTAAAGGGACCACTGCTCACGCTCGGCACCCGACAATTCCACTTTCAAGGATCATGATGCAGGTTTCATGGCTTTAGCCTCAAGGCATTTTCTCTGACTTTAATATTTAGAAATAGGTAAAGGCCGGTTTGCTTTCACTAATGATTCTGAAATCTTCAGGTCCGGCTCCCATGATCCTATTCGTTTGGAGAAAAAGAATGGTTTGGTGTTCCATAACGAGAATGAGGTCTTCAAATGACCAGTCCTTAATAGTGTATTGGTAATAACTCTCTTTGGGATTCCAGTACATATGTAACTATACATTAAGTCATTTAGGTTGTCTTGTTACAGTCCTGGCCTTTCCCGAAAAAAAAAAAAATTCAAATGGTTGGTCCTTCAAATAGGAAGTTGATGTAACTAAAGTTCTGTGACACATTCTTTAGATTCAAAAGCCTAGCGAATTTTTTTTGTTGAATATATAAGAGAAGAAACAGTTCTAATAAGAAAAATGATTAACAGAAATGCCAGTCTGTCTGAGGAAAACAACACTCTACATGTCCATATCACTACTTTTATAACAGAAATTAACCAAAGACCCTGTAGTTTCTTTTGGTCAAGACTTTTAGGAGGGAGCCAAAGTGCAGGGTCACAAGATGGATGCACTTTACTAGGCTAACCACGGCTGCCTGGAACATCCTCAGTGCAGGACCTCACATTCCAGTCCAGCAGCTCCCCAGAATTCCCACTGCGCAACACATCCTCAACACAGGACCTCCCATCATAGTGTGGAGCCCCTTGGAACCACTGCTGTGCGACACATCCTCAATGTGGGATCTTGTAATGCTCAGCAACCCAGATTTAAGGTTCTTTGTTTAGTGGGACTAACTTGTTTCCCGTATCCGGCCTGCACTCTGTCTCGGTCAGTATGACATTCTGACTTTGTCCCGATCCAGCACAACCAGATAATCACCATTGGCACTTCGTGCTTCTAGGCACTATTTTCACTTAATTCTTTAAAATTGTATAGGTTCTACTTATTGGATTTGTGTCATTTTGGTATCAAACAATTTATTAACTGCACTCTATATTTCTCAATTGGTATGGGATTTTTCTTTTGTTGTGTTGTCACTTTATTACTGTTTGAGGTGCTGCATAAATACTTTACACATTGCCTCTAAGTGAAGCCTGACTGTTTTTGTGTATAGCTACCAGAGGTTCCAGTACAAGTAAATTTGGAGTTGCGTGTGGCTTCACCTTCACCTTGACAAGAACTGTGGTTGCTTCTTGAGTAGTGTTTCACCCCTCTCAATGGGTAATCCAATTTCCTACAGGAACCATAGTCTCTAACTCTGCCAATCTGACTGACATACTTGACAGAAGGAAGAATCAGCTTGGTAAACACAGCAATCGTATCAACCATCTGGAGCAGTGCATCTCGGACAGTGAGGCCCATATTCAAGAAATGTTAGTGCACCTTTGCGCCTTTTTTTAATGCAAAAGCGGCAGTAACCCTGCGCCATATTTATATTTTGTCACTAGACCTGCCTAGCAACAAAATATAAGAGTTAGCTTCAGTTTATGGGTGTGCCACCCTACCTTGCGTTGTTTAGCGACAATGATATGCAAGGTAGGCGTTCCCTGTCTAAAAATGCCGCTAGCTCTCCAGCACCATATTTACTGCCCGATGCAAAAATGACACACATTAAGGAACCGGTCCCAAAAAATGACTTAAAGTCCGATGAGCACCAATTTTTAACACCTGGTCAGACCAGCCATTAAAATGAGACCACACACTACTCCTTAAGGAAACCACAGAAAGAGTATTGGCAACCCCCTGGACAACATGGAACTCTTAATGCTCCAGTTGGGCAAACGCCACAGACAACAGCGACAACAACAGGTCCCACCAGCACCACTGCAGCAACCCCAAGCACCACCACAGCAGCCACAAAGGCAGCACAGAAGGTGGGAGATTATATTTTGACAGCGCACAACCATCATTGCGCTCAGGGGCCAAGATGTCTTCAGAACCTACTATCTTGTATATAAGCCACCATACCAATCATTACACAGACAACACACCAACCTAGTAGGACAAACAATACATACACCACATTAAACACACATGGACAGGGGAACACAGATGTTCAGACAACAACACATATGCCACATGACACACTACACTGGATTCACTGTGCATCACATACACTCATATGTACATAAAACCGGCACAACCTGACTGGCACACCATGTAAAGGACAGGTGGAGCTATGTCCTCTTTGAATACAGAAGCTGGACCCAAACCACTACAAGTGTCCACTGGTTGACAACTAAATACAGATCCCACACACATAACACCTAACAGCGAATAGCTCAACTATGTAAATGGCTTTGGCCATGTCAATGTAAAGAAAGTCACATATAGTAACAGCCCCACGTTTTGTCATAGTGTTGAAGCCTCTGGTGGCACCAATATCAAATGCCATCCAAGTGTTGCCATCACCAACTATATAGCATCTAAACATACCAGATGTACCGATTGTGTCCACCTTCTCCTGTCTGGTGCATTGTGCCACACACATAGGAATACAACATCACCAGACATGAAAGACCATGGGGCAGATTTATGAAAACTGGTGCTGCATCTAGTGCAGTGCCACTTTTCTTGTGCCCCCTTAGGGCCGCCCTAATGCCACCATGTGTGCACCGTATTTAATATATGGCACATCATGGCAGTAGTTAAGGAACTATCATCAGAATTTATGATGCTAGTTCGGCGCTTTGCAGGATTAGCAACAAAAAGTCAAACGTTAATCCTGCAAATCACCCAGAGGCTCATGGAAACCAATGGGAGCCTCCTTTTAAATCCTGCTCTAAGCAGGCATTAAAAGTGAAGAAAACAATTAAGCTAAGAAATCTTTTTGATTTCTTTGCACCATTTTTTGGCGCTCCCCCCCACAGGGGAACATCCTTTTGAATACATTATGCCTAGAGGAGGAATAATGTAGTGCATAGGGTTACAAAGTGGCGCAATACATGTATTGCGCCACATTATAAATTAAGCGCAGATAATTTTGTTCTTGTTGGGCCCCATTAGCATAAAAAAAAATTATGCTAATGTGGCACAAGAATGCGCTAGGAGCTCTTAAAACTGCCCCATGTGCAAGGATAGACACCTCACAGCACTCCTACAATCATACCTGGTAATTCCACAACTCCCTAACATGATTCCAGGGTACAATAGGACACTGTGGGAGCTGGACTACTGACAATGTACTGGGGGAAGGCAGAGATGCATGTGAATGAGGAGACATTGGACTTAGCAGGACTGGTCATGTGTTGCAGGGCATGGCAGATAAACACATCATTACCACTCCTGTCATACAGGTGTCTGAAAATGCATGCATACATCAATAAACATACCATTCAATGGTGCCACACTGTGCACATTATCGACATGCAGATATGTATGCCAGCCAGCAATTACCAACAACAAAACTATGTGCAAGGGAGCATTTCTAAGGGAAAAGGGGTGGGCATCACATGCTACACATAGGGCACAACACCTGTGTCATGGCCCGCAACACACAAAATAGGTTCTAAATCCACAAAAATCACTCACCTGCAGGTCTAAAGTGAATTGACTGAGGGCCACATGCCAGGAAAGTGGTGCAGCATCAACAGCTGCACCACTGTAGTTGTGCCCCTTTGCTGCACCCTACTGCAACAATGTGGGCACCGTATACAATAAATGGTACACTATGACGCAGAGTAGGTGCAATAGTGTCAAGATAATGGATGCCATAGTAGGACTCTGTAGGAGTGTTGAAAACATACCTGATAATTTCATGCACAGTACAGAGGGACACATTCAAAACTATGGTGTGCCCCCTCCTAACGCCTGCTCTTTAAAGGTGTTGAAAATGTCTGTGATAAACTATTTCTAGGAACCTTGGAGATATCTCTTCGCCAGTTTTGTTAGTACTCCTATTGTGTGAATCTCACCCTTGTACACATGATGGCTGGCACACAAATAATCTGCTGCAAAGGGTCACTAAGTGTTGCACTGCAAGAGTAGTGCCACATGGTAACATGGAGGCATGAGTTTGACCTTGTAGGGCTACCATAGTGTCAATACAAATGACGCTATTGTGGTGAAAGTAGATGGTAGGTTCCACTAACATTAGGACACAGCCTCAAATATCGACAACACAACACATATTTTGCATTGTTGAACTCTCAGTTCAGATTTAAATTGACAATCACCAGGTCCCTGAGCCACAACCCATGATAGTAATGTCCACCACCACAAACCAATGCAACCATTCAACAAAACAGGAACACACACAATACCAGAAGCACGTCTGAGTCACCACTCCACCTAAAAGTAACATCTGCCATGGCACATACGAAACCAGAACTATGCGCGACAGACAAATGTTCTCACATTCCTTTGCAGCTGACAATGAAGGGCACAGAAGGACATGAAATGTGGTGGAGAGGACATTTGGGCTCTTGAAGTCAAGGTTCAGTTGCCTGTCCCTGACAGGAGGAAGCCTGTTGTATGCACCACCCCTGGTATGCAAGATGATCCTTGTTTGTGCAATGTTGCATAACATATGTATTGAGACTAAAGTCCACTGGGATGAACTGGTAGATGTCCCCAATGAGGAGGACGATGACAATGGTGCAGCACAGGGACAACAAAACACTGCTGCTGCATTTCACAGAAGACAACAAATTGTACTGAACTTCTACACCTAGACAATGTACAACTAATATCACCCTGTAAATATCACCATTAAATCACTTAGCACCAGACTGTCCATGATGTACTCATTTTTCTGCTACATATACCATTGGAATGTTGCTCATACCTCAGAGAGCAGGAAAAAACCACAACAGTTACAATGATTGTTGGAACATAGGTTGTGATGTAAGAGGGCCTAGCGCCTCCATGCCACACATCAGGGTCACATAACTCACGCTCATGTGGCTCTCGAAGGCCAAGATCCACGCATCAGAAATACTAAGTGCATAGTGCAAAATCCTACCCCTTTCACTACATCGTTGCTATGCCAGGCAAGATGTATGCAAGGGGGTGTACATACGGTTGGACCTGTTTCCAAATGGTGTATTTGAAGATAAACAACTCAACTGTGTCACAACTCACGTGGGTAGCTGTAACGCCAGCACTGAGCACGTGTGACAAGGGGGAACACCACTGGTATCAATGGACCTTCATGGGCTGGTCAGGGTAAGGGACAAAACTTTGACCCTAACCCTACACCGTATATCAATGGTTACGTACTATGAGCACTATTGGTCCCAACCCTGCCACATGGGTGCTGTAGCGCAAATATTGCACACACATGTTGGATGTGGAGTGCAGTAAGGGTCGCTAGACAAGCGTAGCAGCAATAGATGCTGATCCACTCTCCACACATACACTGGTCCTCGCTCCTCTGGAGTCCCCAAGCGCCTCTACTCCTCCACAGAGCTCCTTGCTCTCAACCACAGCCAGAACACCGCCTGCACCCAAGCCGACCCCGGACACACCCACGGTCCTTTCACATGTCACTCATGCCACTTCTCCTGCACTCACACCAACAAGCGCCACATCAACTCCAAACACCCCAATCACCTTAGCTGCATCCTCCTCAACACCCGCTCCGTCCACAAGCACACCATTGAGCTTTGGGACCTACTCATGACAACCTCTCCCGACATCGCATACCTCACTGAAACATGGATGAACCCCTCATCGGAACCTGATATTGCCATAGCCATCCCGGAGAGATACAAAATCACCAGTAGAGACCGTATCGACAAACCAGGAGGAGGAATCGCCATAATACCCAGAAACTCCATCAGAATTTCCACCAACACCAATGACACCCTAGACGCCGCAGAGCACCTGCACTTTCAGGTACACATCAACCCCAACACCACCTTGAGAGAAACCCTTATCTACAGACCACCAGGACCCCGTCCCCATTCTGCAACACCATCGCCGATGCTATCAGCTCCCACACCCTCGCCTCCACGGAAAACCTACTCCTCGGTGACCTAAACTTCCACCTGGAGAACACTAACGACTGCAACTCCACTGGCCTGCTGGGCAACCTCGCAAACCTCGGCCTCAAGCAACTATTCACCTCACCCACCCACTCAGCCGGTCACACGCTTGATGCCATCTTCTCCTCCAGCAGCCACACTCCTTCACTCACACCACCAAACTCCATTGCACTGACCACCACTGTGTCCACTTCTCCTTCCTGAAGCCCACCACCCACCACCAACTACATCCTACCCCTTACCTCAAATGGAACAAGATCTCCAAGGAACAACTGATCTCCAACCTCTCCCAAGCTCCCCCACCCTCTACCAATGACCCCAGCGCCGCCGCCCTCAACCTCACACGATGGCTCAACGTATGCGCTAACTCCCTCACCCCACAAAAAAAAAAACAACACCCACGCCAACAAGACAGCCCTCGGTTCACCGCAGAACTGCAGACTTCCAAACGAGAATGCTGAAAAATTGAGAAAGCTTGGTGCCAAGAACGTTCAGTGAGCAACTTCTCCTTCCTCAAATCAGCCATGCGCAAACACCACCAGCTCATCCGGACCACCAAACAATCCTTCTACAAAGAACGCATAGACAACAACGCACACAACAGCAAAAAACTCTTTACCATCATTAAAGAAGTCACCAAACCCAAATCCTGCACCACCGACCCTCCGCACTCTCAAGACCTCTGCAACTCCATCTCCAGCTACTTCCACTGCAAGATCGCAGACATACGCGAAAGCTTCACATCAACGCCATCCACCATTACTACCACCGACGCAGCCAACACCACAGCACCCACCACGCCAAAGTGCTGAACACCTGGACCCCCACCAATGATGAAGAAACCAGCAAAACCATGAGCTCCATTCACTCAGGCTCCCCAACAGACCCTTGCCCCACCACGTCTTCAACAAGGCTAGCCAAATCATCGCTCCCCAGCTCTGGGCCATCATCAACAGCTCCTTCGAGACCGCAACCTTCCCAGATATTTGGAAACATGCCGAAGTCAAGGCTCTCCTCAAGAAACCCAAAGCAGACCCCGAAGACCCCACAAACTACAGCCCTATCTCTCTACTCCCCTTCCCCGCAAAGGTCATAGAGAAGATAGTAAACAAACAACTGTCCCGCTTCATGAAGGACAACAACATACTCAACGTCTCCTAGTCTGGATTCTGCAAAAAACACAGCACCAAAACTGCCCTCATCGACTGCACAGACGACATCAGGACCAGATTGGACAAGGGTGAAACCGTCACCTTCATCTTTCTAGACCTCTCTGCAGCATCGACACCATATGCCACCACATCCTTTGCACACGCTTTTTCGACGCCGGAATTCACAACAAAGCCATGGACTGGCTCACCTCCTTCCTCTCCGAAAGAACCCAAAGAGTTCACCTCCCTCCATTCTGCTCTACAGCCACCAAGACCATTTGTGGGGTCCCCCAAGGATCCTCACTCATCCCCACCCTGTTCAATATCTATATGGCTCCGCTCGCCAGCATCGTCCACCCTCACGGCCTCAACATCATTTCATTCGCCGACAACACCCAGCTCATCCTCTCCCTCACGAGGAACCCATCTACCGCGAAGAACAACCTACACGCCGGACTCCTCGCCATTGCTAGCTGGATGACAGCAAGGCACGTTAAATTGAACTCAGGAAAATCCAAGATCATCATCTTCGGATCCAACAAGAAAGCATGGAACGACTCCTGGTGGCCTGCCACCCTAGGACCACCCCTGACACCCACCACCCATGCATGCAATCTCGGCATTATACTTGACTCGTCTCTCTCCTTGACTCAGCAAATCAACACCATTTCATTCTCTTGCTTCAACACCCTCTGCATGCTACGCAAGACCTTCAAGTGGATCCCAATAGAAACTAGAAGAACGGTCACCCACGCCCTCATCAGCAGCAGACTGGACTGCAGCAACGCCCTCTACGCAGGGACCACAGCCAGGCTACAGAGAAAACTCCAGCACATCCAGAACGCCGCTGCACGTCTCACCCTCAACCTCCCTCTCCACAAGCACATCTCCACCCACCTAAGATCCCTACACTGGCTGCCCATCAACAAAAGGATCGTCTTCAAAATCCTAATCCACGCTCACAAAGCACTCCACAACACTGGACCGGCCTAACTCCCGACCCGCCAGCTCCGCTCCGCCGACCTCGCCCTCGCAACAGTCCCCCGCAACCAATGCACCACCTCCGGTGGCAGATCCTTTTCCCACCTTGCTGCCAAAACCTGGAACTCCCTCGCCACCAACCTATGCAAGACCCAGGACCTCCTAACTTTCAGGAAGCACCTCAAAACATGGCTCTTCGAGCAGTAACACCCCCCCAACCCCTCATTCCCCCAGCTCTTTGAGACCCTAACGGGTGAGTAGCGCGCTTAAGGAATTTGATTGATTGATTGATTTATTGATTCACACATATGCCCCATAGCCAAGAATGATCTATAAAATGGGAGAATGCACCACCACATGAATGTGTGGGTGGAATGTAGGCAGAGTCTATAGGACTTCCAATTTATTTTCTTACACATGTCACACAACTGTGCTGTCTTGACATATGCCTGCAGCTAATCTGGAAATACATCTGGAAGACTGATGTACCAGTGTATAGCCTAGGTAGGAAAGGGCTTGCAATTACCTACAATGACTGATATGTGTCTGCAAGGTAACCCAGTATAGTCTGTATGATACCATCACACACCACATATAAAAACACACCTCTCATTGACACTCACATGCCTGACCAAGAGAAAGTGACCTACTGGGACCAATACCTTAAAATGTCTAAGTCTCCCACATGCCAGTCCGGTTTGGGATGTACATGTAAGTCTAGCAATGTCCAAACATGTCACAGACCCATGCCAAATTGTATGAGTGAAGAAGGAGACAGATATGTTGCATATGGCAAATCAAATATTCATAGCTGAGATGACTTCACACACTAATGAGATATATTCATGGTGAAAGTGACATAGGTTGTGGAATGCACATGTACCCCAAAAGATGCCCATGTACACCAAAGGATATGGAGGAACAGCTCAGAAACTCCCTCATACAAGTGGAGATACAACATGGGGAGGTCACTTGGACACTACACAAGTGCTGTGGCTGGTGTACTGGCATGTGTGTGTGGAAGTCATGTAATCTAGCAAAGCCTGGAAATGGGAGGGAAACTATCATGCAGCCAGTAGAAGAAGATGTGTACACCTTCAAATTACACAGTCTCACATAACATTCTGTTCATGTAAGACCGGACAATTTTGCAGTAGATGTGTACAAAGTGTAAGCGCCCTAAAGAACGCCAGTAATGTAGGATCAAATCAATTCCACACAAGATATGCCAGTAATGTTGGAGGAGGTACACACATAGACCAATACTGACAGTGCAACACAACAATGTTACCATGTGATCACCCGACATATGTTCACAGAGGATATGTAGGTGAGCTTATAACTCATTCATGTTTGCAACAACAACGATGTAGTTACCCATTGCATACTACTATTCTGACAGAAGGCAGTGACAGATGACATAATTTGTCCCTTGGGTCAGAAAACATAAACGAGTTATACTAGAGATACATGCCTTACTGAAGCTGCATATGGAAAATACAAACAATTTATGTCAGACCATGCCAAATGATGAGACGTGTCCTACAGCCAGCAGCCAGTCCACTGTACACGATAGGGCAAACCTGACATCAAGTACCCCAAAGGAAATTAAAAATGCCGGGCCATGGGATCCATTTGTGCAGGTGTCTGTCTGCAGGGGACAGCGCATTGTGCTGCTGAAGAGCTATCATGATGAGGGTAGATCCACGTCCAACACCCCTAACTCCCATGCTGAGGCTGCATTGACACTTGACACAGTCAGGGGCCTGATGCATGTGCACAGTGAACTGAGCTGAGTGGAGTACCGTCAACCTGCAACCATGGATCTGTGTGGGCACACAAAGTCCCACAGGGGCAGTGATGACTAGGGGGCCATCATTGCCTAACTGCAACCCTCTTACACAGTTGTATGCCATTGTATGTAACAGTCATAACAAACATGTTGTGGTCAATTGTGTGTATCTAGTTTGTGCCTTGCACATATGTCTCAATTCTCAGTACACATGTACCACTTCAATGGTACGGGCCTGGTGTTGTGTATTGGAGTATGCAAAACAGGCTACTTTCACTAATGAAAATGTGTTTGTATCACATGATTATGCATAGACCTAAATGACCTTCAGATATGTCCCATATAAGGAAACATAGGTGGCACTGACATGTCTATACAGCTATTAAACAATTGCCAAGATATGTCCATGCTGGAAGATAGATTTGTGAGGTTTCATATTCCATTAACACACCGCTTCAGCATTCTTTACACATATTACACTATACGTCTTTCCACACACACATCACATACCAACCTTCAATGACACATGTTTAGCCCCTGTAACAAGATATGTGAACCTGGGTGCACTGTCATCCTTCCCAACAAAATCCATGCATTCCCATTATGAGTCATAAATGTTGGCCCAAACGGCAATATACCATACTATGCTGTTTCAAAAAATTACATCTGGCCCCTGTTCGTCAAGTGCAAGTCGACAGACCTTGTCAGCCCGCATGGGTAGAAATACCATGCATGACTGTCCTGCGCCAATTATTTTTCTGCAAAGGCAAATACCTAGCTAATCAACAAAATGACACCTGGCCCCTGCACGACAATCACAAGTCAACAGGCCTTGTCAGTCTTAATGGGAAAAAAAAACATGCATGACCGTCATGTGTAAAAAAAAAAAAGATGGATATCAGAAAAAGTGTTGCAAACGCCCAGGAAGTGATGAAACAGGACTTCCTTGCTACATACATGGTACATTGATTTCACTTTTACTTCACAGTCTTTTTGTCTGTGATTGTGAGAGGGTGTGTGGAGCTTGTGCTGGTCGAAGAGTAGTGTCTTAAGCAAACGGAACTTAAGAGAGCTTAGCTATGGGAAGGTGCAGACTACTTGCACATTCCTCTTTGTGTATCTCATATACCCCACAAAGTGTCAAATATCAGACACACGTGTACTGGTTTTGTAAGACAGGCCTGCCCAGTATTACAGAGAGTACGGGGCAGGCCTGTGTCTGCGCCTG
This sequence comes from Pleurodeles waltl, assembly GCF_031143425.1. Taxonomy (NCBI): domain Eukaryota; kingdom Metazoa; phylum Chordata; class Amphibia; order Caudata; family Salamandridae; genus Pleurodeles; species Pleurodeles waltl. The sequence continues at coordinate 199,635,396 of NC_090447.1, forward strand.
CACCAGCACATAATTGACCAGCCTGCGCCAACACAGGCATAGTTGTGCCACAGTGCAAGTGTGTCTGTGTTGAGGGGAGTGTCTATCTGCAGGTACGTATCCCTTCCTGGACATAAACAGTCTACATTGGTGACAATGGCAGCCCACATAGTAGTGGCAAGACATCCGTTATGTTATGTTGTTAATGTGCAGGAAGGGGCACATACGTGCACATAAGCAAACATCCATGGCATTTCAGCTCTACTGTGTGTGCCTTCAAATGGCGCACACATATAAGAAGCAAGAAAGTATCAATGCATTCCTCAACACTTTGCAACGCTTACACCACCCCTGGGCTGTTGTTAGTCTTTTGGCGCTGGCAACAAGTAAGATGTCTTCAACATCTGAGGCAGCATCAAAAGCAACGGGTATTACAATGGAACGGCCACTGCAACAACCATTCCATGCCCCTCTGATGCAGAATACTGTGTTATGCTGTCCCATATATATATCAAGGTGTTACGCTACAAAAAAGCTGCATAACAGATCCTTGTACATATGGTGCAGTAAAAAGCACCACAGGAGCATCAGAGAAAGTGATGCTGTGGTGGTGCCAAGGCCACCATTATCTGGCCCTTTGTGTTAAAGATAAAATTGTAATGTTTGGCAGTCCTATCACAAACCTGACTTGCTTACTCAGCTTAACAAGTTGAATGTGTAACAGCTGTCCATGAACATAAATGTTCAAAAATAACTAAGCTACGTGCTCCTGTCATGTCTTGCAGGAAGACCTCCACCCTACACAATTGGAGAGGTGTCCCAGTTTGAAGACCCCCATGCAGCCAGTAAGTGTCACTTTGTGTGTCACATGTGTCCTTCCAGAATTTTGTGTGAGAGGGTATGATGTGTGCAATGCAATGTTGAAATGTCATGTGTGACCAATGAGATTACATTATCTGAGTTAGGCTATAGACATCATGTCTGATGCAATGTTGATGATGTTGATTAAGCTGATTGTTGCTGAAGTTCCAACGTGTGCTGCTATGGAATTGTGGGTGCTAGGAAAAGGAAAGCGTGCCTGTTGCCAACATATTCGTTACTGCACGTTTTACAGCACAGTGTGCCACACGTTGCTTTAAGTTACTCAGGAAATGGTACAAATGATGTATATGTGTTGAAATCTCTAGGGGGTTTATGTTGGTGACATTTGTACCACTGGAACCCCACTACTCACCAGAATTTAAGTGAGGCAGTGTCCATGCAAGGAGCACTATTGTGCTGGACAACAGTCATTTGAGTACGCAATGAGAATACAACTCTGCTCCGGATGGATGTGGGACATGTCTATGGATTGTAGCAGATGAGATGTGTTCAGATTTACCAACATGATCTACCCATCATGATAATTGTGAGTGAGCTTGGTCACATCATGTGTGTATAGAATGTGAATGCTGAGTGTATGCCTGGTACTTCGGAGAAGTTAGGCATGCATGTTGACAGGTAGTTCAATGAGAAGGAATACTGTACCACAGGGTAGGGGGCTATAGGTACAAAATCTGTAGACACTATAGATGTACCTCTATGGGCACTAAACATGAACTGTACATAGGGGCTCATTATAAGCAATGATGTGTCCCTTGTGACGTGTGTTCTGAGCAGGTGTTAACCCAAGGACACATGAATCATGCATTGTTGGAAATGGCCTCTCTGAAGGGTCACCCCAAAACCTTTTACCTTCTTCCTCTTCTTTTGCTGGCTCTAGGACTCTGCACACTTTACTACTGCTAAGCAGTGCTAAAGTGCATGTGCTGTCTCCCTAAAAACATGGTAACATTGGCTCATACCCAATTGGCATATTTAATTTACTTGTAAGTACCTATTAAAGTGCACTACATGTTCTTAGGGCCTGTAAATTAAATGCTGCTAGTGTGCCTGCAGCACTGGTTATGCCAGCCAAATACGTAGCCCCTTAACCATTGTCAGGCCTGTGTATGCAGTTCCATTGCCACTTCGACTTGGCATTTAAAAGTACAGCCTTAAACTCCCCTCTTTCTACATATAAGTCACCCCTAAAGTAGGTCCTAGGTAACCCATAGGGCAGGGTGCTATGTAGGTAGAAAGCAGGACATGTACTTGTGTGTTTAGATGTCCTGGTAGTGGAAAACACCTAAATTCATTTTCTACTACTGTGAGGCCTGCTCCTTTCATAAGATAGCATTAAGGCTACAATCATACACTGTTTGAGTGGTAGATGCTAATCACAAAGGGGTATCCACGTCATATTTAGTATGGCCAGAATGGTATTAGAAAATCCTACTTATTGGTGAGGTTATATTTTATACTACTATTTTAGAAATGCCACTTTTAGAAAGTGAGCTTTTTTCTGTACTTAAAATCCATCTGTGCCTTACAGCCTGTCTCCAATAAATGTCTGGGCTGGCTGGTTGACAGCTTCCTTGTGCACTTCGCCCAGACAATGACAAACACAGGACATTCAGTCACACTTGCACTCATCTGCATATTGAATGGGTCTTCCTGGGCTGGAAGGGTGGAGATCCTGACACTTACATTTCAAAGGCTGGTGGCCTGCCCTCACACAATGGACTGCTAAACCCCCTACTGGGACCCTGGCAGACACACCTGTACTGAAAAGGGACCTTGTCTCCTCAACTTGAAAGGCATTTTGGGGTCTATAAACGGGGTTCCTGACCACATCAAATCAGACAGTTCTGGACCTGAATGTGCAACCTGTCAAGAGGAACTGCCTGGCTGCCCAAAGGACTCATCTTGACTGCTGTGCTGATAAGGACTGCTGCCATACTGTTGCCCTGCTGCCTTGCTGCCCTCTAACTTTGCTGAGAAGTGCTCTCCAAGGGCTTGGACTGAGCTTCCCTCCCGTTTCCTGAAGTCTCAGGGCCACAAAGACTTCATCACTTCAGGAAACTCCTTGTGTGCTGAAAATTGACACAGAGCCGGACGTAAACGATGCACCGCTTGCCTTGTGCCGAAAAAATCACTGCACAGCCGAACTGGAATGACGCAGCTCGACTTCCCGAGTGAAAATTCGAAGCAGCGTCTGCCTTGTGACCGGAAATTCAATGCATAACCCTGGTGGTTGGACGCACAGCTGAACCGGAACAATGCAGCTCAACTTCCCAAGTGACGAGTCAATGCAGCGCCTGCCGTGTGACAGAAAATTTGAGGCATCGCCATACTGGATCGAAGCAACACCTGCGGCTTCGTCTTGCATGCCCAGAATTTCCCCGCATTGTCCCTGGGCGTCAAAAAGATCACCACATCTCAGTGAGCAATCAAAGCTGCGCGCCGGAAATTGACTCTAAGCACCTTGCAGCTTGGAAAGAAATGAAGCATCGTCTGTGCCGTGCCGTAAATTCCGATGCACACCCTATTTTTCTACACATCTTCTCCTGTGTGGTCTCCGTGTGTGTTATTTTTTACACAAACCAGATACTTTGTGCAAACAAGAGACAACTGTTAATTTCTAAAATTTAAGACTCTTTTTAAACTTGCAAAAGTGATATCTCAAATTCTGCTTATTGAATCTTTATAGTTTTTTACCTTAATTTAACCAGATAAATATCATATATTTTTCTAAACTTATGTGGTGGATTACTGTGGTGATTTCACTGGGTCACTGTATGATTTATTGCACAAATACTTTACACATTGCCTTCTACATTAAGCCTGACTGCTCAGTGCCAAGCTACCAGAGGGTTGGCACAGGATAATTTGGATTGTGTGTGACTTACCCTGATCAGGATTGTGGTCTCTATTTGGAGAAAGGTGAATACCTCTGCCAACTAGGGACCCCATTTCTAACAGCATTCCTTAGAATTCCCTGTGCTATTTTTCCTGTCCCCCTACCGGGTGAACCCCATCTTGCATCCATGATGCCTGGCCAAGGCTTGCCATAGCACAAAGGGTTGTCAAATTGGTGGAATGCATGCATTGCTCCACTTTTTGACTACGGCACAGCAATTTGGGACTTGTTGGGCCACTTGATCCTCACTAGTATACTGGCACAAATGTTACACAAGGAGGCAGACAGTAGTCTACTTACCTCTGGGTCCTAATTGTTAACAATGGTTAGTCATTTAGCCAGTGACATGTACATGATACCGTAGATGGCTGGTAGGAGGTTTAGTCTTGATTTGGAGATTGAGATTGTTGTGGAATGTCGGGTGGACAGCATGTGACATCTCAGGATGCTGGGTACATTGCACATTTGTTCTACCTCTACTCAATGCAGTATTTGATGCCATGCTCTCCTCCTGTTTTAGCTGCCACTATGACCAGAGCACAGAAATGTGCTTTTGAAAAGAGGGCAGAACTTTTCCATCACATCATGGAGGTCCAGACAGGTTACCTAAAGATGGTGAGTAGGTATCGCTGTGAAGAATCTTCAGGGGCTTGGCTTTCATTTCAACATGGGGGACCTCTGCTACAGGCCACTACTGTGCAGGGGACATTGGGCACAACATCTGGGGTCAGGGGGGCCTCAGCTGGTCCAGCCCCCTTCACATCATCAGCACCTATGCCTAGTCAGCCACTGCAACAGGCACCTGCCGCAGCCACATCCTCAAACTTTGAGGCAGACATGAGGAGGGACATGGCAGCCGTAATGGCAAGGTTAGGCCAACTTGAGAAGGACAATGCCAGAAACTACAAGTTGCTGAAGTTTTGTTAAAAAAAAGCTGAAGAAGCTCTAAACATGCTGATCCACAGTCTCCCAGCTCCTTCCCTTCTCCTGTTGTATATTTTTTTAGCAGTTTTAGTGGGTTTTAAGTGGGTAATGATAGATTAGTTAAAAAAAACTAGGTGAGTAGTAGGATAGAGAAAGTATAGTTGGGGGTTGGTTTTAGTATTTTTTGTTTTGTTTTGGGGGTTGGGTGGGGTTATGTATGGGGTTCTATGTTCATTTTTATTTTTTTTAAACAAAACAATTTTAAAAATCCAATAAAAAATTAAAAAAAATACATATTTGTTTAAGATATAGGTTAAGTTAGTATATGTGTTTGACCTACTCGTTCCTTGTCAGTAACGAGGTGAGCGGACGATGTTTAATGTGTGGCATTAAATGTTTAAGATAAGTTTAGATTAGGATAGATAGCTGTAGGGGTAAGATTAAATAAGTTAGTATAGGTTAGTTTAGTGTAGGTTAGTGTCTAGGTTCGGTTTTAATAAGGTGTTTTTTAAATATTTTAATAAATCCTTTTAGTTTTAGACAATTAGGTCTCCATGTTGATTGATTGTCTGGGTGTTCTCATGTGTGCACTGGCCAAGTTAGAGGAATGTCTTAGGACATGCTTCTTGTATTGATTTACATGTATGACTATGTGTATCTCCTATGACCAAGGAGCTGTGAGATTGGCTGCAATATGACATCAGCTACTCAAAATATCTGTCATCCCCAGTTCCTGAAATTCACATTGTGTATGTATACAGAATCTTTGGCAGGTAAATATGGAACTTCAACTGTCATCACTGAGGTCTGTCAGAGATAATGTTGTAAAGTGTGGCACATATTACATTTAGGGTAAATATCCTGGCACACTGACAGCTGCCCATCACTGATCTGTTTTGCCTCTTCTGTTCCACACATATTCGTTGTACCGTTGCTCTCATCTTGGAAAATTCCAGACTCCTGGTTCTGACCCATACATGCATATGTCAACTTGCATGGACATCTGTTCCATACATGTTTTTAAGGCTCTGTAAGTTAGTTGTAGCCCACAACACCATCAGTCACCTTTTTCATGTTAGACTCCTAGGGGCATATTTATACTCCGTTTGCGCCGAATTAGCGTCGTTTTTTTCGATGCAAATTCGGCGCAAAACTAACGCCATATTTATACTTTAGCGTTAGACGCGTCTAGCGCCAAAGTATGGGCAAATAGCGTCATTTTTTTGCGTGAACGCCTTCCTTGCGTTAATGAGATGCAAGGAAGGCGTTCCCGTCTAAAAAAATGACGGCGACGCAAATGCGTCGTATTTATACTCCCGGGCAAAAATCACGCCCGGGAGTGGTCGGGTCAAAAAACCCCGCATTTGCGCCACTTTTTAACGCCTGGGTCAGGGTAGGCGTTAAGGGGCCTGTGGGCTCAAAATGAGCCCACAGGTGCCCTCCCCTGCCCCCAGGGACCCCCCCTGCCACCCTTGCCCACCCCAGGAGGACACCCAAGGATGGAGGGACCCACCCCAGGGACATTCAGGTAAGTTCAGGTAAGTATACATTTTTTTTTTTTTATACTTTTTTTTGGCATAGGGGGGGCCTGATTTGTGCCCCCCTACATGCCTCAATGCCCAATGACCATGCCCAGGGGACAGAAGTCCCCTAGGCATGGCCATTGGGCAAGGGGGCATGACTCCTGTCTTTACTAAGACAGGAGTCATGTAAATGGCGTCTGGGCGTCGGTAAAAATGGCGCAAATCAGGTGGAGGTGATTTTTGGCGTCAACCTGACTTGCACCATTTTTAAGACGCCCTAGCGCCATTTTTCCCTACGCCGGCGCTGCCTGGTGTACATGGTTTTTTTCCACGCACACCAGGCAGCGCCGGTCTGCTTGCGCCGGCTAACGGCATTCAATAAATACGGCGCCCCCATGGTGCTTCAGAATGGCGTTAGCCGGCGCAAAATTTTTTGACGCTAAACTGCGTTAGCGCAGTTTAGCGTCAAAAAGTATAAATACGGGCCCTAGTGTGTGGATGTGTGTCTGACAGTAAGTCACACATGTAATTAGGCTCTGTTCTTATAGACATAGCTTCACACAATGCATACATTTAGATGAGTTGATGGATCACAGTAAAAGTTGACATGATACATGTGAATATGGAGGTTTATTTACATGTTCAAGTGTATTTTCCAATGCAATACAATGTCCAGTTCACAGACCCCATGAGAGATCCTGAGCCATTTGTTGTACATTCAGGGGCATATTTATACTCCGTTTGCGCCGAATTAGCGTCGTTTTTTTCGACGCAAATTCAGCGCAAAACTAGCGCCATATTTATACTTTGGCGTTAGATGCGTCTAGCGCCAAAGTATGGGCAAATAGCGTCATTTTTTTGCGTGAACGCCTTCCTTGCGTTAATGAGATGAAAGGAAGGCGTTCCCGTCTAAAAAAATGACGGCGACGCAAATGCGTCGTATTTATACTCCCGGGCAAAAATCACGCCCGGGAGTGGTCGGGTCAAAAACCCCCGCATTTGCGCCACTTTTTAACGCCTGGGTCAGGGTAGGCGTTAAGGGGCCTGTGGGCTCAAAATGAGCCCACAGGTGCCCTCCCCTGCTCCCAGGGACCCCCCCTGCCACCATTGCCCACCCCAGGAGGACACCCAAGGATGGAGGGACCCATCCCAGGGACATTCAGGTAAGTTCAGGTAAGTATACATTTTTTTTTGGGTGGCATAGGGGGGCCTTATTTGTGCCCCCCTACATGCCCCTATGCCCAATGACCATGCCCAGGGGACATAAGTCCCCTGGGCATGGCCATTGGGCAAGGGGGCATGACTCCTGTCTTTACTAAGACAGGAGTCATGTAAATGGCGTCTGGGCGTCGTTTAAAATGGCGCAAATCGGGTTAAGACGATTTTTTAGCGGCAACCTGACTTGCGCCATTTTTAAGACGCCCTAACGCCATTTTTCCCTACGCCGGCGCTGCCTGGTGTACGTGTTTTTTTCCACGCACACCAGGCAGCGCCGGTCTGCTTGCGCCGGCTAACGCCATTCAATAAATACGGCGCCCGCATGGCGCTTCAGAATGGCGTTAGCCGGCGCAAAATTTTTTGACGCTAAACTGCGTTATCGCAGTTTAGCGTCAAAAAGTATAAATACGGGCCTCAGTGTGCAAGGGTGAGGGACATGTCATGAGACATGGGCAGGAGAAGTGTGCTTTAGTGAGGAGGTGTCCACATTCACAATAGGTAGGAATTGAGATAATGACAGTCTATAGCAGATAAGTCAACAGTGGTTGAGTGAAGATGGCTCATTGCCAGCTGTCACAACACTGGCATGATTTTAAGCCCAGAACTAAGAAGAAACTGTCCATGTGGCACTGACTGGTGCTACTGGGTAGTTTTACGTGTGAATGTTGTTCCTTCCACATCTTCATCCTCTGATGTGTGTGGTGCATCCTGTGCCATGGGTGTTGCTGTTGTTGAAGTTGAGAGGAGCCACACACAAATCAGGTGATAGAGATGTGGAATGAAAGGTTCCGGAAGCTGCCATTTGTGAGAACACATAAGGCATCACTGCAGCAAGGAGAAACTTCTGATTTCTCAGCACCACAGCAACATCACGGTGGTAAGCAGCCATGTTTTCCCTGAGGGAGGCCACTTCACGCTGTTTGGACTCCAGAGTATTTTGTATAGCCCCTAGCCTTTTGTCTGTCATGCTGCTGCATCTTTGGGAGGGCAATTGTTGAATCCTCTGCCTCATGACAGCAGCTATGTCAGCCAGGGACTGCTTGAGTCCATGTAGTGGGGAGTGGGGAGTGGGTGCCTCTGATGGCGGCTGAGTTGTCCTTATTTAGACTAAGGAACCTCTGCACTCCCTCTAGGCTGCCTGCGATGGTCCTATTCCCACCGAACCTGCTTGGCAAGTTCCTACTTGACTATTACCACTGTCCTCTGAAAGGTGATGTCTGGGTCCTTGGAGTCGATGGGTATGGCAGGACTGGTTGGTGCTGTGTGTTGGGTGGTTCATGTGGAGACTCTGCAATGCTGTGTGTCCTCCCTGCAACTGGAGGTGGTATCTGGAGAGAACCTAGACATCCTGGAGAGTTTCTTCATTGATGGTTAGTAGCTTGTCATCCATTTCATCTGTAAAATCCAGGACAGGCAGGAGGTAAAGCATCATCCTCTGCAATAAGATAGTGAAATGTCAATCTTTGACTGTAGTGGCTATTGATATGGCTCATCATTTACTTGCTACTGGAGACTCAGTGACATGTTACAGACCCTCGGTTTTAGTTGTTAATTATGTGTTGCATTGTGCATCACACATGAGGTAACCTTTCAAGGTATTTTGTGTATTGATCACACACCACCATCTTCCCTGCAGGCCCCTTGCCCCTGCCACTGACTCCATGGTAGCACATCATTTACCTTCCTATTCACCATAGTGGACATTCCCACAGTAGTGTAATGTGTGTTGTCACTCTTTTGGTGCGTTACTGCATTGGCACCATGAATAATGGCACTAGTACAGCAAAGCACAGGTAGGTTAATTGCTTCAATGCTTGTGTTACTTTGTCATCTGCCTTTAGCAGGCCCCACACGTGTGCTAATTGGATGGCACAGTGCAACCATTTTGGATTGTCTGCCCCATTAGTTCATCCCTCCCTCCATTTGGGACATTTCCTTGCATAAAGAGTATCTGCCACAGGCATATGTTGGTGTAAGGATGTACAATGTTGATCAATGAATGCATTTTGAGACTTTGTTAATGTGGCATAAGTGGAATGGGCAGCTTGGATCCACAAGGGCAACTATTTGTATGATGGTACAGTTGCATTATGGGTTAGTGACATTGTGCCCGTAGTGAAACATTGATGCCACTTGTGCCAGTTCTTACTCATGAAGGTGTCCCTTTATGCACAACACCAACCATTCACACAACACAGACATCCTTTTTAAATGGTGAAATTGAAGCTACTTGTACAGCAGCACAAATGATGATCACAAACATACCCCATGTGTTGTATGAGTTCACTTTTGTGCCCATTCCCAAATGGCGCATGGAGATTTGTGAGAGTTGTTGTTGGGCCACCCTGTGTGGGATGCGTTCCACATGTTACACACTGGGGCCCTGATTTCTTCTCAAGTGGTGCATCTCTGTGCAGCAGCAATAATAGTTGCACCGCACTGCACCACTTTTGACATTCAGGGATGCACTGTGTTTTCTGGAATACGGAACGCCCCTGCCTTTCCCCCAGCACCTGTGCAGATTTTTTCTCCCTGCACCAGTGAAGGCATCATAAAGCAAAGTTACCTGCGTTGAGGGGATAAATTGTTTTTATGCAGGAAGGTGCCCCTTCCTGCACCTAAACAATCTGTTATGGCAAAGTGGCATTTCCATGTGTGCTGCACAATGCAGAACACATGAGAAGGGCAATGACATGAGGAGGATGGGAAGCATTTTTCCTTGTTGCGCCATCCTGACACCACCCCTGGGGTGGTATTGACTTTAGTCACAGTCTCTGGTGAACATGTTGTCTTGGATCTGGGGAAACAACAATATGCAATGGGTGTTGTTGTGGCACAGCCACACTGACTGCACGTCCCTTCCAGGCAATGTGCTGTGTGTGTAGGGGCCATATTTACAAGGCGGTGTTAAGCCACAGTAAGTGGCTTAAGACCACATTGTGTAAATGCCAGAGTGCAATGCACCACCAGAACATCACTAAAAGTGAGGCTTGGGTGGCGATGGAGCCTTTCGATACTGGCCCTATGTGTCCCGATGCGACCCTTTAGCATGCACTGAGGGTGTCCTATGTGCCTCCCCCTTCTGCCATTTGTGAGATTCCAGATAGTCCCCCCCTGCAACTTTCCCTACAATTCCAGTAACCAGCTCCTCCAGGATGACCACTGCCACCATCTCCTCCAGCTCATCCAGATCCTCCTGGGGTGCTGGACTCCTACCTCCAGTCTGCAGTGCTGCTTTTTGGTTCTTGGCCAGCTTCTCCTTTGTCCGGCGCATGCAATCGTGTAAGCGCTTCTTGCAATCAGTGAGAGTCCTCTTCACCTCTGCCATGCTGTTGACTTTATCTACTATTGCCTGCTATATAGCCTTTCTCCCACCTATTGGCAATGTAGAGGTGACGAAGAGCTGGTGTTGGTGCTCCGTCTCGGACCAAGATGTCATTCTCCTCCTCACTAAAGCGACACTTCGGCTACCTCTTCTCCTTCTCTTGGGACTTTGCTGGACCCTCTTGACTGGTACTCGGCTGATTGGGATCTCCCTGGGGACTCGCCTAGCCTGCATTCTCCATCTTGTCTTCCCAAGAGTTTTTTTTCTTGCTTGAGCATTTTTTTTTTTTACTCTAATGCGGTTAAATATGGCACTAACCCATTTTGCATCAATAAATGTGCCGCAAAACATTCTAACACACTATTGTAGCATTAGCGTTATTTTTACTTATGGCATGTCGCAGTGGTTAGAGTCATTTTTTTTACACTAGCCATTCCTTAGTGCCATCTTGCGTCATTTTTTAAATATGGTGTACAGATGCGCTAGGGAATGGCATTAGCTTGCAGTGATTATTTTGATGCACAACTGCGCTAGCTCAGTTGTGCATAATTTTTCTTAAATATGGGTCTGAGTATTCTGTCAGCGGCAGATATGTAAGGGTTTCTTGCATAGAGAAAACAGTGACAGCCATCCGGGCAACAATGAAGATTTGGAAGCCCAATTATGCAGCAATAATTTGTGTATTTTGGGAATCCCAGAGTTCATGGCTATCACCAGCTATGTGGACAAAGTGCTAAAAACAATGTTTGATAGTGCTACCTTTACTTCCCACTTGTCAGTTGAGAGGCCATATAGAACTTTAGGCCAACCATCTCTCCCTGACACCCCTATCGCCCAATAATCATTTGACCAATGAACTTCAGAAGTTGCAACCTGGTTCTCCACCTGATGGGGGAGAAATATGATCTTGTGCATGGACAAAACAAAATTTTCATTTATTCCGACTTCACTGTTTAATTGCAGGTAGTGAGGCATGCATTTCTCCCACTAAAAAGAATACTTCAAAATTCAGGTCTTCAGTGTTCCCTTCCCTACTCCGCCAAGTTGCAGACCACTATTAACAGCAAACAACACTTGTCCACTAGCCCAAAACAGGCCTCCAAGGTCTTTTTCAGACACCCTTGCCAGTCTCTGGACCAGGGCAAATATAACATTGATGCTGATTCTGCCAGACTCCGTGATAATCTCTGTGGCTCTGTTCTCCATTCATTGCAGCAGCATACATTAACAACTCTAATTTTGTGGCATGCTAATCTCCACTACTCTGCTCACAATCATAATTTACTGGGTTCCATGCTGCTATAGTTCTACTTGTCTACTAATGCATACTTGCTCCTTTTCTATGCTGCATACATGTTTGCCTTGTTCACTCCTTGTGAATAATCTCTGAATTGGGACCTTCTTTAACAATGCTATCCGGTGCCTTATAAACACTAATTTCAGTCTTTTATAATAGGCTACCTGCTCAATATAGAGCAAGAACTCACCCTGCAACTTGGCAACTTATGGCAGACGTTAAAATTTCATTTCTCTCTTTTTTCTTTTCTTTCTTTTCTGTGAGCTAAACTGGGGAAGGCATACTTATGTCTAATACTGGTGATTTATCAGAGTGGGAGGAGGTGGATTCAACAGGGAGTTCAAACTATTCAAGGCGCTTGGACATTGCAATGCACCTCGCTCAATCAGCAGTGTCATGGCTAAAACTTGTTTGTGATTCATCTGGTCCCTATGTAGCTTCATCATGCTCTAGGCCAACTACCCCCTTGTGTTAGGTATGTGTCCTCTTACATTACTGATGATATGTAATATACAAGGCCTGAACGGCCTATGTAACTTCTTCCACATGCTAGCATATCTGCAAACAGCATAGATGTAGGTCTCCTGTAGGGGATGCAACTCACTAGTCACACAGCTTAAAAACTACAAGCTAATTCGGCACAGGTGACTTTAGAGGCCCTCTAATCTTCAAATGCGAAAGCAGTTGCTATTGTTAACATAAAATATGTCCTCTGCAGTAAAACCAAGTCATATGAGTTGCTGAGGGCAGATATAATATCCTACAGGGTATTTAGTCAGGGAAATTTAGCACAATGCAATATATACAAGCCTAATAATAACTGTCCTGAATATTTCCACCTACTATGGCTAGAAATATTTCAGTTTGGCATGGGACGATTAGCGTGGGTCAGGGGAATTAATGTACTTGACCCTGGCTTTAATAGGCTGGATTCATCAAGACAAACTCGCCTGACATATGTGTTCAGCTACACAAGCTCAGGATTAACTTAGACATTGTTCATATTGGATGTCTTATGCACCCTGACACACTTGATGGCACATTCGTAGCCAAAGACACAATTCATTGCCACAAATCAATTACTAGTTGGTTGCTAGGGACATAGACCCTCATTATGGGACACAATACGACCCTGGCGGATGGCTGTACACCGGCGGTAACACCGCCAACAGGCTGGAGGTGTACCACCAGTGGATTATGACCGTGGTGCATTAGCCATGGCCATACCGCCGGCCCCTCCAACATACCGCCAGAAGCCTGGCGGTCATGATCCCCAGGGCAGCAGTGCAAGCACCGCTGCCCTGGGGATAATGAGTCACCTACTGCCAGCCTGTCCATGGCGGTAAACACTGCCATGGAAAGGCTGGCAGTCATGGGGACTCGAGGTGCCCCTGGGGTCCCTGCACTGCCCATGCACTTGCTATTGGCAGTACAGGGGGCCCCAGGCACAGCCCCATTGCGCATTTCACTGCCCGAATTTTGGGCAGTGAAATGCGCGACGGGTGCTGCTACACCTGCTGCACATCAACATTGCCGCTGGCTCTATTATGAGCTGGCTGCAACGTTGGTGTGACTTTTCCGCTGGCCCAGCGGAAAAGTCATAATAGGGAGCCACATATACCGCCAGCACTGGCGGTATAGTGGCGCCCGCGGCTTTGGCAGTCTTCTAGTAAGACCGCCAAAGTCATAATGAGGGCCTATGTCTTTAGAGGTAAAAACTGCCTACTGCCGCGGCAACAGCCGCCAAAAGACCATCGCCGTGGCTACCATCCGTTCGGCAAATTATGACCACAGCTGAATTCCCACCACAAGAAGGGCGGAAATCTGGCTGTGGCCATACCACGGATGGTGGTAAGGTGGCGCTGCTACCACCAGCAGCACCATACCAGTAGACCGCCGCCAGCTGTATTATCAAAAATGAAAAATAATACGTCCTGGCAGTGTTCTGCTGGTAGGCGCTGCTGGTGGTAGCAGCGCCCTGTCCCATCCCCTGCCGGAAGACCCCCCGGATTCAGGTAAGTCGGGTTTCTGACAGGAGAGGTGGGTGTTGTGTGTGTGTGTGTGTGTGTGGGTCTGTGGATGAGTGTGTGAGTGTGTGTGAATGCGAATATATGTGTAGTGTTGTTTGCAAGCGTGTATGCATGTGGGTGAGTGTGTGTATGCATGAAAATGTGAATGTGTGTCTGCATGTCAGTGTGAATGTGTGTACGGATGTGTGTGTCAATGAAGGGATGCATGCATGTATGTCTGTGTGAATGAGTGTGTGTCTGCGTGTGTGTGTGTGTGTGTGTGTGTATGGGAGAATTTTATGAGTCCTATGGATTAGTAATATTTTGGATTAGAACAGTACATAGTTGTCTTGTCCATTAACTGAAGATTTGATATTTTTGACTAGTGCATTTTTTACATATCCTATAGCTAAATAATTCCTCTAGGAGCACCTGTTAGTTAGACATTTTTTGTACCAAGTTCCTAGGGGAGTACTGGGTTGTCCCTTATTGTGTTGACTTTTAGAAAGTTGTAATTTTCCTTACTTAGCGGTTTGGTGCCTGCAGCCTGTCTCTGGGTCACATGGCTGGGTGTAGGGTGTAATTGACAGTTGGGCTTCGTGTGTTCCTACTAGACACCCACACACAATGGGGGCGTAGGTGTATCTGGATGGGCCGTCCCTGTCAGGGTGGGAGGGAGAAGCTCGGCTCAGTCCCCTTACACATGAATAGGCTGTGTTCTGCCTCCACACAAAGCCCTTGTAGTAAGTGTGGAGCCAGGACAGGAAGGAACGGCACCTGTGACAACTGGGTATTAATACTGGAGCACAGACATCAACTCTTTAGTACACTTCTGAACCTGTGAATACTCTGCCAGGAAATGGACTGCTGTGCTGCTAAAAAGTACTGTTACTCTGGTTGACTGCTGCTCTGAAGGACTGCTGATCTGCTGTGCTGACCTGCTGCTTGCTGCCCTCTTACCTGGGTGAGAAGGGCTGCATCTCTTGAGTCCAGAACTCCAGAGTGACTCCAAGGACTAGTAGACTGGCCTCCTGATCTGAATCCTCAAGGACATAATAGGCTTTCAACAACCCTCCACGGGATCTCTGCTATCTGTGAGTCTACCCTTCCAAGTCCTGACACTCCAGTCCTGGACCTTTGCAAGCAGGCTTATGGTGCTTGGCAGCCTCTTTGGATACATTGGGACTGACACATCTCTGCTGCTGCAATGCGCAAACCTGGGAAGATGTAACGCATCACTGTTGCTGTGTGGATTGTACCTGTTGCAAAGACTGCATCACCACTACAGCTCACAGCCTCTTCAGAACCCCTGCTGTGTGACACATCCTCAGCGTGGACCCTCGCACCCCTCATTGAGAGCAGCCTCAAAAACAATGCCGGACTCCACCTCACAGCTTCGTAGGTCTTCGGAACCGACACTTTGCTCTGATTATGCGATGCATCCTCAACACCTGACTTCTTATCACAAGCCCTTGTAAACAGGATTCTCAACTATTACGTAGGACCTTACATCCTTGCAACACCTTGGAACTGAAGCATCTCTTCGGCCGCATGATGCATCTTCAATGTGCATCCTTGCACGCTTTGCAAACCAGGGTTTAAGGTACTTTGTTCAGCAATCCTAACTGGGTCCCTCTAGCTGGCTCGCACTCTGTCACGGTGAGTCTGAACTTGTGACTTTGGCCCAGTTGGGTGTTACCAGATATCCACAATTGGCTCTTTGTGCTTTTCAGCAATATTTTCACTAACATCTTTAAAATTGAGAACCTTTTTTGTCTTGTTTTTCACTTTATTACTATTTGAAGCGGTGCACAAACACTTTACACATTCCCTCTAAGTTAAGGCTAACTGCTCTGTGCTAAGCTACTAGAGGGTTGAGCACAAAATTGGGGTTGACTTGTGCCTTACACTGAGGAGGAGTGTTGTTGCAGCTTGGCCAAGGATCACACCTGCTAGTGCAGGTGTTTTTATAAAAATTATTAATGAGTGTTGGATTTATGTAGAAAATGTAGTAATGTAGAAAAATAATGCACGCATTTGAAAATGTGATCATGATGAGCAGCCGCCATTGTTCATGAAGCATACTTATTAATGGCTTATTAATATGAAATGTTGGGTATATGTTTGATTAATGTAGTAATATGTCATATTAAGGGTTATGTATAGTGTAATAGCTTTATTAACTGTAGGCCTAACTTAGCGGAGGTCTTGGCCTACTTGCACGGCCTCATGTCAAGCTGTATTTCTTAATGTTCAATAAAATGGTTGTTCAGAGAATTAAACTGTGATTTTCCATTTTACTGTCTGAATGTGCTCGTAGCTAAAAGTCTTTGTCATGAGAACCAATTGCTAGAAGATGCTGTTCTTGTTAAATGTAACATTATAAGTGTAGCGTGGGTAAGAGGGACTTTCTCAGGAGAAGAACACTGGAGACACTGACTGGAGTATAAGCTGCAATAATATTGTTACCTGACAAACCGGATGATGAGGACATTACAGGAGAAGCCAATAAGTGACATGTGAACAGAGTAGTGGTAGAATTCACAGATTAGAAGTTTTAGTTTTATTGGACAAAATGTGAACATGCGATCCCTTGACCAAGAGGGACTTGGGAAATAGTTTAGGAAATTAAACTTAACAGGACTTCACCAAGGGAAGAGAGATTGCCCATTTTTCTTGCTGTCCGAAAGGTCAATTTCTTCTTGTGCGTCTAGATGAGAGATGTGCTTAACTTAATGCTTAAAGACTTTGCGTTTCTGAACTTTGATGCTGAATCCTGACTCCTTGCTGACTGACTGATGTCCTGATGATGAAGACTATTTTAGATTGCCGATCCAATTGAGGAGAGATATTCTTGTATCCATGTGTTTGGTATGCCTGTTTGCCTTTTTCCTTCTAGGTACCAACCACACTGTTTTGATAGAGCCATAGTTAGATGTTTTCCAAATTTGTGTTTGCTAATTATTTTTGCATTAAGCCCAACATGCTGATGCTAATCTGGTGTTAGTTAAGGATTCTCACTAATGAAATTCTTCTATAGGGATTAACGTTTAATGTTTTGTCTTTGCTGAATCTAAATGTTTGTGATATTGTTTGCACAATTATTCCTGTTATTGATTTGCATTGTAACATTAGAATGTGTAATAGTTCAAGCTTTGATTAGATAGAATTTGTTTCGCAGGTTTGGACAGCCAGTGTTATTTCTGTATGTGTACCATTTGATTTTGAGATTATTTTACGTGACTTTAGCATTGTTAATATAGGGAAATAAATATTTTGACTTTTACTAAAGGTGTGGTTATTCATGACTGAGAAGTCATGGTGTGTGACAATTACTGACTCCCTTGATTGTTAATACTATTGATCATTGATTATATTGATTAATTATTGATTATTGACCTGTATGTACTGGAATTATGGTGGGAACATCTTAATTGCAAGTCAAAGGGTTCATTGACCTATTTGTGTCCCCTTGGAAGTTTACTTATCAAGGTCAGACGCACTAACACACCTCAGTCAAACAGCAACTCCATTTCGTAAAATGTATTTAGGCAAACAAAGTAAAGCCGGAATATACAGGGAGGGTGACAGGCATAGCAGAATTTTAGGTCATCTCCTCAAGTGCCCTAGGGCCAGCTCCGAAATCCCTCAAATTGACGAGGATGACTGCACCGTTCACCATTCATTAGGCTGACGCAATCCTGCAAAAGTTTGAGCATTTCTATTCTGATCAATATTAATCCAAAATAAATCCTAGAAAAGGTGACATCTACTCATTTCTAGACACAATTGAGCTCACTTGTCTAAATGATGCCCACCGCCTGTATCGGTATGCGCTGATCACAGTTGGAGAAATTACTGAGGTCATTTGAGGTATGAGCAGCTGTTGAATTCCTGGAGCTGCTGTGGTGGCAGTGAAGTTCAACAAAGAAGACTCACAGATTTTAGCACCTCATCTGCTCACAATGTACAAGGATGCTCAGCAAGTGGTCAATCTTCCACCCTCTCTGTAAGAGACCCTCATTATCACATTGCTAAAGTCAGACAAACCAGCTAAATGTAGCAAATCATATTGCCTGCAATTGATGATTAACATTGATAATAAAATGTTGGCAAAACTGCTTGATTGAACCAATCAGGGTTATATCAGAGCAGCCCACTAACAATAATCTCTGTACTGTTTTGCCACTGATTTATCAGCTGATCCACAAAAAATAAATGCAGTTGCTGCATTTCTTGATGCCAACAAGGCATTCTGTGCGTTGGAGTGGTTTTACCTCTCTTCAATTGTGGATTACATTGGGTTCAGCTGTAACTTTATCTGCTAGGACAGATTACTGTATAACAACCCTACAGTGTACATCCAATGCTCACTATCAACCATATTATTTGTGTTCGCAATGGAACCTATAGCAGGCAGGCTTAGACAAAATCATTCAGACTGGGGCTTCAGTTTTTCGGTTACATGCCTAACTGTATTACTGTGTGCTGATAATATCACTAGGTGTGGGTGGAATTTTAAATTCTGCTAGTGAAATCGGAGGAAATTTGTTCATTCTGTATCACTTATTTAAAGCACAATTACTATTAAATTAAAATTCTGCCGCTCCATCGGCAGAATTAAAAAATATGCAGTGGTTTCTAAAGTTTACAAACCACTACATAGACCACTCAGCATCCTTACATACTCCGCAGTGATTGTATTTGACTGTGCTATTTTCATTGACAAAATGCATCCTCGTATCAATTTTTGGATGCAAGAGTACATTTTGCGGTAGTAAAATAGTACCAAACACCCACTCCGCCCCATCACAGAATTCAATGGAATGTGACAGAATTTTGATGTAATTCCATGTGATTCGACAGAATCATGTTATAGTATATGTCGTCAAGGTTGGGACAGTGAGAGACGTAAAAGAGCACTGCTTCTGTAGTATTGTCTGCAGAGGATTAGTAGGAAACCTGACACCATCAACCACAGTGATTAACATGTCTAAGAAAGGGCAATCAATGCCATAAGACTTTCCTCTTCCTCCTGTCCTTTATCTAGAAAAGCCTTTAAATAGTTCGATACCAATTGATTCTCAAAAGGCTCATTCGCTTAAGATGCTTTTTCTTACTCCCAGCACAAGAGAGAGGAATTACAACACAGCTACACAAAGTATAAATTCATAAATCATCTGCGGCGCAAACATGTAAAGAAATATCCCGAATCTATTTGAAGATAGGTGTAATTAAGTCAAGTAAATACCCCTGCTACTACTGAAAACATATGAATTTAACTGTAGTACTGCCAACTACCAGCTTGTTGTGTGTCTCAAACATTTACAGAGGGCCTTCCAGTGGATACATAACAAAAGGAAATGCTCCAACCCATCCACATTCTATCACATAACAGTAGTAATAGTGACTGGAGTATAAGCTGCAACAATATTGTTACCTTACAAACCGGATGATGAGGGCATTACAGGAGAAGCCATGAGGACATGTGAACGGAGTAGTGGTAGAATTCATAGATTAGAAGTTTTCGTTTTATTGGACAAAATGTGAACATGCGATCCCTTGACCAATAGGGACTTAAGAAATACTTTAGGAAATTTAACTTAACAGGAACAGAGATTGTCCATTTTTTTTGCTGCCCGAAAGGTCAATTTCTTCTTGTGTGTCTAGATGAGAGACATGCTTAACTTAATGCTTAAAAACTTTGGCCCTCATTACAACCCTGGCGGCTGGTGTTAAAGTGGCGGTAATACCGCCAACAGGCCAGCAGTAAAAAAATAGGATCACAGCGGAAACCGCCAACACAGACAGCCACTTTAACAATCCGACCGCCACTTCGGAGCAACAAACACCGCAGCGGTAACCCTAACAGCCAGGCGGAAGACAATGTACCACCCACACTATTACAAGGCACCAATCCGCCAGCTTTTCCGGGGCGGGACCAACGCCATCAAAAGCACAGTGGAAACAGTACATCGAAGGGAAACCACTCACCTCTCGACACCCAAGAAAAAACTAGGACACCATGGAGGCCGAATTGCAGATCCTACCCATGTTGCTGTATCTCTTAATACACCACGAAGTGGAAAGAAGGCGGCGACGACGACGGTGAGTACTGCACCTAGCACACAGCGGAGGGGAGGAGGGAAAAGAGAGTGACACACACACGCGACATGCAACACCCCCACCTCCCATCCACAACAACATACACACACACATATCCAATAACATCACAGATACACCCCGTCACCCCCTGGAAGAATGCAAGGACCAAACGAAAGGAGTTAATATAATATTCGAACAATCAGACAGATCAAGAGAACAGCAAATAATCAATATACAGAAATATTTACAGCTAGTACACAAGTCCGTACACTGTCCCATGAAATGTTTGTGGACCAGTGGTCCCAAAAAGCATGGGCGAAGCCCACACACGACACCTGCCTCAAAATGGAAAGAACACTGCAGGGGCATCAGGTCGAAAAAAAACCAGGCACCTCAGGGGGAAGGGGAGGGGGGGCACCTCAGCCGGATGATGGTACAACGCCACTGCTCCTCGAGGGGGCTCAATGCCCACTGCCTGTTCCTGGGGAGTGCAAAGCCACAGTCTCTCAAGTGGGTGGTTTGCCCACTGCTTGGTCCTGGGGAATGCAAAGCCACAGTCTCTCAAGTCTCTCAAGTGGGTGGTTTGCCCACTGCTTGGTCCTGGGGAGTGCAAAGCCACAGTCTCCCAAACGGATGCCTTCCACTGGTTCTGGAGGGGGCTTTGTGACCATAGTGCTTCATCCTGCCAAGGATTGGGAGAGTGGATGCCTTTCTCCACTGGTTCTGGAGGGGGCTTTGTGCCCAGTGTGCTATTGAGAGGACGTTCAGCCTCCTGAAGGCCAGATTCCAGTGCCTCCATCTAACAGGTGGCTCCCTATACTACTCACCGAAGAAGGTGTGCCAGATAATCGTGGCATGCTGCATGTTGCACAACCTGGCATTGCGATGCCAGTTGCCTTTTCTGCAGGAGGATGGGCCTGATGATGGTCTTGTGGCAGCGGTGGAGCCTGTGGACAGTGAGGATGAGGAGGCAGAGGAAGAAGATATTGACAGCCGAACGAACATCATCATGCAGTACTTCCAGTGACACACAGGTAAGAGACTGTCACTGCTCCTCACATTTCTGAATACAGTAGGACATTGTATAAGTCAGCCTCTTCACCTCTGTCTCTGGACACTGACAATTCACTTTGGCTTTTCATTTTTCAGATCTGGGTACCTCATTCTTCCTTCTGCTATATGTACTGATGCCCAACAACTGTCATACATTGGTATGAGCAAATGAACATTTACATTGATATTTGTTGGTGATGTTGTAATAATACATTTGTGAAAGAACAGACTGACTCCAGACTGGTTTGTGATTCAAGGGTGTTTATTTGGGGGCTAATGTGTATAGGGGTATGTGCAAGGGGCTGGGTTGATGGTGAAGGAAGGTCCATAGTAGAGTGCAGTCTCTTGGTATCACAGGTGCATTGTCCAATGGGGCATAGGAAGTGGAGTAATGGCAGTTCAAGGTGGACAGGATGACATAGAGGGACAGAAGGATGACAAGCAGGAGGGTCCTATTTCCTGGCGAGGGGTCTTGGCAATGTCCTCTGTCTTCTGCCTGGATCGCAGGGACCGTTTGTGGGGGGTTCTCCTTCTGCAATCAAACAATCAATCAATCAATAATATTTATAAAGCACGCTACTCACCCGTGAGGGTCTCAAGGCGCTAGGGGGAGGGGGTTACTGCTGCTCGAAGAGCCAGGTCTTGAGCTGCCTCCGGAATGCGAGGTGGTCCTGGGTGGTCTTGAGGTTGGCAGGGAGGGAATTCCAAGTCTTGGCCGCCAGGTAGGAGAAGGATTTCTCACCTGCTGTGGTGCGGCAGATGAGAGGGACGGCGGCGAGTGCGAGGTTGGTGGAGCGAAGTTGATGGGTGGGCGTGTAGAAACTGAGGCGACAGTTGAGGTATTCGGGTCCCTTGTTGTGGAGGGCTTTGTGTGCGTGGGTGAGGAGCCTGAAGGTGATCCTTTTGTTGACGGGTAGCCAGTGCAGGTGTCTCAGGTGGGCGGAGATGCAGCTGTGGCGTGGTATGTCGAGGATGAGGCGTGCGGAGGCGTTTTGTATTCGCTGAAGACGTTTCTGGAGTTTTGCGGTGGTTCCTGCGTATAGGGTGTTTCCGTAGTCCAGGTGGCTTGTGGCGAGGGCGTGGGTCACAGTTTTCCTGGCGTTGACTTGTTTGGTCATGGTGAGAAGCGGGTCCAGGATGAATCCGAGGTTGCGTGCGTGGTCTGAGGGGGTTGGTGCGGTGCCCAGGGCCGTGGGCCACCAAGAGTTGTCCCAGGCAGACGGGGTGTCTCCGTTTTGTCTGAGTTCAGTTTCAGGCGGCTGAGTTTCATCCATTCTGCGACGTCTTTCATTCCATCCTGCAGGTTGGTCTTGGAGATGGTAGGGTCCTTGGTGAGGGAAAGTATCAGCTGGGTGTCGTCGGGGTAGGAGATTATGTTGATGTTGTGTTTGCGTGCGATGTCGGCGAGGGGGCTCATGTAGACATTGAAGAGAGTCGGGCTGAGCGAGGAGCCCTGTGGGACGCCGCAGATGATTTTGGTGGGGTCCGAGCGGAACGGCGGGAGGTAGACTCTTTGGGAGCGGTTGGAGAGGAAAGAGGTGATCCAGTCCAGGGCCTGTCCTTGGATACCGGTGGAGTGGAGGTGGGAAATTAGGGTTCGGTGGCAGACAGTGTCGAAGGCGGCCGAGAGGTCGAGGAGGATGAGGGCGGCTGTTTCTCCGTTGTCCAGCAGAGATCTGATGTCATCGGTGACAGCGATGAGGGCGGTTTCTGTGCTGTGGTTGGCTCGGAATCCGGACTGGGAGGGGTCGAGTAGGTTGTTGTCTTCAAGGAATTTGGTCAGTTGCTTGTTGACGGTCTTCTCAATGACTTTGGCAGGGGAGGGGAGGAGCGAGATGGGGCGGACGTTCTTCAGGTTGCTGGGGTCCGCCGTAGGTTTCTTCAGGAGAGCGTTGACTTCCGCGTGTTTCCAGCTCTCGGGGAAGGTGGCAGATGCAAACGAGCTGTTGATGATGGTCTGGAGATGGGGGGCGATGATGTCGTCGGCTTTGTTGAAGATGAAGTCGGGCAGGGGTCCGAGGGGGCACTGGAGTGGATGGTGTTCATGGTGGTTTTGGTCTCTTCGCGCTGATGTGTGTCCAGGCGTTGAGGGTGATGGCTGGGGCTTTGGGTTCTGTTGTGGTTGGCTGGGTCTAATGACTGAAGCTGTCGTGTAGGTCGGTGATCTTTCGATGGAAGAAGGTAGCGAGGGAGTTGCAGAGATCTTGTGAGGGCGTGATAGAGTTGGAGTTGGCGTTAGGGGTGGAGAGCTCTTTGACGATGTTGAAGAGTTCTTTGCTGTTGTGAGTGTTCTTGTCCAGTCTGTCTTTGAAGGATATCTTTGGATGGCGTTTTTTAGGGCAGACATGTTTTCTACGGTGTGGTCTTTGCACCAGGTTTTCTCGAGGGTACAGCAGTTTTTTTTGGATTCCTTGAGGGCTTCTGTGAACCATTGAGGTTTCCTGCCGTTGGTCTGTCTTGGGAGGCGTCTGAGGGGTGCGAGGTTGTCAGCGCAGTTGGAAATCAATTGTGTGAGGCTGAGTTGTTGGCATCGGTGGGGATGGTAGGTTGGTTGTGGCTGAGAGTGGAGAGTAGCTGTTCAGTGGAGATTTTGTTCCAATGTCTGTGTGGGATGGGTTGTGTGCGGAGGTGGAGAGTCTTGCGTCTGAAGGTGAAGTGGACACATCTGTGGTCGGACCAGTGTATTACGGAGGAGTGGCTGAAGGATACGTGGTTGCTGGCGGAGAAGATGGGGTCGAGCGTGTGTCCGGCGATGTGGGTGGGGGTGTTCACCAGTTGCTTGAGACCGAGGTTGGCGAGGTTGTCGAGCAGGGTGGTGGTGTTGGTGTTGTTGTTTTGCTCCAGGTGGAAGTTGAGGTCTCCGAGGAGGATGTAGTCCGGCGAGGCTAGGGCATGCGGGGAGATGAAGTCAGTGATGGATTCGCTGAAGAGGGCGCGTGATCCAGGGGGTCTGTAGATGAGAGTTTCTCTGAGGGTGGTCCTGGGGTCGGTGTGGATCTGGAAGTGCCTGTGTTCGGCGGCGAGGGGGGTGTCTTCGGTGGAGGTGGTGACGTTGATGGAGTTCTTGAATATGATGGCGATTCCTCCTCCGACTTGGTTGGTGCGGTCTCTCCTGGTGATCTTGTAGCCGTCGGGGATGGCTATGGCGATGTCGGGGGCCGATGAGGCTTTCATCCAGGTCTCAGTGATGAAGGCGACGTCCGGGGTGGTGGAGTCCAGGAGGTCCCATAGTTCAATGGCGTGCTTGTGGACGGAGCGTGCGTTGATGAGGATGCATTTGAGGTGGTTATTGGCGTTTGGGCTGGCGGGCGGGGTGCAGTTGTGGTGGAAGGTGTGCTTGCAGGTAAGACATGCAAAGGGTCCATGGGTGCGTTTCGGGTTGGCTTGGAGGCAGGTTGTAGAGCGTCCCGGGTTGAGTGCGTGGAGGGAGGTGGGGTCATAGCGGCGCTGCGGGGTTTGGGAGTGCAGGGGGCCAGGGGTCGTGGCGCTGGGCACGGTCCAGGCGCGGACGGGTGCAGACGGGGTCGCACGGGTGGTGGCGGTGGGAAAGCACGGGGCGGGGGTGGGGGAGTCAGATAGAAGGGAAAGGGAAAGAAGAGAAGGAAGGGAAAGTGCGAAAAGAAGGAGGCCGAAGAGGAAAATCACAGGGGAAGGAGGCGAAAAAGGAGGAGCGGGCCAGGAGGAGAGCAGAGGAAAACGTGAAGAAGAATGGACGAGGGAGAGAACAGAGAAGGAAGAGGAAAAAATGGACTACCGAAGAAGAGAACACAGAAGAAGAGAAGAACACAGAAGAAGAGAAGAACACGCAGGAAATGGACTACAGGTGGAGAAGAACACAGAAGAAGAGACGAACACAAAGGAAATGGAGTACAGAAGGAGAAGAACACGAAGAAAATGGGGTGAGGAAGAGGAGCAGAACCCCGAAGAAAATGGGGTGAGGAAGAAGAGCAGAACACGAAGAGAATGGATACCAGAAGAAGGGCAGAAAAACGAAGGAAATGGACTACAGAAGGAGAAGAACACAGAAGAAGAGCAGAACACGAAGAAAATGGGGTGAGGAAGAGTAGCAGAACACGAAGAAAATGGGGTGAAGAAGAGGAGCAGAATACGAAGGAAATTGTCAGCAGAAGAAGAGAAGAACACAGGAGAAGAGAAGAACACAGGAGAAGAGAAGAACACTAAGGAAATGGGGTGCAGAAGGAGAGAAGAACACAGGAGAAGAGAGCAACACGCAGGAATGGGGTGCAGAAGAGGAGAAAAACACAGAAGAAGAGCAGAAAACGAAGGAAAATGGATATCAGAGGAAGGGCAGAAAACGAAGTAAAATGGAAACCAGAGGAAGGGCAGAAAATGAAGGAAAATGGACAGAGAGAGGACAGCAGAGGTACGAAGAAAAAGTTGGAAAAGAGGGAGTTCAGAAGACAGAGGTGAGTAACGAGGGGCTGGACGGGGGATGGGGGGAGCTCAGGGAGTACTTACGGTTTTGCTGGGAGGTGGCAGGAGCCTGGACAGGTGGAGCTGCAGCGGCGGGGGAAGCGACCTACCCTAGGGTCAAGGGTCGCTGTCTCCGCCGTACAGCGGCCGCCATAAGAGGGAGGAGGGGGGGGGAGGAGGGGGGAGGAGAGGTCAGCTGGGGGCGGGAGGGGGGGCGACGAATGGGAGCAGCGGGGGCGGGGTCGCACGGGTGGTGGTGGCGGGAAAGCAGGGGGTGGGAGGCGGGGGGGTCAGACAGAAGGGAAAGGGAAAGAAGAGAAGGAAGGGAAAGTGCGAAAAGAAGGAGGCCGAAGAGGAAAATCACAGGGGAAGGAGGCGAAAAAGGAGGAGCGGGCCAGGAGGAGAGCAGAGGAAAACGTGAAGAAGAATGGACGAGGGAGAGAACAGAGAAGGAAGAGGAAAAAATGGACTACCAAAGAAGAGAACACAGAAGAAGAGAAGAACACGCAGGAAATGGACTACAGGAGGAGAAGAACACAGAAGAAGAGAAGAACACAAAGGAGATGGAGTACAGAAGGAGAAGAACACGAAGAAAATGGGGTGAGGAAGAGGAGCAGAACACGAAGAAAATGGGGTGAGGAAGAAGAGCAGAACACGAAGAGAATGGATACCAGAGGAAAGGCAGAAAAACGAAGGAAATTGACTACAGAAGGAGAAGAACACAGAAGAAGAGCAGAACACGAAGAAAATGGAGTGAGGAAGAGGAGCAGAACACAAAGAAAATGGGGTGAAGAAGAGGAGCAGAACACGAAGGAAATGGTCATCAGAAGAAGAGAAGAACACAGGAGAAGAGAAGAACACAGGAGAAGAGAAGAACACAGGAGAAGAGAAGAACATGAAGGAAATGGGGTGCAGTAGGAGAGAAGAACACAGGAGAAGAGAAGAACACGCAGGAATGGGGTGCAGAAGAGGTGAAGAACACAGAAGAAGAGCAGAAAACGAAGGAAAATGGATACCAGAGGGAGGGCAGAAAACGAAGGAAAATGGAAACCAGAGGAAGAGCAGCAAACGAAGGAAAATGGGCAGAGAGAGGACAGCAGAGGTACGAAAAAAAAGTTGGAAGAGAGGGAGTTCAGAAGACAGAGGTGCGTAACGAGGGGCTGGATGGGGGGAGCGCAGGGAGTACTTACGGTTTTGCTGGGAGGTGGCAGGAGCCTGGGCAGGTGGAGCTGCAGCGGCGGGGGAAAGCGACCTACCCTAGGGGGTGGGGTGCTGGTGGGCTTTTGGTCCTGTGGAGGGCCTTCTGTCCACTAGCGCCGGTGGAGGTGGAGGGCTGTTCCACAATTTGGCTAGTGTCAGGGGCCCTTTGTTGTGCCACTGCCTCCCTCATGGTCTTGCCTATGTCAGCCAGCACCCCTGCTATAGTGACAAGGATGGTGTAGATGTTGGTGAAGTCCTCCCTGATCCCCATGTATTGTCCCTCCTGCAGTCGCTGGGTCTCCTGTAACTTGGCCAGTACGTTCCCATGGTCTCCTGGGAATGGTGGTAGGGTCCCATGATGTTTGATAGTGCCTCGTGGAGGGTCGGTTCCCTGGGCCTGTCCTCCCCCTGTCGCAAACCAGTCCTCCCAGCTTCCTGTTGTCCTGTGCCTCTGTTCCCTGAACCCTGTGCCCACTGCCACTGAAGCCAGGTCCCTGATTGTCCTGGGTTTGTGGGGTTACCTGAGGTCCCTGTAGTGGTGGACACACTGCTGATTGATGTGTCATGGGGACAGTGGCATGGGCCCGCTGGGTGGGTGTTGTGGTTGTGTTTCCTGAGGGGGGAGGTTCTGTGGTGGGTTGGGACTGTGGCAGGGGAACCGACTGTCCAGAGGTCCCTGATGGGCCAGGCTGATCATCTTGATCCAGGCGTGCAGAGATGCTGTCGTCACTGTGGGCCTCTTCTGTGGGGGGACTGGATATGGCTGGCACCTCCTGTCCGGTGACGTTGGGTAGGGGTCCTGTTGGGATGTAAATGCATTGTTATTTTATCTGTGTGTGCCATCTTGTGCAATGGGTGTGTTTCCCTCTATTACTGTGCTTGCACTATCGCCTTGGCCCTTGTGTGAGTGGTGATTGTGTGCCCTGGGTAAGTCTCTCTATTGGACATGCTTTGGTGATGGGTGTCCATGCACGTCTGTGATGGGTGTCCATGCATTGTTGTTGCATGCAGGGCTTGGTTGTGGGAGTGGTGGGGCGTGATGGTGGGGTGTGTGGGAGATGGTGGAGTCATGGGAATGAGTGTGAGGGTGAGGGTGGGAGTATGTGATGGCATGCAGGCAGGCTGGGGGATATAGTAGTAAAGATTTGACTTAGCAGAGTCCAGTACTCCTGCTACTCCTGCGAGGCCCTCACGATGCATTGTCGCCAAGACTTGCTCCTCCCATGTTGTTAGTGTGGGAGAGGAGGTAGGGGTCCACCGCCAGTCCTCTGCACGTCTACCTGGTGTCTGGATACCACGGAATGCACCTTCCCCCGTAGGTCGTTCCACCTCTTCCTGATGTCATCCCTTGTTCTTGGATGCTGTCCCACTGTGTTGACCCGGTCGACAATTCTCCACCATAGCTCCATCTTCCTTGCAATAGATGTCTGCTGCACCTGTGATACGAATAGCTGTGGCTCTACCCGGATGAATTCCTCCACCATGACCCTGAGCTCCTCTTCATAAAACCTGGGGTGTCTTTGAGGTGCCATGATGTGGTGTGAGTGATGTGTGCGGTGATGGTTGATGTGTTGTGTGGAGTGATGTGTTGGGGTGTCTGGTGTGTTGTGCGTGGATGGTGTATGAGTGATGGTGTTGTGTGCCTCTGGATGCTGGTGTGGTCTTTGCTTTTCTCTCTCTCTGCTTCTTCAAAATGTTTTGGTGTAAGGGGTTGTGGGTAATGTGGGTGTGTGTTTTATAGTGTTGTGGGTGTGTGGGTGTGGTTTGTGTATGTGTGTCAGGTGTGTGTATTTTGAATTGTCCAATGTGGTGTAGTTTTGTAAATGTGTGTGTATTTTGAGCGCGGCGGGGTGTACCGCCAATGGTTTACCGTGGTTGAATGAC
Source organism: Pleurodeles waltl (assembly GCF_031143425.1). Classification (NCBI taxonomy): domain Eukaryota; kingdom Metazoa; phylum Chordata; class Amphibia; order Caudata; family Salamandridae; genus Pleurodeles; species Pleurodeles waltl. Next base: position 199,664,128 of record NC_090447.1, read on the forward strand.
CACCGTATTGATTTGTGGGTCGTGATACTGTGGGCGTATTCCTGTTGGCATGACGGTGTGGGTTTTGCTATCACCAGTTTATCACTGACCTTTGGTGTGGCACTTGTGTGGGTGTCGGTATAGTGGCGGAATTCTCAGTGTGGGTCATAATACCCGTTGCGGATTTCTGCTGTGGAAACGGTATGTTGGCGGTCGTCTGCACGGCAGTCAGTGGGTTTACTGCCAAGGTTGTAATGAGGGCCTTTGCATTTCTGAACTTTGATGCTGAATCTGACTCCTTGCTGACTGACTGATGTCCTGATGATGAAGACAATCTTAGCTTGCCGATCCAATTGAGGAGATATATTCTTGTACCCATGTGTTTGTTATGCCTGTTTGCCTTTTTCCTTCTAGATACCAACCACACTGCTTTGATAGAGCCATAGTTAGATGTTTTCCAAATTTGTGTTTGCTAAATTGTTTTGCATGAAGCCCAACATGCTGATGCTAATCTGGTGTTAGTTAAGGATTCTCACTAATAAAATTCTGCTATAGAGATTAACGTTTGATGTTTTGTCTTTGCTGTATCTAAATGTATGTGATATCGTTTGCACAATTATTCTTGTTATTGATTTACACTGTAACCTTAGAATGTGTACTATTTCAAGCTTTGATTAGACTGCATTTGTTTCACAGGCTTGGACAGCCAGTGTTATTTCTGTATGTGTGCCATTTGATTTTGAGATTATTTTATGTGACTTTAGCATTGTTAATATAGATAAATAAATATTTTAACTTTTACTAAAGGTGTGGTTATTCATGACTGAGAAGTCATGGTGTGTGACACTTACTGACTCCTTTGATTGTTAATGCTATTGATTATTGATTATATTGATTAATTATTGATTATTGACCTGCATGTACTGGAATTATGGTGGGAACATCTTAATTGCGAGTCAAAGGGTTCATCGACCTATTTGCGTCCCCTTGGAAGTTTACTTATTAAGGTCAGACGCGCTAACACACCCCAGTCAAACAGCAACTCCATTTCGTAAAATGTATTTAGGCAAACAAAGTAAAGCCGGAAAATACAGGGAGGGTGACAGGCAGAGCAGAACTTTAACTCATCTATTCAAGTGCCCTAGGGCCAGCTCCGAAATCCCTCAAATTGACGAGGATGACTGCACCGTTCACCATTCATCAGGCTGACACAATCCTGCAAAAGTTTGAGGATTTCTATTCTGATCTATATCAATCCAAAACAAATCCTAGAAAAGGTGACATCTACTCATTTCTAGACACAATTGAGCTCACTTGTCTCAATGATGCTCACCGCATGTATCGGTACGCGCTGATCACAGATGGAGAAATTACTGAGGTAATATGATGAATGAGCAGCTGTTGAATTCCTGGAGCTGCTGTGGTGGCAATGAAGTTCAACAAAGAAGACTCACAGATTTTAGCACCTCATCTGCTCACAATGTACAAGGATGCTCAGCAAGTGGTTAATCTTCCACCCTCTCTGTGAGAGACCTTCATTATCACATTGCTAAAATCAGACAATCCAGCTAAATGTAGCAAATCATATTGCTTGCAATTGATGATTAACATTGATAATAAAATCTTGGCAAAACTGCTTGATTGGACCAATCAGGGTTATATCAGAGCAGCCCACTAACAATAATCTCTGTACTGTTTTGGCACTGAATTCTCAGCTGATCCCAAAAATAAATGTAGTTGCTGCATTTCTTGATGCCAACAAGGCATTCTGTGCGTTGGACTGGTTTTACCTCTCTTCAATTGTGGATTACATTGGGTTCAGCTATAACTTTATCTGCTAGGACAGATTACTGTATAACAACCCTACAGTGCACATCTAATGCTCACTATCAACCATATTATTTGTGTTCGCAATTGAACCTATAGCAGGCAGGCTTAGACAAAATTATTCAGGCAGGGGCTTCAGTTTTTCGGTTACATGCCTAACTGTATTACTGTGTGCTGATAATATCACTAGATGTGGGTGGAATTTTAAATTCCGCTGGTGCAATCGGAGGAAATTTGTTCATTCTGTATCACTTATTTAAAGCAGAATTACTAATAAATTAAAATTCTGCAGCTCCATTGGCAGAATTAAAAATTATGCAGTGGTTTCTAAAGTTTACAAACCACTACATAGACGACTCAGCATCCTTACATACTCCGCAGTGATTGTATTTGACTGCGCTATTTTCATTGACAAAATGCATCCTCGCATCCATTTTTGGATGCAAGAGTACATTTTGTGCTAGTAAAATAGTACAAAACACCCACTCCGCCCCATCATAGAGTTCAATGAAATGTGAGCGAATTTTGATGTAATTCCATGTGATTCGACAGAATCAAACTCCGCCCCACCCCTAGATATCACCAAATATGTTAGAGACCCTGGCAACAATATTTCACCAGTAGAATGGTCATTCACTAGACTACCTATAAGCATTATGACTAACTGGGCTAAGATGGTGAGTATACTGAATATCAAGACTAGAATATCGATGGGACACAATATTGAAGAAAAATATTGATGGGTAAGTAAATCTAGATTTTCTATGTCTAACTCCACATACATCACCTACATGGTACATATATCTTCAAGGTATATAAAGGTGGAGTTAGGAATAGTAAATCTATACTTTTTTATCAGGTGGAGATCCCGTATTCGTAAACTGGCATGGGATGGCAGGAAGACACGATTAAGATGGGAATTTTTAACTCTTCCATTTGATCAGTGTCTTGTCATCTGCAGATTTCAAACTGCTTAACTGCTCGGGCTCTTTTTGGACATTTTTGTTTTCACCCCACACCTTTCCAACCACATATCAATCAAGGCTGACATCCGGGATCCAACTCCCCTTCCCATAATCCTTTTTTTGCAAATCACTAGACCTACACGTGACATGAACACCGTTATGTCCGTCATTTGGGCCTTGGGAAGACGGAGACAGAGACCATATGTCAAATATACATACCTGAGATGCATTTGCCAGTAATCTTATACTTCCCCTTTCTAGGGACACTAAACCAGGCAAGCAAATATAACATCTATTGCAATACTTTCCTGCCTCTAACCTCGAGTGATGGCACACAGGCTTTTACCCCACTTGACTCTTCTATAATGTAGGCTTCACAATTTATATAATGCCACCAGCACTGCTTTTCCCTCCCCTCTCAAACACTCAGGTCCCTGACAATGCTAACAGATCCTTGCTCTAGAAGGCTCGCTTCTGGATTGTGTGCTGCAATACAGAAATACACACCTATATGTATTGTCAGAGCTAGCGAGAAGAGGACTGTAGATTTCAACACGCTCCAAACTGATGAATTGTGCAAATTATGTTTCTCTCCATCTGGGACTCTTTTCTCTAATTATGAGCTGTGACTGATACATTTTGAATCCCCCAGTAGAATGTACTATAGTACTGAAACATTGCATAGATAGGTCTTCGGGGATAACTTTAATTGTGCCAAACATTGATCTCAAGATGCTTGATTTCTGCATTTGGTGTGGCTGTGATGGACTACTGCTGGCTACTGTGCTGAAATATTCGCGGCACTAACCGAAAAGATTAGCGGTGACATCCCAAGACTCTCCCTGTTGCCTCTTCTTTGCAATCTTTTAGATATTCCAGCAGCTGTCAGGAAATATTTCGCCTTGGCATAACTGCTAGCCAAAAAAAACAGAATTGTAATCCATTGGGGAAATGGCCCTTCTTCCAAATTCTAGAATTAATTGAAAGATATAACATATTGCAATGAATGAAAAAATAAGTATTGGAAACTGATGTCTCTCCAGTTCAGATGCAGGGATGTCTGGGGACCTTTCAGAGTTTGCAATGATTGCTTTTCTTAATATTCTGAGAAGAGTCCTGTGGTGCACAGCCTCGTCACCTGTCTCACAGATTTTTCATATAAACCCATTTAAATTTTGGGAGATGTCCCCATATTCAAATAATGTTCCACAGATCCGTATGATATTGTCTTTTATAATCCTTGCCTTTATGCGTTTTTTCCATTCAGTTTTTCTAAATCATCTTATAACTCTGCCCTTGTTATGCTTTTCGTCTCAGGAGGAAAGGAAGGGGCCCTCGAGTATGTGTTGTGAAGTCATCTGTTTGTTCCACTACCTTTTCTTCACCTTGAGGGTTTCGGGTGATTAACACCTCAATTAGGAATTCTTTTTTACTTCTATTTATGCACATTGTTTTAGTTTCTTATTTGTATTGATCAGGTGGGTAGTACTGTATCCATCATGAGTAGGGATTATAGCCCGTGTTTATATAACAATGTCATTGTACATGTTTGCCCACTCAGACTTGATTGACATCTGTCCCTGTTTGACTCCCTACTACTCCTCCAGGTACATCCAGGCTTTGCGGTCCTTGTTCCGAGAAAGTTCTCACAGCTGTTGCCGACTGAGCCCTGACTGCATTGTCCCTCTGTGCTCTTCTGCCTTACCTTGACCCAGGCACTTGCCAGTGATGTTTTCTTGTGTGATTTCTCCAGGCAGAATTTGTACACCGTTCTTTTCCTAGGTACCTACTTTGTTGAGAACCAAATTGTATGTTTGGTCCCTGAAACTTTTACTGGAGTCTCCGGATGAGACACTGGGCTACGTCCCACTACCTCCCCATCCACCTTGAAGATTAGCTTTCTGTTTGCACATCACATTACTTTCCTTGCACTTGCTGTAGATTTAACATGATTCTAATAATACAGCTGTGGCGTTGTTCATCCCTCTGCTGTCTCTGTAAAGCTAAAGGTTTTATGGATTTGCGTAGAGTAAATGTACTATATTCTTAATTCTGCTGGACGTTATGTGAGGGCATTTATCTTTGCAATACTGATTTGTTTCTTTGACTGTTGCCATAGGATTATAATGTGTGCATTTCAATATGGCTGCCATGGTGCTACCAGACTCATTAGTACATAAAAAGTTGTGTCTTTAGGTTATATTCATGGCACTTTATTGATAGACACTTTCCCCACACTTGTCTACATGTTCCTAATATTGCTTTTATTTCCATGTTCTCCTTTTATTGTTCTTGCTCAGCTGGTCAGGCACATGAAATTATGTATTATGTGAACAGTAGATGTAACTATTTTTTTTGTTTGTGTGATTAGTTTAGGGTAGTTTACTTGTACAATACTGATCTCTACAATTGGCTGTACCGTATGACTATGATGCGTGCATCAAAAATGGCTTCCACAGTGGTGCGAAACACTGTGTTACTTGAAACTCTGTGTCCTTTGTTGATGTTCATGGCACTTCATATATATTAACTTTCACTTGTGTGTAATTCTATGTCAGGGCCGGAGGCTCCGATTATGCTTCTTTTTCTTTACTTTGAAATTTTCAGCAGCCAATCACATTAAGTAAAACAAAAAAAACTACATTACCCATGTCCCACATAACATCTCATATCACATGCTTCAATAGTATGCAAACACCCCACATACATATAGATGCCCCAATTTTGTGCCCTTTTTGTTTGCCGCTTCGCAGCCAGATAAGTACTTTTCCATTGTTAATGCTCTAGAATGTTGTGGAGTATTCATGTTTTCTCTCATGTTAAGGATGCTGGGCTAAGGGTCAAAATCCATGTGATAAGCACTTTGACACAACATTCTGATTAGCATACAAGACTACGCTCGTGCCGGTACTTAGAGCGGTCGTGTTCCGGCGCTCTTGCCTTGGTGGAGCAGGAGCAGGGAACCGATTATGTGCGTCTTGCTGACGTGCGTAGTCCTATTGCTAGGACAATTGTCTGCACCATGCAGCACATGTTACTGTGGTGATCAGTCCTTGTGTATTGCTCCCCTCACGCCCTGTCTGGAGATTGCAGGTTTGTAACAATCAATGAAGGCTTGGCCTAGAGTGTAACCAGGCAGCTCCCTCCACAATTTAATTGAGGCACAAAGTTGCCCCACTCCCCCTTCTTCTCTCTTAACCTCGCTGTGAAAGCTATTGTAATTAAGAGAATAGCACAATGGGAGCCTTCTGAGGCTGAGGTAGAGTACTACCCTCTGGAATCTGGTGACCAGTTTGAACTGGGCTTGGAGGAGGCTCTTGATTGCAGTGTCCAGCAATCAGTGAATAAGGCCCTTGTTCGATCTTTTGGCCCTTTTACAGGGCATTTTTGTGATTTTGCATGCCAACAGGTCTGCCAACCCATGCTCCTTCAAATTGGAGAAGAAGCTGCCCCTTCCAAAGAGGGAAAATTTAAAGCTAAGTCCCAGCCAAACATACATGCTGACGCATTTGAGCAACTGAGGTGCATTTGAGACTCCGAGCATGATTGTAGTGCCCCCTGCCTCCACACCCCACCCCACCCCCAGGGAGGTCCCTCTCATTCTCACACTTCCCCAGTTGCGGATTCCCAGGGGTCTGACTTCTCCTCACATGGTGAGGATAGCGATGAGGATGATAATCCAGGCCCTAGTAAAAAGAAAAGGGCCCAGTCCAAAACCCTTTGGGTGCTAACTTTTGACCCGGTAGACATAATCCACTTCAGAGCATCCACTTGGGCACCTCACATGAGGTGGCAGAGTATGTTCAAGCCCACCTCCGACAGAGCTTTGATAAAGAGGTGTATGCGCGACTGCACAATGAATGCCCCAGGCCAGATTTGGCAGGCAAAGTAACAGATACTACAGAGGTAGACCCGTCCATGGTCACCTTTATGCGAAAGTACCCCAAGGACCCCAAGAAGGGCCATCACAGAGTGTGGCGAAACTGTCAGCACAAGCTTTTGGACATGGCTAGACCACTGACTAAAATAGTGGAGCTGGCATTCCAAGCCAAAGAGTCAAACTCTCCAGTAGGTCTAGAAGACTTAATTGGTTGGACACAGAGAGTCATTTGTCTTTTGGGCAACACCAAATGTGCCATTTCAACGGAACATCAAAGGTCTATTCTGATGAGGATAGACCCTAAACTCAATGTCTTAGCCACCCCTGAAGCTTGACGAGTGCCAAAATGCCTGCACTTCGGAAGTCTCTTTGTTAAGGAACTCTCCAGATTCTGCTCCAATTATGCCACTATCGACAAGGCCCAAATGTCACTCAAAAAAGTATTTCGCAGGGACCTTTTTGGCAGGGCTGGACGGTATGGAGTGCGGGCATCGGGTCAAGGAAATCTCCAAGGATCTCAGTATGGCTATTCCCCCTGTGACAGAGGGGGTTGGTATGGAGAACAATTGGAACTCACATTCTACCCTAGACGTGCCAGGGGTGGTCGGTTCCACTACCGCCGTGGCGGTCAACGCGGACAACAGGGAACAACCCAAGACACATAATATTCAGGCAACCATTATTCATTTTTTTCAAGGTACTCAGGGGGAAGATTGGGCTTGTTCCCAGACAACTGGAGACAAATCTCCAGGGACTCATGGGTCTTAGACACCATCTTGGGATTCAAACTAGAGTTTTATGACAAGCCAGGCCAGGCCAGTCAGCCACTCCAAAACAAATGTATTTTTCCCAAACAGAGCAGTCTTTTACAGACTCAGAAATTCAAACAATATTGGACAAAGGGGCAATAACTGCAATGACCCCCCACCCCAGGGGGTTCATAAGCTCCAATTTCTATGGTTGAAAAGAAAAGAGGAGGTTTCCGACTGGTTTTGAACCTCAGCATATGGATTTTGTACCGAAGTTTCAAAATGGAGGGCATTCATTTGCTAAGAGATATTCTCCAGGAAATCAACTGGATGGTCCGCTTGGGCTTAAAGGACGCATACCTGTCAGTCCCCATTTTTCCGCCTCACAGACGATTTCTTCAATTCCTCTGGTTAGGACAATGCCTAGAATTCATGTTCCTTCTCTTTGGCCTATCATCAGCTCCTTGGTGCTTCACCAAGCTAATGAGACTGGTAGTGGAATCCCTGAGAGCTCCAGGGGTCCATCTAATTGTTTATCTGAATTATCTCCTTTTGATGGCCAGAGGTCAGCTGACACTCAGGACTCATTTATCTCCGACCGTCTAACTCTTGAAGAGTTTAGGATTTTTAATCAACTTGTAGAAATCAGTCTTGGCTCCAGCCCAACAGATGACATTTTTTTTTATTCCAGATAGATTTGGTCTGAACGCAGTTGGTGTTGCCACTCCAGAAGATTTGCTACATCAAGAGGAAATTGAGTTTTACACTGTGCACACAGGCTGTGTCATTGAGATCAATAGCCAGGATTGTAGGTCTCTTGGCTTCCTCAATCCAAGCAATCTTCCCTGAACCCCTTCATTACAGGGCGCTTCTGAGATTAAAAATTCAACATCTTCGGAAGAGCCTGTCCTACTTGGATCAAGTTCCCTAACTAGACGAAGTCAGGTTGGAACTGAATTGGTGGTTGTAGCACATGGAGTCTTTGAATGGCAGAGCCATTTTCGGCACAGCCCCAGATGTAGTCATAGAATTGCCTGCCAGCCTTTGGGGCTGGGGAGGCGAGATGCAGAACATTGACAACATGGGGTTGTTGGTCAGAGAAGGAAATGAGTCTCCATTTCAACTGCCTCGAACTCCTCGCAGGCTCCTTCGCCATCAGGAGTCTCTCCCCTGTCAAGATAGATTGTTGCATTTTGTTGAAGATGGACAATATCTCAAAAGTCCGCTATGTCAACAAGTTGGGGGCTATGAAATCCAAGCTCTTGGTGGAGATTGACAAGGATTTCTGGCATCATTGCCTCAGTCATCAGATTTCTCTCACAGCAGAATATCTCCCAGGCAAGAACAGTCTGATAGCAGATTGACAATCCTGTCATCTACAGGATTTCAGCACCTGGAAATTTAATTTCTTAGTATTACAACAACTTCACAAGAGATGTGGTCCGTGCAATGTGGACCTGTTCCCATCACTACCCAATCAACAGCTTCCCTATTTTTTCAGTTAGAGACCAGATTTGGAAGCCCAAGCCATTGATGCCTTTCTCCAAGGCTGGTCTCAGTTCAGGGGATATGCTTTTCCTCCTCTTCTTATGATCCCCAAGGTCCTGACTCAGCTCAGACATCAGAAATCAGAAATCATTCATATGACTCCGTATTGGAGAGCTCAGCCTTGGTTCCCAGTAGCCTTATCTCTAGCAAGTGCTCCCCCAGTTCGACTTCCAATCCTCCCGGATCTAATATTGGACCCTGTGGGATGCCCTCACCCGCTAGTCCTGTCAGATCAGCTCAGGTTGATGGCCTGGATGGTTTCAGGGAAAGATGGTATACCCCAGACATTTCACAACAAGCTACTGACTTCATCAGACAAGTCTAGTCTGATAACACCCACAAACGTTATTCCTCAGCTTGGAGGAGATGGAGTGCTTGGTGCAAGGAATGGGGTATTAAGCTCGTGGGGGCAGAATCTTGATGGTAATACATTTCCTTTCAGATCTGGCATCCTCAGGTTTAGCATATAGAACTGTGAATAATTTCAGATCTGCGATTTCAGCTGGATATATTCTGGTGGATGGTAAGCCGATTGTCGAACATCCACTGCTATGCAAATCGATGAGAGGTATTCATACGTCCAATCCTCAGAGGCCCACATATGCCTCCTTTTGGGATGTGAATGTGATGCTTAGATTTCTAGAGCAATGGCCAATGAACAAGTACCTACTGCGTAAACAAATTTCCGCTAAGCTGTTATGCCTGATATCATGTAAGAGGGTGTCTGATGTCTAGGCCCTTGACCTAGTAGGCAGAGATTTTTGGCCTCGGAAGGTGCTACATTCACTATCACTCGATGAACCAAATCTAATTCCAGGTTGGTAACATACTCAAGTTTTGCATATAATACTCAACTTTGTATAGTTCAATACCTAAAAGTCTATGAAACTGCTACTTGCAAGGTGAGACAGAGTTCTGGTGGCCAGTTACTCATTGCATTACAAAAACCTTTTAGACTAGTGTCATTGGGCATTAACTTGGACAAATTGATGGCAAGGAGGAACGTGGGCAGTAGCAGCAAGCTTGGTTGAAGACAGCACACTGCAAGGCCAGGCCCGTGTCCAATCACCCCTACCCCACTGTGCATTGCATGGGCATCTTACTTAACGTTAAAAAAAAAAAAAAAAAACTTGAAATTCACTGAAAAATCTAAAGGTTACATTTACGTTATAGTTAAGAAGTAGAATTAAAAAAACCTTAGAAATTCCCTAAAAAAACAAAGGTTACAGGGACATTCTAGATTTTACAAATACAAAACCACAGAAATTCATCTGTTATAGTTAGAGTTATTTCAAGTAACTATAACATGTGCGCTAAGACACTATAATTCACGCCATCACCATGCACTGCTAATTATCCCAGATATTACTTTACTCATGACATTATCTATGACATCATTGAAAATATCACTGTAACATTTGCAGCAAAATTACTGATGAGACAATAGTACATGGTGGGGCGTGAGTTATAGAGTTATCTTAGGGCACGAGTTTTTGTGTGTGAACATATATATATATATATACATATATATATATGTGTGTATATATGTATATGTGTATATTTGTAAATATATATATATATATATTAATATATATGTATTTATATAAATATATATATATCCTTAAACTGAGAAATTTCACAATTGCAAGTTATGATCAGTGTTCCAATGACAAGTTGTGTATGATGTGTCTTTGTCTTATAGAATTTAACTACAACATGTAGCCTGCCTTGCCTTAGAAGTGACAAGGCACAATGTGGCATCCTGGTTCTCTGTTTTCTGTCTTAACCCATTTCCCTTTGCCAATTTCTACCACTGGCTCACATGTTATAGTATACGTGGTCAAGGTTGGGACAGTGAGAGACGTAAAAGAGCACTGCTTCTGTAGTATTCTCTGCAGAGGATTAGTAGGAAACCTGACACCATCAACCACAGTGATTGACATGTCTAAGAAAGGGCAATCAATGCCATAAGACTTTCCTCTTCCTCCTGTCCTTTATTTAGAAAAGCCTTTAACTAGTTCGATACCAATTGATTCTCAGTAGGCTCATTCGCTTAAGATGCGTTTTCTTACTACCAGCACAAGAAATAGGAATTACAACACGGCCACACAAAGTATAAATTCATAAATCATCTGTGGCGAAAACATGTAAAGAAATATGCCGAATCTATTTGAAGACAGGTGTAATTAAATCAAGTAAATTACCCCTGCTACTACTAAAAACATGAATTTGGGATGCTAATTAAATATTTGTGCCTTGAAACTGCAGTACAGCCAACTACCAGCTTGTTGTGTGTCCCAAACGTTCACAGAGGTCTTTTCAGGTGATAAATATTTAAAGGAAATGCTCCAACCCATCCACATTCTCCCACATAACAGTAGAAATATTAAGTCCTTTTAGAATTAATGTATAGAAGAGGCATTAAATACTCTATACCTCCTAGCTCCAAATTATTATTCGGACGTCCAACCAGAAAAGGACTTCAAATGTAGGGACTGCAGTAGCAGTGAAAAGCATGTCATGCCCTGTCTGTGGCTGTTCCGCGGGCCTCAAACCCCTTCAATGGTCCAAACCAAGGGGTCAAAAACATGAAAACCTGTGGATTATCATCAGTACAAATGTAATGTGTCACACCAATAAAGACACATTTTAAAAGCATAAGACTTTTTATGGCATTATTTTTCTGGTTATTTTCTTTATTACTAGGATTATTTTAATATTGTTTGTTAATGTCATAAAGGTACGGAGCACACATTGGTTTCCACAACCAAGGCCCCACAGAAACTACTAATCAAACATGGTAAGATGTCTGGAAAACTAGAATTAAAAAGATAGTGAATGTCGTGGCACGTGGGGACTATATAGCCTATGTTCTAAGGTTTTTTTTATATAACAGATGGTAGTTTGAATGGTAGCATGACTGGGAGCAACTCTGACGTACAAATATTGTCAAAGATTTGGGAAAAATAATCACATTTGTAAATTTCAGTTGGACAGACTGTGGGGCTAATTACAACTAAAGAAGGACAGTACATGAAAGGTGATCGAGCGGGTGCTATTGGTCACCCCAAAAGGGAAGTTGGTTCATCTGTAAAGATGTGGGGAAGATGTGATGGTAATATAAACTCTTTCTCTCACACTACTAAACAGCCAAAATGATTACCATCTGTGGACCCAGCTGGCAGACATGATTACTGCCAGAAAGGAATGTAACAGGCAGTGGGGTCGACAGAGTGGGTGTCCCATTGCTGGTCAATGATTCTCTCACATATATGTGAGCAGTGGATACTTGTTTTTCGGTAGAAACATCAACATGGCGTTTCACAACCCTTAAGTAGCTGATCAGTACAGACAAAAGGTAAAGAAGACAGAAAGAGAAGAGGACAGCTATTTTAGTGATATTCCCATTAAGGAGACCAAAACAGTTTTACTCAAATGGTTTTAAACTATTGAAGTTTTAAATGTCTACTGCTATAGTAACCAACTGGCAATGATGCCTAAAATGCTGGTTGCTGATGACAGCAAGCTGTGCTGTGACTTATTACTTCCTGAAGAACACACCCTATCGCAGATCGCATTTTGTAAATGATCTCAGATGGTCCCTTGCATTTTGGCCTCATTTATCATTATTTGCCCCTCAAAGGAATGCAGAAGTCACTGTGATGTACTCGTACTTTATACAAACCCTCCATATTTTTGTGGTCGTGTTTCCTGAGACTACTTAATGCAATTTGATGTCTGGAAATCGGCAGCAGCAAGGCTAATAGGGTGAATTTGTGTTAATGTGACGTTCATGAACACAAAAATAAACATTTTTACTATGTAAACGCATTTGTAACCACATTTGCTTACGTAATATGTTTTCATAGTGTTGACAGTGTCTCCTTTTTGTGCAAAGATTTTGTGCTAATTGGCGAAACAATGGTTAGAACATTTTATTTGTGTGCAGGGCGTTAGGCTGCCATGCAGCTTCTTCCACGTGCCTTTTGCAAAGGGAAGGAAAAGCCTGGGTTAGGTAGCACAACGGTGCAGGACACAACAACCATTGGCAAGGCCAATATGTCCGGTTCTACTGTGCTAATACAAACAAATGCAGGCGTTCGCACGTGTCAGCGTACTAGCGTGTATCATATAATATGATTCATATTTACCCTCCTTCATGCCTCCTTCATTATCTCACTATTTGATTACATTGAACTCGTGCATTCACAAAGTGCGCACATGCAACATAATTCATTACATAACATGTTATCCTGTTTGAGACAGTCAAATTACCCTGGAAAAGTGCATTTCGTTCATTGCAGTTGGGTAAGTCTCAGTTCTTCATAACAACGCCTAAAATACTTTATTACCACAATAACATAGGGGGTCATTCCAACCCTGGCGGTCGGTGATAAAGCGGCGGCCAACCCGCCAACAAGCAGGCGGCCAAAAAAATGGAATTCTGACCCTGGCGGGAACCGCCAGCACAGCCTGCCACTTTAACACTCCGACCGCCACGGCGGGACAGACAAACAGCGCAGCGGTCACCGCCAACAGGCAGGCGGCAGACAATGTACCGCCCACCCTATCACAACTCACCAATCCGCCACCTTTTCCGGGGCGGGAGCCCCGCCAATAAAAACACGGCGGAAACAGACTACGAACGGGAAAACGCTCACCTCTACACACTCCACGAGGAAGGAGGACAGCATGGAACCCGAATTAAACATCCTACCACCTATTGTCTACCTGCTCATCTACCACGAGTATGAACGCCGGCGCAGACGACAACGGTGAGTACTGCACCTACGACACAGGGGAGGGGGGAGGAGGAAAGCTTACGGGCACACACATACGCCATACAGCCACCCCCCCACCCCAAATACCTACACCCCAATGCAGAGCAACAAGTCAGAGTGACACCCCCCAAACCCACTGGAATAATGCAAAGACACAATTAAAATGATCTATAAAATATATGTATAAATAGCTCCATTGAAGTTATGGGAAATATGCAATATGAAAGATACAAAATAAGGAATGAACATAGTTGAAAATATACACATAGGCAATAAGTCCTGCCCATTCTGTCAAAGTTCCATAGTCCGTGGGCCAATGTGCACAAACACATGGGCAAAGCCCACACACGAGACCAGATACCATTGGAGAGAACACTGCTGGGGCATCAGATGATAAAACTACAGGCACCTCAGGGGGAAGGGAAGGGGGGGCACCTCAGCCACATGAGTCCACGCCGCCAGATCCACGAGGGGCCTCCATGCCCACTGTCCCATCCTGGGGAGTGCAAAGCCACAGTCACACAAGTCTCTACAGTGGGTGGCTTGCCCACTGTGCCATCCTGGGGAGTGCAAAGCCACAGTCCATCAGATGGATTACCGACTCCACTGTTAATGGAGGAGGCATGGTGCCCAGAGTGCTTCGTGAAGCCCTGCTCGACACAGAACCGGCACTGTCAATGGGCCAGCGGTGCTTGAGACGGCGGTGCCCAGCGGAGCGGTGCTTGAGATGAAGGGCCCAGCGGAGCGGTGCTTGAGATGGCGGTGCCCAGTGGAACGGTGCTTGACAGGAAGGGCCCAGCGGAGCGGTGCTTGAGATGAAGGGCCCAGCAGAGCGGTGCTTGAGATGAAGGGCCCAGCAGAGCGGTGCTTGAGATGAAGGGCCCAGCGGAGCGGTGCTTGAGATGAAGGGCCCAGCGGAGCGGTGCTTGAGATGAAGGGCCCAGCGGAGCGGTGCTTGAGGCGGTGGTGCCCAGCGGAGCGGTGCTTGACAGGAAGGGCCCAGCGGAGCTGTGCTTGAGACGGCGGTGCCCAGCGGAGCGGTGCTTGACAGGAAGGGCCCAGCGGAGCGGTGCTTGAGACGGCGGTGCCCAGCGGAGCGGTGCTTGACAGGAAGGGCCCAGCGGAGCGGTGCTTGAGATGAAGGACCCAGCGGAGCGGTGCTTGACAGGAAGGGCCCAGCGGAGCGGTGCTTGAGATGAAGGGCCCAGCGGAGCGCTGCTTGAGATGAAGGGCCCAGCGGAGCGGTGCTTGAGATGAAGGGCCCAGCAGAGCGGTGCTTGAGACGGCGGTGCCCAGCGGAGCGGTGCTTGACAGGAAGGGCCCAGCGGAGCGGTGCTTGTCACGGCGGGCCCCTGTTCAGCGGTGCTTCTCATGGCGGGCCCCTGTTCAGCTGTGCTTCTCAAGGCGGGGTCCTGTTCAGCGGTTCTTCTCACAGCAGGCCCCTGTTCAGCGGTGCTTCTCACAGCGGGCCCCTGTTCAGCGGTTCTTGTCACGGCGGGCCCCTGTTCAGCGGTTCTTCTCACGGCGGGCCCCTGTTCAGCGGTGCTTGTCACGGCGGGCCCCTGTTCAGCGGTGCTTGTCACGGCGGGCCCCTGTTCAGCGGTGCTTCTCACGGCGGGCCCATGTTCAGCGGTGCTTCTGACGGTGGGGTCCTGTTCAGCGGTTCTTCTCACGGCGGGCCCCTGTTCAGCGGTGCTTCTCACGGCGGGCCCCTGTTCATTGGTTCTTGTCACGGCGGGCCCCTGTTCAGCGGTTCTTGTCACGGCAGGCCCCTGTTCAGCGGTTCTTCTCATGGCGGGCCCCTGTTCAGCGGTGCTTGTCACGGCGGGCCCCTGTTCAGCGGTCTTGTCACGGCGGGCCCCTGTTCAGCGGTGCTTGTCACGGCGGGCCCCTGTTCAGCGGTTCTTGTCACGGCGGGCCCCTGTTCAGCGGTTCTTCTCACGGCGGGCCCCTGTTCAGCGGATCTTGTCACGGCGGGCCCCTGTTCAGCGGTTCTTCTCACGGAGGGCCCCTGTTCAGCGGTGCTTGTCACGGCGGGCCCCTGTTCAGCGGTGCTTCTCACGGCGGGCCCCTGTTCAGCGGTGCTTCTCACGGCGGGGTCCTGTTCAGCGGTCCTTCTCACGGTGGGCCCCTGTTCAGCGGTGCTTCTCACGGCGGGCCCCTGTTCAGCGGTTCTTCTCACGGCGGGCCCCTGTTCAGCGGTGCTTGTCACGACGGGCCCCTGTTCAGCAGTGCTTGTCCTGTGTTTCTAGGGAGCCAGACCTGGCCAAGACTTCCCGCTCAGTCGCCATCCGACCTTGCGGTCGCGGGGCCCTCCTGTGATGGAGTCCTGGGCCCGTGGGTGTCGTCCGTCACAACCGGAATGGGGCTGGTGGGGCCCTCCTGGGCAGCTCGCCTGCTGCCTGACTTCTCCGCCCTGCTGCCCTTGCCATCCTTCGCTGAAGCTCTGTGGCCCTTGCCTCCCTTTGATGATGTGGCAGGTGACGGGGCAAGGCTACTGTCCTTGGTGGCAGCCATCTCAGGCTTGTCGCGCCGGCCCTTAGTTTTTTTTGTCCTCTTCCCAGGGGGTGGGCTGGCTGTCCCCTTGCTGCTAGCCGCTGTTCCTGCCCTAGGAGCTGGTGGACTCCAATAGCCCTGCACTATGGTCATAGTAGATGCAGGGCTGGTGGTGGCTGAGGTGCTTTTTTTACTCTTACCAGATGGAGGGGGTGGGTCAGTGATTGGAACGAGCTCAAGGTTGGAAAGGAACTGCACTTGGGAAGGACAGGGACGGGTAGGTGTAGTGGGTATGGGAGTGGAGGAAGAGGATGTGGTTGTAGGAGAGTCAAGTGTGCTGTCTTTGGGTGCAGGTGTTTGTGACGGAGGCTGTCGTGAGGTGGATGGCTGTTGGGTGGGTGGCTGCCTGCGTTTGTGTGGTTTGGAAGAGGGGGAGAGGACACAGGGGACGTGTAAATGGCAGTGGGGGTGGTGACTGCACATGTGCGGACTGTAATGGAGGGTGTGCTGGTGATGGAAGTACTGGCTGATGGTGGTGTGCATGCAGGTGTGAGTGGAGTAGTCACAGGGAGGGAGGAGGGAGATGAGGAGGTGGGGGACACAGAGGTGGTAGTGACTGTTGGCATGTCTGCATCTGGATGTTGCTTGGGTGAATGCTTGTGGGATCTGTGGTGCTTATGTCTGGATGAGCTGCCCTTGGGTGTAGAGGTGTGTGCAGGCTGGTCTGATGGTGTGGATGGGATAGGCAGAGGAACAGGAGACTGGGACTGGGTGGAGGGAGTCAGAAGAGGGAGGCTGGAGACAGGGACAATGGCTGCCGTCAGTGCTGAGGCCAGAGCGTTGAACGATCGCTGATGGGCAGCCTGACCCGAATGAATTCCCTCCAGGTATGCATTGCTCCGATGCACCTCCCTTTCTACACCCTGGATGGCATTCAAAAGGGTGGACTGCCCAACAATGAGCGTCCGCAGGAGGTCAATGACCTCCTCACTGAGGGCAGCAGGGGTAACTGGGGCAGGGCCTGAGGTGCCTGGGGCGAAGGAGATGCCCGGCTTCCTGCCGAGCGGGCACGGGGCGAAGGCTGAGGGGCTGCTGGGAGGGCGGGGCTGGTGCGCTGGGTGGCGGCTGTACCTGTTGTGGCGGTGGGCACGGATGTTGCCACCACTGCAAGGGAGCTCCCTTCCGAGGACATGTCGGTGTCGCTGACGTCTCCACGGGTCCCCATTGTGGAGCTCCACGTCTCACTGGTGTACTCGGAGTCTGTGTGCATCCATGTGAGATGCAGCTCCCTCGTGCACCGATGCCACTTCTCCTCCGCCTGATGATGCTATTGCACACATGAACAGGAAGACAAAGAAAATGGGTGGGGGGGGATAAATGAAGACAGGTTGAGTGCATGCATTGCCAACACCGTTGTCGGAGAGGACAGACACAGAAGCCCCCTGCACTAGGCCGCGCAATCGGGGTACACTACTCAGTTATTGTGACTAGGCCTACAGGTCTATGGATGACAAATGCACACATACATGACACAGGGCCATGAATAGCTGTACTTTGGCACCCTACAGAGGTGGGGGGCGGGGACACAGGGCCATGCCTAACGGAGGGGCCTAGCCTACAGAATGCGCCCTGGCCTAGAGATAGCCACAGCCCTCCTCCCCCACCCAGACACCTTCCCTGCGCGCAAAGATAGCAGAATGTGCTGATACTCACCCCCTTGTGTCTGCTGTGATGTCCTCACACGCCCATCCAAATCGGGGTAGGCCACCGCCAGGATCCGGGACATCAGGGGGTTCAATTGGCGGCTGGCACCCCTCCTACGTTGGGAGGCCATCCCCAGCAGAGACTCGGCGGTCTTTCTGGTCCCGCGGCGGATGTCCTCCCACCTCTTTCGGCAGTGGGTGCCCCGTCTGTTGTGGACCTCCTGGGCCCGGACGTCCTTGGCGATGGCACGCCAAATGTCGATCTTCTGATGGGCGCTGACCTATGTGACATGTACAGGGTGGTAAAGGAAATCTCATTACTTTTCTGCCTGGTCAATGTGAGTGGCCCCCCCCTCCCCAACCTTGCCATGTGGCACATGCTCTCATCTTTCGTGCGTTGCACTCCTCATTCGCTCCCCTCCCCACCATCTTACATACACCCCACTCAACACAGGCATAGCCCATTCAACGTGCACCCTGTGTACTAACCTGTTGGTCTGGAGGACCGTAGAGTAGCGCATACTGGGGGAGGACCCCATCAACAAGTTTCTCCAATTCTTCAGAAGTGAAGGCAGGGGCCCTTTCCCCAGTCGCAGCAGCCATTGTATCTCCCAGACCGAGGTCACAGCAGCACTTGCAGTATAGGTCCTCTCCTGTGGATGATCAGGTCTTGAGTGATTAATCAGATAGAAAATGGCGGTCACGCCCGCGGCGGTGCGTACCGCCGCAGTGCGTACCGCGACCGCAGGCGCACATCCTCATTGGCTACTGAAGCCCATAGGGTGCAATGTTAACCAATGCGGCTTAGCACCGCGGGCTTCGACCGCCTACCGCCACGGTGTGCCACGCCAGCGCATTGACCTCACATCCCACTGTCACACTTCACAGGTCAGGCAGCCGCCATTTCAAGGGCCCACATGGCTGAATTTCTACTGCGTCACACAGGCCTAGGCCTTGCATTGCCACTCATACAAGCCTTTCAATGCATAGCGATTCATGTACTGTGCAAGCTGTGTGAATGAACCTGTGGGTTGCTTGACTCTGTGCTCCATGTTGTCCTTCCTAGGCACCGTCCGCTGGGACTTGCGAGGAGAAGGGTGAATCCTCCCGTGTACCGACCGCTGGTGGACCTGTCGACAATGGAAGAACGACATATCATACTTACATACAGGCTTGACAGAGCAACTATACATGAACTATGTGCCCAGCTGGAGCCAGACCTGATGTCCCCCATCCGCCAACCCAAAGGGATTCCCCCTCTGGTGCAGGTTCTGTCAGTACTCCATTTTTTGGCAAGTGGGTCTTTTCAGACAACAGTGGCCATATCAGCTGGGATGTCTCAACCTATGTTTTCTAAGGTTTTGTCCAGAGTGTTGTCTGCCCTAATGAAATACATGCAGAGCTACATTATTTTCCCTGAGGTGGGCGATTTGGCTACAGTGAAGGGTGATTTCTATGCCCTTGGACATATCCCCAACATCATTGGTGCCATTGATGGGACCCATGTGGCTTTGGTTCCCCCCAAAGAAAGTGAGCAGGTGTACAGAAACAGAAAAAGTTATCATTCAATGAATGTCCAGGTGGTCTGCTTGGCTGACCAGTACATCTCCCATGTAAATGCCAAGTTCCCTGGGTCAGTGCATGACACGTATGTCATGTGAAATAGCAGCATCCCTTATGTGATGGAACAGCTACAGAGACACCGTGTGTGGCTAATTGGTGACTCTAGTTACCCCAACCTGTCATGGCTACTGACCCCAGTGAGGAATCCCCGGACCAGGGCTGAGGAACGGTACAATGAGGCCCATGGGCGAACTAGGAGGATCATAGAAAGGACCTTCGGGGTCCTGAAGGCCAGGTTTAGGTGCCTGCATATGACAGGGGGATCCCTAATGTACTCACCAAAGAAGGTGTGCCATATCATCGTGGCCTGCTGTATGCTTCACAGTCTTGCTTTGCGACGCCAGGTGCCTTTTCTGCAGGAGGATGGTCCAGATGGTGGTGTTGTAGCAGCTGTGGAGCTTGGGGAGAGTGAAGAGGAGGAAGACGACGGGGACGACACGGACAACAGGGATACAGTCATACAACAATATTTTCAGTAGCACACAGGTAAGAATCACCCACGCCATGTTACATTTACTTAAGACCTCATGTGTCTCCACTGTCTGTGTTTCCCCCCAGTTCCTGTTAACTGATTTGTGACTTTCCCTTCCCTTTTCAGAGCTGTATGACCCACTGCGTGGCTTCTGCTTTGTTTGCCCATGGACTAAAGCTTATTGAAATTGGTATGTTGTCATCACAAAGTAACTGGACATTATTGCACCGTTATGTGTAATACATTTGTTAAGAATACAAGCAGACTCCTGTTATTTTATGTGCAATAAGTGATTTATTTTAAGTGCTACATATAGGTACATGATTGTAAAACGGTGATGGGTGGGGGTGGAGTAATGTCCATGGCAGAGTCCAGTTCTCAGTCGCACAGGTGCATTGTCCATATGCCTGTGGAAGAATGGAGCAGGGGCAGTTCAAGGTTGGACAGGGTGACAATGTGGGACAGTGGGATGACATCAGGGGGTATCTTAGGCTGGCGGGGGTCTTGCAATCCTACTCTGTCTTCTTGTGAGATCTCAGGTTCCGCTTGCGGGGTGGTTCTTCTTCTGCAGGAGGTGGGGTTCTGGTGGCCTGTTGTTGTGTGGGGGCCTCCTGTCCACTAGCGCCGGCGGAGATGGTAGGCTGTTCCTGGCCTGGGCTAGTGACAGGGGCCCTTTGGGGTGCCACATGGTCCCGCAATGTGGTGACTATCTGGTTAAGGGCCACGACGATGGTCCCCATTGCAGAACCAATGTTCCTCAGTTCCTCTCTGAACCCCATGTACCGTTCCTCCTGCAGTGCCTGGATCTCCTGGAACCTGGCCAGTACCGTCGCCATCGTCTCCTGGGAGTGGTGGTAAGCTCCCATGATGGAGGAGAGGGCCTCTTGGAGAGTCGGTTCCCTGGGCCTGTCCCCCCCCCCGTCGCACAGCAGCCCTCCCAGTTCCCCTGTGTTCCTGGGCCTCTGTCCCCTGGACGGTGTGCCCACTACCACTGTCCCCAGGTCCCTGTTGTTGTTGGGGTGGTGGGTCAACCTGGGTGCCCTGTAGTGGTGGACACACCGCTGACCGACGTGCCCTGGAGACAGAGGCATGGGCCCGCTGGGTGGGAGCTGTGCTGATGTTCCCAGAGGGGGTTGGGTCTGGTGTAGCCTGTGGCTGTCTGTGGGGAACCGACTGTCCAGAGGTCCCCGATGGGCCGGGCTGGTCATCTGGGTCCAGGGAGACAGAGCTGCTGTCATCGCTGGGGGCGGGATGGACATCTCTGTACCCTCCGTGGCGGTGTGGTGGCGTTCGGGTCCTGCAGGGGTATAAAGTTATGGTTATTGCTTCTGTGTGTGGCATTTCGTGTGATGGGTGGGTGTCCGTGTACCCAAGTGCAGGCATTCCCTTGTGGGGGCTTTTGTGAGAGTGGCTTGTGGGGGTGATGTGTGTGTGCAGTGGGCATGCTTTGGTGATGGGTGTCCATGCTTTGTGGTCACATGCAGGGCTTGGTGTTGGGATGGGTGGGTTGTGATGGTGAGCCATTTGCAAGGAGTTGGTGTGATGGGGGTGGGGGTGAGGGTGGGGGTATGATTTGGCATGCAGGTGGGGTGGGAGTGGGAAGCAGTAGTGGAGATTTGACTTACCAGAGTCCATTCCTCCGCCTACTCCTGCAAGGCCCTCAGGATGCAGGATGTGCAAGACTTCCTCCTCCCATGCTGTAAATTCTGGGGGAGTTGGTGGGGGTCCGCCGCCAGTCTTCTGCACCGCAATGTTGTGCCTTGATACCATGGAACGCACCTTCCCCCGTAGGTCATTCCAGCGCTTCCTTATGTCATCCCGACTGCGTGGATGCTGTCCCACCTCGTTGACCCTGTCCACTATCCTTTGCATAGCTCCATCTTCCTGGCAATTGTGGTGTGCTGCACCTGTGCCCCGAAGAGCTGGGGCTCTACACGGACTATTTCCTCCACCATGACCCTGAGTTCTGCGTCAGTGAACCTGGGGTGTCTTTGGAGTGCCATGGGGTGGTGTGGATGAGGTGTGGGGTGGCGTTTATGGTGATGAGTGTGGTGCGTGTGGTGGTGTGTGGTGTTTGGTGCGTGGATTCTGTGTGGGTGATGGTGTTGTGTGCCTCTGTGTTGTGTGATTGTCTATTCTGTGCTCTCTCTCTAGCCTTCGTCAATAATTTCGGGTCGTAGGGGTTTGTGGGTGATGTGGGTGTGTGTTTTATATTGTGTTGGGTGTGTGGGAGTGGTGTTAGTATGTGTATCAGGTGTGTGTGTTTCAAACTGACCAATGTGGCTGAGTTTTCTATGTGTGTGTGTATTTTGACCGCAGCGGTGTGTACCGCCAATGGAATACCGCGGTTGAAAGACCGCTGCGGGGATTTGTGGGTCGGAATGGAATGGGCGTATTTCTGTTGGCGTGACGGTGGAGGTTTGGCCATCGCCATTTTTTCGCTGACCTTTGGTGTGGCGGACTTTTGTGGATGTCGGGTTTTTGGCGGTTTGCAAGTTGCGGGTCAGAATGACGGTGGCGGTTTACCGCGGCGGTGTTCTGGCGGTCTTCTGACCGGCGGTAAGCGCCTTTTACCGCCGAGGTCAGAATGACCCCCATAGTCTCAATGGTCTCATGCTATACTATATTGTGGCATCCTAGATGGACAACAGAACAATGTTGACCTAAGTTAGTCAACATTATTCACTACAATTTAGAAACAGATCCCACCCCGATGATTTCTAAATCATCACAGTCATTGAATTATTAATCAAAGGACAGTTATCGGTCATTGATTATTTTGCTTGGATCCTTCCAATTCGTCTTGTCATAAAACTCACTCTGCATTTTCTCAATTTTATCATCTGCTTTAGTCATTTTCTTCCGTTTGCTGCTCATAGCTTCTTTTCCCCCCAGTTTAGCCACCTTTCGATGAAATTCCTTCACAATTTTTAGAAGGAAAAGCACACATGGAGTGGCAAGTATTGTGACCAGGAGAGGGGTCAAAAAGCAATTTTAGCATTAGTCTGCTTACGTCTCCTAGCCTTTCACCTTTTTTGTCAAATCCAAGTCGAGTAGATTGAAATAATGAGCCTATTTCTTCCCAGGCACCTGTCTCTTATAGCTCAGTTAGTTCATGGGTAATATTAGTGATATTGACAACATAGTAGTCAATCTGGTTATCTATTTTTAGAATGTGTGCTCAACATTCCCTTGAGTTAATTTACTTTGCAACTCTGCTTTCTTTAGCAAGAAGCTTGTCTGAAGAGAGGCGGTTCTGTGTTACCATGGCTCTCATCGCAAGCATTTTTTTGTTAATGATGGTCAAAGCACCTGCAGTGTTAGTGGCAAGATTATCTACTAAAGTCAACAGTTTCCTAATCTTAACATCATTCAAACCTACACCTACTGAGGGTGTCAATATTCCACCAACATCAGTGTCTACTCCACCTTACATAGTTGGTGAATGTGTGGTCTATTTCATTAGTGTGATTGATCTTTGGAAAAACTAAAGCTGCATAGCAACTACCCACCCAATTATGCAGCAACTGAAAGTAAGCTGACGTACCATACACTTAGTATTTGCCTTTAATACTTACTTCAAGCTCAGCAAAAAGCCTATCCCTGACTAAATACCTATGCTCACCTTCATTCCAGCCTACACCTTTCACAGTCTCATTCCCTTCCTTTGTGTGGTCTGTGTAGCGCACATAAGGTTTCCTTCTTTGCGATGTGTGTGCTCAATCTTGGGGTGGATCTTCCCATTTTTCCCTTGACCTTTCCTCTAATTTTGTTATTTTTAGTTCATTCATGTGGCTTCTCTTCATCTTGGTTTAGTCCTTCATTTAATTCATCTACAGCGATTCTCTCATCTTCACTGCTCTTGCAGGTTAGATCATACATGCTAGGGTTAGTGAAATTTTCTTTAGTTAAGGAACAATTTCGTCATATACTCATGCTGAACCATTCTCTTAGAGAAATTGTAAGCATGCTTAGTTGACCACACATACATTTGATGCTTTTACAACAGGTACATTTTGTAACGTACTTTGAAAATGTGTATAAAACAATTTAATCAAGAGCTGCTGGTAAAACAGATTAAGAAAAATGCTACATAAGAGTGCATACAATTGTGCAAATTAAGATAGGAAGACCATTCTGCTGTGGAAGTTGGAAGGCAGGAACAAACAAAACAATTTTCAACCTGTACTATTTTAGCATATTCTGTAAGCATGTGATAATATACCATATACCTATAAACACTCTCAGAATGAGGGGCCTGAGAAGTTCTACCTACATGCATTTTTTTGTTAATTATTGATTTATTGGGTTGATTATATTGCAGGGCTGAAACATTTTGTACCAGCGGATAGATGTCAAACATCTACCCACCTACAGAAGCAGTGATGGCAACTACAAATACTACTATGACAATTTTTGTAGCTGTGCTGTGCCACATTACCTTGCACTCAATCAGGTGAAGATTTAGACTTTGGTTAAGGTAATTCGTTCTTCTAAAGCTACTCTGTAGTCACCACCCTCTCTCAAAATCTATGGCAATTTTTATTCTATGTCAGCTGCATACCTAAGAGCTATATAGTCCTCTGACCTTTGCTTGGTATCTCTTTCTGTTCTTTCAATTTTTGTCAACAATTTCTGTGTATGTTGAACCTTTTCATTTATTGTCTCCACTCATGGAGGTTCATCAATGTCCGTCACATAATCATCAGATACAATGTCAATCTTTGCCAAGCATGTCCAGTTGGAACCTGAATACTTGTGATTTGCCTTTCTCTCTCTTTTTGCACTTTTAGAAGTAATGAAGACTAATTTCTCATCACTGGCATCTTGCAGTTCTTGTTGTTCTTGTTCCTCTAACTCATTTACTTCCCTAATTGTCTCTGGTCTCTCAACTCTTGCCAACAGTCTCTTCCGTCTGTTCCAAGTTTTGGGCCATTCTTGCTCTGGTGGCACTTATACCCCTGAGGTAGCTGTGATTTCCAACTCAGTGGCAGTTGATTTGTTTTCAGATGCAGCACTTTTCTCTTTGTAGCCACCTCTGTTCCTGAGGTACTTGTCCCAGGAAAGTTAGTCTCTGCTTTCCATGAATTCCTGCTTTCTCTGTGGATATGTAGCCTCAGTCTGGAGTCTCCAGTGTCAAGTTATAACTGAGGAATCTTTACTGCTATTCTGTCCTTGATGTTGTTGATGCTCTGCTATATAGGGCTCAAAAGTCTCAGATTGTTCCTCTTTTGATGCCTCTGGAACTCCAAACCTGGGTGACTCAAGGAGTTAACAGGTGTTGGCTCTGCTTCTTCCTCTACTCACTTCACTCTCTTGGAATGGGTAGTATGTATCCAATTTGGCAAACTGGCACACTTTCCGGAAGACTTAGGGACCAAGATCACTTGGTATGGGCCTCTCCAGTGCTCTTCCAGGTATGACTTGTGGACATGTTTCTTCACATGAACCCAGTCACCATGGCTCAAGTCACAGCACAGATGGAGTTACAAAACAAACCTGGTAGGACACACTAAATAAACCAAAGATTTGCAGTACTTGAGAACCAGGTCATCTGTGATAGTCACAAGAGCAGCAGCCGGGACAGAATGGATTATTATGGCTCTACCCATCAGCACCTTGTAAGGGGATAATCTTGTTCTCTTCCATTGCATGATTCGAATGCTTATCAGTACAAGGAGAAGTGCACCTGGCCATTCAAAAGAAAGTGTCTGTTGTTGACAAGATTCTGCCTTGTCCAGGCCTGACCCCAGACACACACCAGGGGGTTGGAGACTGCATTTTGTGATGACAGGCACAGCCTTTTCAGGTGCATGTGTCAGCTCCTCTCTTCCCACTCTAGCCCTGGAGACTCAACAGGATATGCAGGACACTCATCAGCTCCCTTTGTGTCACTTTCTAGGGGGAATTCACAACAGTCCAACTGTCAATCTGACCCAGATGTGGATTCCACAAGCAGGCAGAGGCACAGAATGTTTAAGAAAGAAAATGCCCACTTTCTAAAAGCGGCCTTTTCAAACTGACAATCTAAAACCCAACTTTACCAAAAGATGTATTTTTAAACTGTGAGTTCAGAGACCCCTAACTCCAAATCTCTATACGCTCCCAATGGGAAGCTGCACTTAAAAGATATTTAAAGACAGTCCCCATGTTAACCTGTGTGAGAGATAGGCCTTGCAATAGTGAAAAACGACTTTGGTAGTATTTCACTATCAGGACATGTAAAACACATCAGTACATGTCCTACCTTATAAATACACTGTACCCTGCTCCTGGAGATATCTCCGGCCTACCTAAGGGGTGACTTATATGTAGTAAAAGGGAAGGTTTGGGTCCGACAAGTGGGTGCACTTGCTAGGTCGAATTGGCAATGTAAAACTGCACACAGACACTGCAGTGGCAGGTCTGAGCCATGTGGTGTGGGTGGTACTATCAGTGCTGCAGGCCCACTGGTAACATTTGATTTACAGGCCCTGGACACCTCTAGTGCTCTTTACTAGGGACATATTAGTAAATCAAATATGCCAATCAAGGAAAAACCAATTATCAATACAATTTTCACAAAGAGCACTTGCACTTTAGCACTGGTCAGCAGTGGTAAGTTCAGAGAGTACCAAAACCAGCAAAAACGAAGTCCAGTACACAGTCGACAATACAGGAAGCAGAGGCAAAAAAACAGGGGAAACCTTGCCAAGGATGCCAGGTCTAACATTATCATTATATCTTTTAATAAGTTTGGAGCTGTGGCCCCCTCCCTAATTTGATTAAACACTGATGTTACAAAGGGGAGCAGTTCTCATATAAACATTTTGTACATGTCCATTAGTAAACCATCACTCCCTGTCGCTTTTGCCTTAGCCTTTTTTTTTAAGGGCCATAGCAATCTCAGATCAAAGCTTCTTTTTTAAAATTCAATTGTTGTGGCAGCTAGAGAGTCTCAAAATATTGTTGTACCTTTGCCCGGGGGACCTCCTCAACTACCTCTTATATGCACCTATAGTGCTATAGAAACACATCTGCAATTGCCCCTTCCTCCACTTCCAACCCACCAGCATCGGGATTTTTATCCTGGCTGTTATTTTACTATTTGTTTAAAATTTTAGTAGACCAACCCAAATATTTTCCACTTTGTTGGTTTTCCTCATACAGCTTTTGTTGAAAAGTTTTGTCCCCTGTGATTTCCTCTACTAAAAAAAGTCCTCCAAGTCTTGCTTTGCTTTGTCTAGGAAGTCCCACTTGTCTCGATACTCTACGAACACCAATGATATGCCCCTAATTGCAAGGTATTCATTTAGTGCTTCATTAACTACTGCTTGAAGTGTCTGAATTTTTGCCTGTCAGAGCTTGTTACACCTTGCTCTATACTCTATAATTCATCCCATAAATATAGCTTTAGATGCTCCCCAAACTATAAAATTCAAGGTAGTACTAGAGTTTATTTAACAAAATATGTTTTATAAAAACCCTTGTCTCCTCTACCCACCTCTGATCCGAGAACAGCAACCTGTAAAAATACCTCTTTGGCCTCGATTTTGGGGATCTATTTACTTTAGTTTGTAGGGAAACTACTGAATGACCAAAGAAGAGATTTGCCATTATATCCACAGTCTTCCATTATACTGTCTTTGACATAAGGAAAAAACTATTCGAGAGGCTGAGCTGTGTCTCTTTGAAAAACACCTGTATTGTGCAGCTTCTGGGTAGTCTACCCACCAGGGATCTATTAGCCTGAAGTCCTGCTTCATTACAGTTAACAACTTGGCTGTTATCGGTTTCAGTTTTGTTTTTTTGCCTTATTTGAGGTATCTATCTTTAGGTCCTGAACAAAGTTAAAATCACCTCCCATGACTATTACCCACTCAGACTAAATGGCTAGATCATAAATTTGTTTCAAAGGCTAAATGACATCCATCACTGGCTCATAATAATTTACAAAATTGACCAACCTATCATTGAATTGCATCTTCGCCAAAATACATCTACAACTGCAGTTGAGCTCTATCTCTTTTACTTGGCAATGTAGGGAGCTTGGAAATAAAATAGCCATACCCCTCATTGCAACATCTCCCAAAGAGAAATAAGCTTGAAAAAACGTTCTTAGCTATTGCATCTTCAGGCTATTACTCTTGCATGGGCTCCCTGCAAATAAATTACATCAGGACCAAATGAGGAAAGCTTATTCAATAACGTACCACTTTTCTGTCTATTTCCCAGACCATTCACATTACATGTGTCAATTATAACATCATGCATCACCTAGTCTTTTTTCTCCTTCCTTTTTCTCACCAACACCTTAGCTCAACAACTAGGTTTATTAAGCCACTTCAACCATGCTGTGCTGCTAGGCATTCGCTCACATGTCCCTTCCTCCTGTTGTACGTGCTGCGTCAGACTCAGCTGTTCGGTGTGCGAACCCAGTGTGGAGGTTGCTGTTCCTTTCACCTGTGTAGAATGGGGATTTTTGTGGTGACTACCAGCAGGAAGGCCTCTCCGAAACGAAGTCAAACCAAGAGCAGGTGGTGGCTGCAGCCTAAAAGTGCAATATCGAGGGGGCCTGAAGTGGTGGTGGTGCTAGAAGGTCTGGAAAGTCAGACCAGGACAAGACTGAGAAGAAGAGACATTGAAAGCGACAGGTGGAGTACAATCGGTACAACGAGCACAGGTCATCCCCCTGAAATCCCCAGGTAAGCAAGCATTGCTGTGAGGAGTCATGGTTGAGACTCAATCCAGGGGTGAGGGGGGCAGTGGACAATATGAGGAAACACCACGCAAAGCTACCACTTAACAGCACTAATATCTCTCCACTGCAGAAAGTAAAGCGCAGGGCAACTCAGGGAATGGAAAAGGTAGTATGACAGAGGAAGGCCCTTTCTCTTGCCTATCAACCTAACCCCTAGTCATGAGCTTAGCGCAGATCAACTAATGCAATCAGAGCGCTCAACAACTTCTCCAACCTCTTTAAAGGACAGTCATCCTACTACATAGAGTACATGGACATACTCTCTGTACAGGCCTCTGACCCAGCAGTGAAGCTGAAGGAATATCCTCTGTTCCAGAAAGCAACCAATAACCAGCTAGTTAAGGAGAGGTGACAAAAATGTCAATTGCGCCAATAAAGTTTGAGTGCCAATGGGAACACTTAGCCAATGGACAGTGTTGAAAACGTGGATCATGGTCCTGAAGCCTCAGCCTCAGTCGGGGATGACAGTACAGAAGGAGAATTCCAATTTGGGTCAAAGTCCTTCAGGCACAAAGAGTTTTGAGGCACGGCTGCCTACAGTAGTAACCACTTCTAGCAATGAAGGCAGCACCAGGTTCTCCCCAGTTTTGCAGGTGGAGGCAGTAAAAGTCTTGCTCGAAGCGATTCTAACTGAAATCCGTGAATTGAGGCAAAAGCAGGTGCAGGAAATTGAAAAATTTCAGCAGAGGTTGACAAAGATAGAACAGAATCGCAACCAAGTCCCAAGAAGGTTGCAAGAAGTGGAACAAAGAATTTCTGATTTGGAGGATAAGGTGGGATCTCTTAATATCGATGCTCTACTGGAGCACAGCAAGGTCCAGTATTTAGAGAACAAAGTAGAAGAGATGGAAAACCATGCAAGGCACTCCGATCTTTGGTTTGTTTGGAATCCCAGAAGGAAGTGAGATGCAAGGGTCAATACAGAATGTGCCTCAGTTGATGGACACTTATTTGAAAGCATATTTTAGTCAATTCACCAACTGACCTCATGACGGCACACAGAGCCTTGACCTCTTTGCCAGTAAATGAAAAATATCCCTGGGTGATTTCGGTTAACTTTTCACTATTGGATCAAGGAGTGGATTTTGTCAGCAGCGATCCACAAAAAATCATTCCAACTTGCAAATAATGCTTATATAAGAATGTTTTTGGACTTAGCCAATAACAGAGGCTTAGATTAAAGAGTTAAGGCTTCTGAGGGCGCGAGCCTCATTATGTCAGCAATCCAAGTTGAAGGTTCTTGCTAATGGCAAATTCCATGTTTTCCAGGTGGTAAAAGAGGCACAGGGTCTACTAATCTAAAGTACCCAGAACTTGAGAATGTAGGGATTACTGCTATAAAGTTATAAATCCTAATGCTAGAACCTAATTACATTGCATTAGGAGGGGAAAGGGGGACAAAAAGCAAGCAGTGGGTGCAGTTCCAGGGCACCACAAGAGAGATGGGAACCCTAGGGGGGAGGGGGTGATCCCTGGATCCAGGGACAAGGTGGGACAAGAATGTGGTGGTGAAAGAAGGGGGAGCAGTTTAAAAAGTAAAATTGAGGCTGAAATCAAGCTTGAATTGCAGGATTGGATCTGTATTGGACATACCTGATGCATTGGAATCTATATAGCACAGACCTAGGTGAGAAGCAGTGGAGTGATGTACACACTTCTGGATTGTGTACATAAGAGGACTATGATAGGAACCTGTAAGTAAGTGTAGTGGATTGGATGTCTTTTTGGTTGGGAGACACAGTCAGGGGAATTTGGGTAACTGTCAAGAATGGATGACGACAAGAGAGGGTACAAGCATTTATTGGCACGTTAAAAGTGAAAGTGTATACAAGCACAAGATAATGTGGATTTGTGTAAGAGATTGTAATGGAACATAAGTTAAAACTGTTTTGCAGCATGTAAAAATGTGAATGTATTCATGCATGCACATGTATTTTCGAGAGTATGGGAGAATTGATGTGAGCGATTTTAAGAAAGTTGTGCATGTGAGATTTTAAAAAATGCAGTGTGTGAGGGTGTAAGCAGTGTTCAGTCTTTATCATAAAAATAGACTACAGGAGTTTAAGGTGATGCAACAGTTTACAAAAATGTATGTATTTGAATCTAAGATAATGAGACGTATCTGAGCATGTTACTGATTATGGTGATGATTGCAGTAACGGAGGGAGGCAGCAAAAAAATAACTAAAGAAAGAAAAAAATAAGGCCTTTTTTTTAGAATTAAAGTGACTAGAGACCAGACACAGACATCCTGCAAGGCTGTGCATGGCATAGTAAATGTAGATCAAAGCATGGCAGTACACGTTGATGCCCTGCATTACCCTGCCATGGGAATGTGTTCCATGGGTGTGCATGGGTGTTCCCACACCTTCACCCCTAATTTTTGGTGCATTCCCAGATTCACTAACACTAGTAAGCCTAAGAATGTGTCAAAATGGTACGCCTTCCCGGGGAGGCGTAAGAAGGAGAAATATGTTTATTTCTCCTCAATTTTTCTGCTTTTCCCCTTTCTACGTGTGCTGCATTTTACAGCATATGAAGAAAAGAAAAGTCTCAGAGGATTGTTTCTATGCAGGAAGGTGTCCTTTCCTGCAGAAAACCAATCCTGGCTGTAACACAGGAGGTTGTCTGCCTTGGCGCTTGGCAGCCACAAGTGCACCAGTGCAGAAGGAGAGCAGACATGCACTATATTTGAGAAAATATGGCACTTTCCTGCCCTCTCCTTTTGTAATGTCGGTCAGCTCATGGCAGCATGTTGTGTTGCTGCGCTGTGTTGCGCAAAATGATTGGTAAAGTTGCCCCTAGATGTGCATCAGAGAAGGTAGGAATGATATAATGTGAGAGTGTAAGAGATGGGATGTGCACAGAAGAATGAAGAAAAGAACGCGTGCAAGAGTGTTAAAGGAACGGTGCACACTGGAGAACAAAGAAAAGACTGAGAGAGCAAGAGAAAAGAAGAGTTAATGATAGAAGGAAAGAAAAGAAGATAGGACAAAAGAACATTGTGACAGAGTTGTCTGCAGAAGAAGGAAAGAAGGAGAAGAGAGATGATGGAAGAAGAACATTGAGAACATTGAGTGAGACGGTGTAAGAGAAGGGGAAGAGAGGACCATGTGTGAAAGAAGGGATTTTCTTGAGAGAAGGATGGAAGGGAGGATAGAAGGAAGGATATGGTGTAAGACTGCAAGAGAATGGGTGTGTGTGCGTGTGTGTGTGTAAAGCAAGGAAGGTTAGGGGAAAGGGGTACTAAGAGAAAGGAAGGACATTCGCATACAAGGGAGACACCTGAACAAATTGGCGCGAGCAGTTCCACTGCATCCACATGGTCCGTGGAGACTGGTACTAGCAGTTCCACTGCATTTTGAGTTCCAAGTAAGCCCAGAGAGCGAGAAGCAACAAAGGGCATGTTTGAAGTTGTACATACTAACAGATATATTACTGTTGGAAATGGCCTTTCTGCAGGGGCACCCCCAGACGTTTTGCCTTCCTCCTTCTCTTTTTCTGACCTTTTTTTGCTGGCTTTAGGACTCTGCGCACTTTACCACTGCTAATCAGTGCTAACGTGCATATGCTCTCTCCTTAAAACATGGTGACATCGGCTTATACCCAATTGGCTTATTTAATTTACTTTGAAGTCCCTACTCAAGTGCACTACATGTTCCCAGGGCCTGTAAATGAGATTCTACTAGTGGGCTGCAGCACTGCTTGTGGCACCCCCATGAGTAGCCCCTTAACCCTGACTCAGGCCTGCCTCTGCAGTGCCTGTGTTTGCAGTTTCAGTGCCACTTCAACTTGGCATTTAAAAGTAATTGCCAAGCCTTAAACCCCCCTTTCTCTACATATAAGTCACCCCTAAGGTAGGCCCTAGGTAGCCCATAGGGCAGGGTGCTATGTAGGTAAAAGGCAGCACATGAACATGTGTGTTCTATATGTCCTGGTAGTGCAAAACTCCTAAATTCGTTTTACACTGCTGTGAGGCCTGCTCCTTTCATAGGATAGCATTAGGGCTACCCTCATATACTGTTTGAGTGGTAGATCCTGATCTGAAAGGAGTAGCCAGGTTATACTTAGTATGGCCAGAGCAAATCAAACATTCACCCCCAGTCACAGATCTGGGTTTAATCCATCAGTTTTTTTGCTTGCCATCTCATTCCAGTTTGGACCCAGCCATATGCAAATCAGTCTTGACCCTGTTCCCCATGGGAACAGTCCAGCCAGAACTGCCAGGCCAGGTCTTCCCTGGACCAGAAACAAGCATCCTGGGAGCGGTTTCAGGGTATCACCAATCATCAGCGAGGCTAGCTTGAATCCAGTGGCACACAGAGCAAGGGACCCATGTCTGGGCATACCCTTCAGTACACCGCTCTGAGAGACACAGGGGCTAGTCTTACCATGATGGTGGAGAGACTAGTTTCACCAGAGCAGTACACCGGCTAGGTGTGTAGAGTGACTCCAGCCTTGGGGAGGATTTCTTCCGCCCCATGGCCCTGGTGTCCCTAGAGTGGGGTGGGGAGGTGACCCAAATAGTTAGTCCCTAGCTGCCCATTGACTGTAGTCTGGGGAATGAGTTACCCTTAGTGTCAGGAGAACTGAGAGGGTTGGCCCCTAAGGGTGCCCTGACAGTTCAGCTGTCTGGCAGTAGCACTCCCCAGAGGAGGGTACATGAGCCCAGATGTGGAGGCAAGGTGGGGGAGGACTCACCCTTGTCCCCTGTTCAGCCTCAGGGTACAGACCCTCGGCTGAGTGACCAGTATCAGGGACCCACCCCTTAACTGGTGAGAATGGAGAACGGGTGCAAGACCCCAGGGGCTACTGCGCCCCATTCTACGTTGTCTCAGGAGCCCCTTGGGAGCTACCTACCAGTGCCCCAGCTGGAGGAGAAGCTCATCCTTGTTTTTAAGAGACTAAAGACCGTTTATATAATTTTTACAGTGATATTTCAACATATACTTATTGCATCTTAATCGTTTTGACCTGCATTTTACCAGATAAATATTATTTATTTTCTAAACACTGTGTGGTGTATTTTTGTGGTGTCCTACCGTGTTATTTCATGATTTATTGCTCAAATATTTTACACATTGCCTTCTAAGTTAAGCGTGACTGCTCAGTGCCAAGCTACCTGAGGGTGGGCACAGGATCATTTAGATTGTGTGTGACTTACCCTGACTAGCGTGAGGGTCCTTGCTTGGACAGGGGGTAACCTGACTGCCATCCAAAGACCCCATTTCTAACCTTTACGAACATTTTATTATGATGATAATGTTCACATGTAAGAAAGAAGATTAAATAAATGAATGAATCTAAGCATAAAGTTCTCTCAATGTTATTGCATGATCATCATCAAATTGAATTTTGAGTGACAGAATAACAATGAGATTTAAATATATAAATTGGTTGCACATGGCAGGTCACTTGTCATGTCATAAATAAATAACAAAATAGAGGTATCAATTTGTACAGTGAAGGTTTATAGAGCTTAAGTACTCCCCTTTACCCGGCAAAACCTAATTTTCCAGGTAGGAAGGACATTGTAAGTGTAAGTCCAGTATGACCACTTGTGACACCTTACTGATCCTGTTTTAGCCATAAAAATGAGACGTGCTCCCAGAGTGAGTGGACGGTGGCAGAAAAGAGAAACACAGAAGGAAAAGAATGCCCTGCCTCCCCCGTTTAGACAGTCGGAACCCAGGGGCTGACACCTATTTTATCTGATTTCCATATATGCTGCTAAATGTGCTGCCTCTGCCTGGAACATTTGGAGAAGCTGAGGACCGTGATACCACCATAAAACACTGTGGTCAAGGGCAGGGACAGAAGCAGAACCATCATAGTCTAATGGACTAAGTAAGAATGACACCCCTGTAAGCCTCTGCACACAATAGATGATGAACCAGCGCAAAATTATGTTCAGGTTGCAAATTTGCAGGTCTAGGAAATTAGCGCATATGCGACCAAGTTATGTTAGGCTGTAATATTGAGAAAGTGAGGGAAGAACTGTGGTTGAGGGATGAACCTACTCTTGATGAGGTATTAGTGCTCTTTAAAATGTGTTGAGATTATGAAAAAAAGAAAGTGAAAAAGAGTTGAAAGTACATGTAGTGAAAGAGAAGTTACACACAATGCAGGTAAAGGACAGTAGTGTGAAAAACAAAAACACAGTACGTAAACACTATACGTGTGACAAAGGTCGACATCGGGTCATGATAAGAAGTGTCTGGCTCTTAAGGTCACATGTAACAAATAAGGAGTGAAGGGACATTTAGCTGTAGTATGAAGGAAAAAAGACAGCAAATCTAAGGTAAAGAGGGTGTTTGTGGAAGAAGTTCAGGGAATTGAGGATGATGAATTTACTGACAGGGATGATTTTGAATGTGGGCAGATTGTGTTGCAGGTTGATGCAGAGGAAAGACGGAAATCCAGACCAGTTAACACCATATTAGTTGAAGAGGAAACTACCAGAGTACTATTTGACTCTGGTGCAAAAATCATGATCATTTCAAATGATTTTTTTCTGCAAAAATTTGGAAAACAAATTCGTCCTTCGAAAGCCAGACATAAAACCTTGTGCCTATGTGGCTGAGGCCATTAAGTTACATCAATATTTCATTGGTCCTACTGAATACAGAGGATGTATAGTTTCCAGTAAGATAGACGATTAAAAGAAAGCGGATAGCATTATCAGTTGGGTTCACCAAGGTGACTTAAGTATGATGCTTGATCCTAACAGTAATCCACCTACTCAAATGAAAGAAAGGGAGAAACTGTTTTGTGTCGGAGAGTCTAACGTGAATGAATTTGTAGAGCAAATGAAAAGTGAATTTCCTAGAATGATTGGAGAAGAACATATGTGTTTAAACAATTATAAACATAGGATACCACTGATGTAAAATGCACAACCGGTTTGCTGTAAAGTGAGAAATGTCCCCATTGCTCTCAGGGATGAAATGTGGGAGGAAATTAAGAAATAAAAAAAAGTGGAATAATAGAAGAAGTAGAGGGAACAGAGTGGTTGGCACCCGTGGTAGCATCAAGGAAGTCCAACAGATGTTTATGCTTGTGTGTGAATTTAAGACAGTTAAACAAGAACGTGATTGTAGAGAAATAACTTCTACCTAATATCTCTGAAAAGTTGCTGTTACTGGGAAGAGCAAAGGTGTTCAGTACAATTGATCTTACATTATCCTATAATCAGGTTGAGTTGGAGGACTCATCAAGGGACAATACAGCCTAAAACACCTTTTGGGATGTTTAGATTTGTTAGACTTCCCTTTGTGTTAGTATCTGCTTCATCTGTGTTTCAGCGAGTTATGGAAAACGTGTTGAAGGGAAGAGAGGGGGTATGCATCTGTCAAGATGATGTGTTAGTTTTTGGGAAAAATTATGAGGAACATAATGCCCCTCTCAAGGAAGTGTTAAAGAGATGCAATGACTCTAATCTCATTATAAAGTTGGAAAAGTGCAATTTTTTACCAATGCCATAAATTACTTGGGCCATAACATTACTGGTGAAGGCATAAAATCCAAAACAGAGTTAGTAGACACTATTCAAAACATGAGTTCATTGAAGTCTAAAGAAGAATTGATTAAGTTCCTAGGTATTGTGGACTATTACAGCAAATTAGTTATGGATTTTGATGAGATAGGTGGTCACATGAGATGTCTTTTGAGGAAGGATGTTGAATTTGTCTGGGATAGTAATTGTGAGGATGAAGTTTTGAGGCTAAAAAAGGTGGGGTCTTATATGACTTGAAGAGCGTGGGGCTGAGGGATGGGCCCAGTGGAAAACAGCAGTTTATCTCCTTAGGTTTGGAGGGGAAAGGTGGGTGGTGGATCCTCGGGGTTCTTCTGGGGAGGAAGGGGGTGACCCATCTAAGCTCATCCCCTTGGATGCCGATGTGGTGGAGTCTTTCAATCAGCATGTGGTGGGATTAGGTGTTGAAGGCTGCCAAGAGGTCGAGGAGGATCAAAGCTGCTGTTTCTCCTTGGTCAAAGAGGGTTCAGATGTTGATGGTGGTTGCGATTAGGGCAGTGTTGATGCTGTGATTGCTGTGGAAGCTGGATTGGGAGGTGTTGAGTAGGTGGTTCTGCTCCAGATATGTCATAAGTTTCTTGTTGATGATCTTTTCCAGTACCTTCACTGGGAATGGGAGCATGGAGATTGGCCGGTAGTTTTTAGGTTCTCTGGGGTCGGCAGAGTGTTTTTTGAGTAGTTGTCTGACTTTGGCATGTTTCCAGGCATCTGGAAATGTTGCATTGATGGTGAAGGTGTTGAGCACATGGTGGTGAGTTCCTGGCTAGTCCTTTGGTTTCCAAGTTGAAGATGTGGTGCAGGCATGCATCTGTGGGAGCTCACGAGTGGATGGATTTCATGGTGTAGGTGATGCCCTGGGTAGAGAGGATGTGCCATTTGGTCAGTGTGTGGTTTGTGTCGGTTATGGTGGTGGCATATCTGTCAAGGAAGTCCATAGATGTGGGGTGGGATTTGAATTTTCAGTATATGGTTGCAATCTTGTTGGTGGAAGAAGTGGGAGAGTGGGAGAGGTTGTTGTACAGCTCCTGTAGGGTGTGATGTTGTTATTGCTGTCAGCCGGATTGGAAAATTCCTTAATGATGTTGAAAAGTTCCTTGGTGTTGTTGGAGCTAATTATGATGCGTGTGGCAAAGTATGTCTTCTTTCTTGCTCTCAGCAGGCAGTGGTAGAGGTTGAGGGAGGTGTTGAAGGCTGCTCTGTCAGAGGTGTCCTTGCTGCGGTGCCATCTTCTCTCCAGCTGTTTGCTGTCTTGTTTCACTGTTCTGAATTCTTGGGTATACCAGCTTACCTTTTGGAACATTTTCTCAGTATGTTGCTCTTGATGGGGTTGATGCTTTCAGAGCAATTGGTGATCCAGCCATTGATGTTTTTCACTCCCTGTTCAAGGTTGGTTGTGGTAGTTGGTTTGTAGGTGTTGAGGGTGTCAACCCAGTAGGTCTCTGATATTTTGTTTCACCTCCGGTGGGGGTCATCTTGGGGGTGGAGGTGCAGGGACGGGATATGCTGAAGTGGATGATTTAGTGTGAGTTGTGTGACATGGCTGTATTTAACGCAGTTGCTGGAGGTGAAAATGGGGTCCAGTATGTGTTTGGTGGTGTGTGTAAGGTTGTGGACATTCTGGGTCCTTTTATGGGGAATAAAAGTTAAATGCCACATCTCAAAGCTAGTACTCCCATCTTTAGTGGAGGCTGGTGTTAGCACACAATTTGGGGGCTGCACTGTCTACTACATAATTTTTTTTATATATATTTTTATTTGTATAATGAAAACACAATACTGCTTAACATTTGTCGACCAATACACAGAACAACGACAATCACGTTTCCATTTTATTTCTGTTATTGAGGCGCCTCCAATAGATGAGCCATTTTGTAAATATCTTTGTATCAAGCTTTAAGTGTAGGCAGATAGACAGACAGGAGCAGATACATAAGTAGGCTAAGCAACTATCCTGGACTGGTGACCCTCTTCTGATTCCCTGCACTCAACATCATGCATCAGGTGCCACTCACCTCCTTGATTGGTTTCTTTCCCAAGCTAATCTCATAGGTTGTAATATGCCAGCCAGCACCCCCATATATTTTGGAATATATGTGGCAGACCCTTGTCTCTTACAATATTTCTCAGCCTTCATATACGGATCCGATCCAGCTGGCCTTTCCCTTAGTAAAGGATTTTTTTCATGGAGCCCCATGCCTTTGCAATATCTCTTTTTGCTACCACTAGGCTCAGCATGCATAACAGAAGCTTGCATCGGGCATGTCCACATCATTTTGAATTCCCAACAACACAAATTGTGGCAGTGGATGACATCACCATCCAATACCTTGCCCAGTTCATACAGTATGCCATTCCGGTATTCTTGTCTTCTTGGCACATACCTATATCACATGCATAAAGGAGCCCTCCTCTTCCGCACATTTTAAGCAATTTGGTGAGGAGGCTGGACCCATTTTTTATAGCCTACTGGGGTTATAATACATCCTGTGTGGAACAGTCAGCTGAATCAGCCTCTGCCTCAGCCTGGCCTTAATAGCACTTCCCTAGTGTGCAGCAATACTTCCTAATCTATCTTCTTCAAGGCCTGCCCCCCATTTGGCCTGCAGCTTCTGAAGACCATCTGGCATGTCGTTGATGAGGCTTTTGTAGAATGCTGATATGGCCTTCCTTCCTAGATCCAGCCCTCATTATGACATTGGCGGTAAGTCCCGCTTACCGCCATGCCGGGTGCCACCAACATACCGCGACCGCAGCAGTATACCACTACCCATATCATGACCCACACATAGCAATCCGTCATTATACGGACACAAACACAAGTCTACCAGCCCAATGGTCAGTGATAAAATGGTGGTAGCAAAACCCACACCGTTACGACAACAGAACTACACCCACAGCATTATGACCCATGAATCACTGCAGCGGACATTCAACTGCGGTAAACTATTGGCGGTACATACCGCTGCGCTCAAAATACACATACACATTCAAGACAACACCACATTGGACAATTCAAACTACACACACCTAACACTCATACACACACCATACCCACACACCCACACCACTATAAAACACACACCCACACCACCCACATCCCTTTACGACTCAAAGAAATTGACAACTGAGAGAGAGACACACCAAGAGCACCCACAGAACCAGAGC
Organism: Pleurodeles waltl; assembly: GCF_031143425.1. NCBI lineage: Eukaryota > Metazoa > Chordata > Amphibia > Caudata > Salamandridae > Pleurodeles > Pleurodeles waltl. Next base: position 199,703,589 of record NC_090447.1, read on the forward strand.
CACAGAACACCATCACCCATACACCATCTACGCTGCTCACAGCACACACCCTAACACACCACCTCACACACCCTCACACACACCACACACACTACACCCATGGCACCACAAAGACACCCCAGGTTCTCAGAGGAGGAGCTAAGGGACATGGTGGAGGAAATCATCCGGGTAGAGCCAAAGCTATTCGAATCATAGGTGCAGCAGACATCCATTGCAAGGAAGATGGAGCTAAAGCGGAGGATCGTGGACAGGGTCAACGCCGTGGGCCAGCACCCCAGAACAAGGGATGACATTAGGAAGAGGTGGAACGGCCTACGGGGGAAGGTGGGTTCCATGGTTGCAAGACACCAGATAGCTGTACAGAGGACTGGCGGTGGACCCCCACCACCTCCCACACAACTAAAAACATGGGAGGAGCCAGTCTTGGCAATCATGCATCCTGAGGGCCTGGCAGGAGTAGCAGGAGGACTGGAATCTGGTTAGTCAAATATTTATTACTTTCACCCCCTCCCTGCATGCCATCACATACCACCACCCTCACCCTCACTCCCATCACACCACCACCTCCCACACAGCCCACCATCACAACCCACCCATCCCAGTACCCAGCACTTCATGCCCCCCCAATGTATGGACACCACCCACAAACCTGCATGGACACCCATCACCACAGCATGCACACTAGAGAGAGTCACCTAGCCCACAAAATAACTAGTCACACAAGGCAAAGCTTACAGGGCACTCACAACCATACAGGGCAACACACCCATGCACAAGATGTCACACGCAGAAACAATAACACTGCATTTACATCTCCACAGGTCCCACACCCAACGACACCAGAGAGGAGGTGCCAGCAACATCCAGTCCCCCCACAGAAGAGGCCTACAGGGATGACAGCAGCTCTGGACGCCTGGACCAGGATGACCAACCTGGCACATCAGGGACCTCCGGACAGTCGGTTACCCAGCCACAGTCCCATACCACCACAGAGCCTCCCCCTCAGGAAACACCAGCACAGCACCCACCTTTCCGGCCCATACCTCTGTCCCCAGGACATGCCAATCAGCAGTGTGTCCACCACTACAGAGACCCCAGGCAATCCCACAAACACAGGACGATCAGGGACCTGGGGTCAGTGGCAGTGGGCACACGGTTCAGGGGAGAGATGCACAGGACAACAGGGAAGCTGGGAGGACTGCTGTGCGACAGGGGAAGGACAGGCCCAGGGAACTGACTCTCCACGAGGCACTCATCAACATCCTAGGAGCATGCCACCACAGGAGATGATGGGCCAGATAGTGGCCTAGCTGCAGGAGACCCTGCCGCTGCAGGAGGAACAGTACCTGGGGCTCAGGGAGGACCTGAAGGACATCCACATCACCCTGTTCACCATTGCAGGGGTGCTGGCAGACATGGCCAACACCATGAGGGAGGCAGTGGCACACCAACGGGCCCCTGACACTAGCCACACCGATGAACAGCCCTCCAACTCCGCTGAAGCTAGTGAACAGGAGGCCTCACCACAGGATCAACAGGCCACCAGCACCCCTCCCCCTGCAGAAGGAGAACCATCCCGCAAATGATCCCTGCGATCCAGGCAGAAGGCAGAGAACATTGCCAAGACCCCGCCAGGAAATAAGACTCTCCTGATTGTCACCTTTGTGTCCCACTCTGTCACCCTGTCCACCTTGAACTGCCACTGCTCCACTTCCTATGCCCCCTTGGACAATGCACCCGTGATCCACATAGAATGGACTCTATCCTGTACATTCCTCCACCATCACCTCAGCCCTTTGCACATCCCCATTGAATTTTCAGCAAGTAAATAAATACCACTTAAAAAAAAACAAGTGTGTAGTATATCAAATGATTTAAGTATGCATTCCTTTTACAGTCTGTAGACATTGCAAGTAGACTGTACAGTAATGTATACATAGGTATGACCTGTATTGTGCTGCAGTCAATACACCAGGAGCCAGAGTAGGGCACAATTATCTGTGAATAGACATGTCAAAGGGTACAGTAAGTGGCCATAGTAGTGGGAACAGCAGCCTGCCATTGACAATTTACAACACAAAACTGCAATGGAAGATGAAGTTACAGTGTCTTACCTGTGTGTCACTGGAAGTACTGTCGAATGACAGATGTTCTGTTGTCCACATCCTCATCCTCTGCCTCCTCTTCGTCACTGTCCACAGGCTCCACCACTGCCACACGCCCATCTCCAGCCTCATCCTCCTGCAGAAGAGGCACCTGGCATCTCAAGATAAGGTTGTGCAACATGCAACATGCCACGATGATCTGGCACACCTTCTTCTGTGAGTAGCACAGGGATCCACCTGTTAGATGGAGGCACTGAAACTTGTCCTTCAGGAGGCCAAAGGTTTGCTCTATAATTCGTCTTGTTCACCCATTTGCCTCGTTGTAACGTTCCTCTGCCCTTGTTCTGGGATTCCTCACTGGGGTCAGTAGCCATGAGAGGTTAGGGTAACCAAAGTCACCTGTAAATATCGAGGGATACCTGTTAGCCAGACACTCTCCCTTAGGGCCAACCCCACACCCATAGACCAACATACACTGGGTGTGGACCATGGGCTCACCTATTAGCCACACCCTGTGCCTCTGGAGTTGATCCATCACATATGGGATGCTGCTACTCCTCAGGATATAGGCATCATGCACAGACCCAGGATACTTTGCATTCATATGGGAGATGTACTGGTCCACCAGGCACACTATCTGCACATTTATAGAGTGAAAGCTGTTTCGATTTCTGAATATCTGTTCATTTCTCCGGGAGGGGACAAAGGCAATATGTGTACCAGCAATTGCCCCAATAATGTTGGGGATATGTCCCATTGCATAGAAGTCAGCTTTCACTGTGGCCAAATCCTCCAACTGGGGGAAAACAATGTAGCTGCGCATGTGTTCCATCAGGGCAGACAACACTCTGGTCAGCACGTTTGAGAACATTGGCTGAGACATTCCTGCTGCCAAGCCCACTGTCACTTGGAAAGAACCAGTTGCCAAAGAAATGGAGCACAGATAGGACTTGCACAAGAGGGGGATCCCAGTGGGCTGACGGATAGCTGAGATCAGGCTCCAATTGGGCACACAGCTCTTGGATTGTGGCCCTATCAAGGCTGCAGGTGGGGAGAATGAGCCTGTCCTCCATTGTTGCCAAGTCCACCAGGGGCGTGTACACGGGGGATGTCTCCATCTCCTATTCATCCTCAGTGGTTGTACTCTATGGGGCAAAACGATGAGCATCTGGTCAGTTCTTAACATTTCCTCAATGTACAATGCATTGCATGTTGTGACAAAAACAGTATCTTTATGTTTATTCCCAAAATGTGCTTATGTCGGCTGTGACGCAGTTAGGTGCCATGACCTGCCCCCCTGAAATGGCAGACGCCTGTCCTGTATGGAGGGACAGTTGGAAATGAGGTAATGCCGCTGACGTGTGCCGTTGCGGGAGGCGGTCGAGTACCGCCGTGCAACTTCTCATTGGTTATCATTGGGCCCTATGGCTCACAGTGGCCAATGGTGATGTATGCGGGCGGTGACTGTACGCACCGCCGCGGATGTGAGCGCCATTTTCTATCTGTTCACTCACTTGCTACCTGACCTTCAACAGGAGAGGACCTACACTGCACGTTCTGCTGTGACCTGTGTCTGGAACCGACCATGGCTCGAGTCACTAGGGAAAGGGCCCCTGCCTTAACCACTGCGGAGTTGGAGAAAATGGTGGATGGGGTCCTACCCCAGTACCGATTGCTTTATGGGACTCCAGACCAACAGGTGCGTACACTGTAGGCATGATGCATGGGGCATGAATGCATGGTGTGATGTGTGTGAAGGCCTCGTGTAAGGGGGGTTGGAGCAGGGGTCCTGGGCAGCGTGCAGCATGTATGGTGGTCAATGTATGTGCGTAAGGGGATGGTAGGGATGTGGTGGGCCATGGATGTAGGAGGCAGGACGGTATGACTGATCCCTTTTTCCATTTTCATTTTTCTGCAGGTCAGTGCCCATCAGAAAAAGGGTACATGGCGTGCCATCGCCAAGGACGTGCGGACCCTGGGGGTCTGCAGCAGGCGGAGCACCCACTGGCGGAAACGGTGGGAGGACCTGAGACGCTGGGCAAGGAAGACGGCGGAGGTCCAGCTGGGGATGGCCTCTCAACAAGGAAGGGGAGCCCGTCGAACCCTGACCCCCCGATGTTCCGCATACTGGCGGTGGCCTATCCGGAGCTGTATGGGCACTTGAGGGCATCACAGCAGCCACAAGCGGGTGAGTACAGTTTCAAAATCAGTAAATTGCGTGTGGTGCGGTGGTCTCTGGGTCAGGGATGTGGGCCTGTGGGTGTCCCTAGGCCAGGCCAGACTTTGCAGGGTAGGTTCCATGTTGGGCAGGGACTGATGCACTCCACCCCCAAACATGCTAGTGGGCATCTACTACTGGGCAGGGATTTCTGGGTCTCAGGTATGCTGCTATTGGCGTTAGGTATTACTGTCCACGGCCTGGTGACTAGCATTGTTAGTGGTAGTGCATCGCCTGTTACGCAGGACTGTCCCCTATGTGTTGTGTACGCCAACTGTGGTGTTGTTGCTGGCATTGACCAAGTGTAACCTCTGTCTCTCTCCCCCCTTTTTGTTTTGTCACCTTGTCCTTCTGTGCATTAGCATCATCTGGCAGAGGAGCAGAGGCACCGGCGACGGAGGGAGCTACATCCCTCATGGCCCTGGAAGCTGAATCCACTGACCATGAGGGCACCAGTGGGACGGAGGGCGAGGGCAGCACCACAGAGGAGACAGGAGGAGACAGTTCTGACAGTGATACCTCCTCTGATGGAAGCTCCCTGGTGGTGGCGGGCAGCTCTGTGGCCACCCCAAGTACAGGTATAGCCGCCACTCCCATACCAGCACCGCCCTCCCAGCAGCCCCTCAGCGAGTTTCCCGTGCCCACTCACCCAGGAGGGTGGGCATCTCCTTCGCCCTAGGCACCTCAGGCCCTGCTCCAGTTAGCCCTGCTGCCCTGAGTGAGGAGGCTATTGACCTCCTGCGATCCATCTCTGTTGGGCAGTCAACCATAGTGAATGCCATCCAGGGGCTGGCAGGGCATTTGCAACATACAAATGCATTCCTAGAGGGCATTCACTCTGGCGTGGTGGCCCAACATCGATAATTCCAGGCTCTGGCCTCCTCCCTGATGGCAGCCATTGTCCCTGTCTCTAGCCTCCCCCCTTCAACTTCCTCTACCCAGTCCCATTCCCCTGAACCCCAACCTATCCCACGCACACAATCAGACCAGCATGCACCCAAGACAACATACAGGAGTGGCTCAGGCAAACACAAGCACCACACATCATCCCACAGGCACTCACACAAACACCACCCAGAAGCAGACACACCAACATCCACTGCCTCCACTGTGTCCCCCTCCTCCTCCTCGTCCACCTCCCTCCCAGTAGCATCTCCACTCACACCTGCATGCACTACATCCTCATCCATTACCTCCATCACCATCATGCCTATCACTACACACCCCTCACTGGAAGTCCCCACACCCACATCCATGCACACGTCCCCTATGTCCTCTCCCAATGTGTCTGTGCCCCCTCCTCCCAAAGTACACAAACGCAAGCACTCAGACACCCAACAGCCATCCACCTCACAACAGCATCCAGCCCATGCACCTGCACCCAAACACAGCAGACAGACACCTCCTACAACCACTCCCTCTTCCTCCACTCCCAAACCTTTACCCTCTTCCCGCCCTGGTGTCCCTAAGAAGCTTTTCCTCTCCACCCTTGACCTCTTCCCTACCCCTCCCCCATCCTTCACTTCGGGCCAGGGTGGACAGAACCCAGGCCAGCACCTCAGCCACCCAGTCCACAGCCACTGTAGTTTCGGCAGCTACTGCAGGTGTTAGCGGCTCCAAGGAGACACCCATCAGCACTGGCAGTGTGACTGCACCAGCTGCCAAGGGCAAGGCCAAGGAACAACCACCAGCTGCCAAGGGCAAGAAGGAACCACCAGATGCCAAGGACAACGATGCACCACCAGCTGCCAAGGGCAAGAAGGCACCACCAGCTTCCAAGGCCAAGGATGCATCACCAGCTGCCAAGGGCAAGGAGGCACGACCAGCTGCCAATGGCAAGGGCAAAGGACCTCCCCCTGCAGGCAGGAGGGACAGGAGGCCTGGTGTTGTGACAGGATCTGAGCCCCCACTACCAACCATGCTGCTTCAGCCATCCACGGCTGCAGGGGAAGGGCTGGAGCCTCCGCCCACCACTAGCAGCACCACAACCAGCACCGCCACCAGCCCCGCCAGCAGCACCGCCACCGGCACAACCACCAGCACCCCTGGCAGAAGCAGCAGCAGCCCCAGTGGGCAGCCGTCCGAGGCTGCAGGGGAAGGGCTGGAGCCTCCCCCTCCACTGGCAGCATCGCCACCAGCACTGCCAGCAGCACTGCCACCAGCACCGCCACCAGCACCACTGGCAACAGCAGCAGCCCCAGTGGGCAGCCATCCGAGGCTACAGGGGAAGGGCTGGAGCCTCCCCCCACCACTGGCAGCACCGACGCCAGCACATGCACTGCCACCACTGTACAGCCGTCCCCGCCAGCAGATGGACTGTAGTCCTGCCTCCATAGAGTGTCATGCATCCTGCCCACAGCAAATCTCATGGATCTGACACCCAGGTGAGAGACTGTGAGCTTGCACTCCCCATGTGCTGCATCATAGGGCACAGAGCCCCCTCCATAAGCAGTGGAAGAAGGCATCCACTCACCCCCTGTAGGAGGCTGGCCTGGCTTATAGTGGGTACCTAATGGCACTTACACCTTGTGCCAGGTCTAGTTATCCCTTATTAGTAGATTAGTAGTGTTCTAGCAGCTTAGGCTGATAGAGGTAGCTATAGCAGAGCAGCTTAGGCTGAACTAGGAGACATGCAGAGCTCCTACTATACCACTTATATCATATAGCACTATATCATAAGAAACACAATAATCAGAGTTACTAAAATTAAAGGTACTTTATTTTAGTGACAATGTGCCAAAAGTATATCAGAGGATATACTCCCTGAGGAGGTAAGTAAAATACACAAAATATACACACAAACCAAAATCAGATAAGTAAACTGTTAGAAAAGTAGTGCAAACAATGTAGAATACAATAGAATGCAATAGGACACAATAGGCCTAGGGGCAACACAAACCATATACTCCAAAAGTGGAATGCGAACCACGAATGGACCCCAGGCCTAGTGTAGTGTGTAGAGGGTCACTGGGAGTGTAAGAAAACACTAAGGGTGCCCAAGATACCCTATCCCAAGACCCTGAAAAGTAGGAGTACAGTTACCCTATCACTCCAGAAAGACAGTAAAGTTGAGATAGGGGATTCTGCAAAGGCAACAACTGACTGCAAAGCACTGAAGACAGATTCCTGGACCTGAGGACCTGCAAAGGAAGGGGAGCAAGTCCAAGAGTTACGCAAGTGTCCAGGGGGGGCAGGAGCCCACTAAACCCCAGATGAAGGTGCAAAAGGGCTGCCTCTGGGTGAAAGAAGCTGAAGATTCTGCAACAACGGAAGGTGCCAGGAACTTCTCCTTTGGTCAGAAGATGTCCCATGGCGTGCTGGAGGTTGCAGAGTTATTTCCACGCAGAAAAACCGCCTTGCTAGCTGCAAGAGTCATGGTTGAAGATAATGGGTGCTGCCCGGGCCCAGGAAGGACCAGGAGGTCGCCCCTTGGAGGAGGAGACAGCTGGGGCACTCAGCAACAGAGATAATCCATGCAGAAGCAGGCAGCCCCCATAGAAGCACTTGAACAGGCGTTCAAGAAATCTGAGCACGGTGGTTGTCTCAACACAACAAAAGAGGGTCCCACGAAGCCGGTGGTCAACTCAGCAAGTTGAGCAATGCAGGATAAAGTGCTGGGGACCTGGGCTGTGCTGTGCACAAAGGAATCCTTGCAAAAGTGCTCAGAAGCACTAGCAGCTGCAGATCACGCAGTACACAGAATTACTATCTGGTGTGGGGAGGCAAGGACTTACCTCCACCAAATTTAGACAGAAGGACTACTGGACTGTCGGGGTCACCTGGATCCAGCTCCTGTGTTCCAGGGACCACGCTCATCAAGATGAGAGGGGACCCAGAGGACCAGTGATGCAGATGTTTGGTGCCTACGTTAGCAGGGGGAAGACTCCGTCAACCCACTGGAGATTTCTTCTTGGCTTCCAGTGCAGGGTGAAGGTAGACAGCCCTCAGAGCATGCACCACCAGGAAACAGTCGAGAAAGCTGGCAGGATTAGGTGCTACAATGTTGCTGGTAGTCGTCTTGCTACTTTGTTGCAGTTTTGCAGGCCTCCTGGTGCAGTCAGCGGCGATCCTTGGCAGAAGTCGAAAAGAGAGATGCAGAGGAACTCTGGTGAGCTCTTTCATTCGTTATCTGAAGAGAAACCCACAGGAGAGACCCTAAATAGCCCTCAGAGGAGGATTGGCCACCTAACCAGGTAAGCACCTATCAGGCACTGGCCACTCAGAGGCCTCCACTGTGCCCTCACACCTCTGCATTCAAGATGGCAGAGGTCTGGGACACACTGGAGGAGCTCTGGGCACCACCCCTGGGGTGGTGATGGACAGGGGAGTGGCTACTCCCCTTTCCTTTGTCCAGTTTCACGCCAGAGCAGGGGCTGGGAGATCCCAGAACCGGTGTAGAATGGCTTATGCAAGGAGGGCACCATCTGTGCCCTTCAAAGCATTTCCAGAGGCTGGGGGAGGCTACTCCTTTCCAGCCCTTAACACCTATTTCCAAAGGGAGAGGGTGTAACATCCTCTCTCAGGGGAAATCCTTTGTTCTGCCTTCCTGCCAGACCCCAGGAGGGCAGAAACACCTGTCTGAGGGTTGGCAGCAGCGGTAGCTGCAGAGAAAATCCCAGAGAGCTAGTTTGGTAGTACACGGGGTCCATGCTGGTGCCCCGGGGATGCAAGGGATTGGCACCCCAATACCAGATTTGGCATGGGTGGACAATTCCATGATCTTAGACGTGTTACATGGCCATATTCGGGGTTACCATTGTGAAGCTACAAATAGGTATTGACCTATATATAGTGCACGCGTGTAATGGTGTCCCCGCACTCACAAAGTCCGGGAAAATTGCCCTGAACAATGTGGGGCACCTTGGCTAGTGCCAGGGTGCCCTCACACTTAGTAACTTTGCACCTAACCTTCACTAAGTGAGGGTTTGACATATAGGTGAATTATAAGTTACTTAAGTGCAGTGTAAAATGGCTGTGAAATAACGTGGACATTATTTCACTCAGACTGCAGTGGCAGTCATGTGTAAGAATTGTCTGAGCTCACTATGGGTGGCAAAAGAAATGCTGCAGCCCATAGGGATATCCTGGAACCCCAAAACCCTGAGTACCTAGATACCATATACTAGGGAATTATAAGGCTGTGCCAGTGTGCCAATCAGATTTGGAAAAAATGGTCACTAGCCTGCAGTGACAATTTGAAAAAGCAGAGAGAGCATAAACACTGAGGTTCTTGTTAGCAGAGCCTTGGTGATACAGTTAGGCACCACACAGGGAACGCATATAGGCCACAAACTATGAGCACTGGGGTCCTGGCTAGCAGGATCCCAGTGACACAGGCAAAAACAAACTGACACACAAGTAAAAATGGGGGTAACATGCCAGGCAAGATGGTACTTTCCTACACCTCCTCCTTGACAGGATGAAGGACACTGGGCACAGAGCCCCCTCCAGAACCAGTGGAAGAAGGCATCCACTCACCCCCTCCTTGCCAGGATGAAGCACACTGGGCACAGAGCCCCCTCCAGAACCAATGGAGAAGCCATCCACTAGGGAGACTATGGCATTGCACTCCCCAGGACCAAGCAGTGGGGCAAACCACTCACTTGAGAGACTGTGGCTTTGCACTCCCCAGGACCAAGCAGTGGGCAAACCACCCACTTGAGAGACTGTGGCTTTGCACTCCCCAGGACCAAGCAGTGGGCAAACCTCCCACTTGAGAGACTGTTTCCTTGCACTCCCCAGGACTAAGCAGTGGGCAAGCCACCCACTTGAGAGACAGTGGCTTTGCACTCCACAGGACCAAGCAGTGGGCAAACCACCCACTTGAGAGATTGTGGCCTTGCACTCCCCAGGACATCACAGAGGACATGTAGCCCCCTCCAGGAGCAGTGGCGTTGTACCATCTTCCAGCTGAGGTGCCCCCTCTTCCCCTTCCCCCTGAGGTGCCTGTGTATTTTCGACCTGATGCCCCAGAAGTGTTCTCTCTGTATTGAGGTAGGAGTCAAGTGGGGCCTTGGCCTATGTGATATGCTTCTGTGGCCCACAGACATTATGGACTGAGCAGTGTCCCTTCAATTGTATATCTGTAAATACTGTTTTTATTTTTGAGGACGTATTTCTAGTATTTTATATTATTACACTCACTTTCTTCCAATCATTTTGTCCTTGCATTATCCCAAAGGGGTGAATAATTAATGTTATTGCATCTGTTTGTCTGTATGGTGTTGGGGATGGGAGTGTTGCATGTGTATGTCACTCTCTTTTTCCTCCCCCCTCCCCTGTGTGCTAGGCGGCAGTACTCACCGTCGTCGTCGCCGGCGTTGGTAATCCTGGTGTAGGAGGAGGTAGGCCAGAATGGGGAACACCTGCAGTTCGGGCTCCATGGTGTCGTGGTTCTTCCTTGAGTCTCCTGAGATGAGTCCTTTGCCTTCTGTGTACTGTTTCCGCCGTGCTTTTGATGGCATTGGTACCGACCCAGAAAAGGTGGCGGATTGGAGTGTCATAATACAGTGGGCGGAACCTTGTCTTCCACCTGGCTGTTGGCGGTTACCACTGCAGTGCTTGTTGCTACCGCAGTGGCGGTCGGTGTGTTAAAGTGGCTGTCTGTGTTGGCGGTTCCCGCCATGGTCATAATTCAATTTTTTTTACCGCTGGCCTGTTGGCGGTATTACCACCGCTTTATCTCCGACCGCCAGTGTTGTAATGAGGGCCTATATTTTCTAAGGAGACATAGGCCCTCATTATGACATTGGCGGTAAATTCCACTTACCGCCATGCCGACTGCTGCCAACATACTGTCACCGCGGAGGATATCCGCTAACCATATTATGACACACACACAAATCTGTCACTATTCAGCCACACACACAAATCCGCCATACCAAAGGTCAGTGATAAACTGGCGGTATCAAAACACACACCGTTGCGCCATTAGAAATATGCCCACAACATTATGATCTACGAATCACCACGGCGGACATTCAATGGCGGTAAACCATTGGCGGTACATACCGCTGCGCTCAAAATACACACACACAAACAAAACAACACCACATTGGACAATTCAAACTACACACACCTAACACACATACACACACCACACCCACACATCCACACCACTATAAAACACACACCCACATTACCCACAACCCTTTACGACTAAAAACAATTGCCAGCAGAGAGAAGCAGCAAGAGCACTCACACAACCAGAGCCACATACCACCATCACCTATACACCACTCACGCATCTTACATCACACACCCCAGCACATCACTCTACACACCCTCACCCACACCACTCACACTACACCCATGGCACCACAACGACACCCCAGGTTCTCTGAGGAGGAACTAAGGGTCATGGTAGAGGAAATCATCTGGGTAGAGCCACTGCTATTTGGATTACTGGTGCAGCAGATATCCTTTGCTAGGAAGATGGAGCTATGGCGGAGGATCGTGGACAGGGTTAACGCAATGGGACAGCACCCCAGAACAAGTGATGACATCAGGAAGAGGTGGAACGACCTACGGGGAAGGTGCGTTCCATTGCAGCAAGACAACAGCTCGCAGTACAGAGGACTGGCGGTGGACCCCCACCTCCTCCCCTACAACTAACAACATAGGAGGAGCAAGTCTTGGCAATCAAGCATCCTGAGGGCCTGGCAGGAGTAGCAGGAGGACTGGACACTGGTAAGTTAACTCTCTATTACTATCACCCCGCCACCTACATGCCATCACATACCCCCACACTCACCCTCACTCTCATCACTCCACCACTTCCCACACACCCCACCATCACATCTCACTCATCCCAATGCCAAACCCTGCATGCCATACCAATGCATGGCCACCACTCTCAGACCTGCATGGACACCCAACACCACAGCATGCACACTAGAGAGAATCACCTAGCCACCAAATAACAACTCACACAAGGCAAAGCTGCCAGGGCAATAACAACCATAGAGGGCAACCCACCTATGCACAATATGTCACACACAGAAACAATAACCAGCATGTCTTTGTGTGTTGTGACCCATCTACTACGATTAGGAATTGTGATGTTTGTAACGTGTCTTTAGTCACAGAGTGTCAGTACAAGAGTGCGTGAATATGCGGGCACATATCTGCCCACATAGTACCTACATGATGAACGTCGATGCTGGACTCATCCCCTAAAAGCAAATCACTGAGTATGTCAAAAATGTTGAACACATGTATGCTACACCCACTACATACGGCAGGAATGGCTGTGAACAGTTCTCCAGCAATATCGTCAGCTTGGAGTACCAGTAGAGCACATTGGTGTGAAACAGAGAGACTCAACCTCATCTGTAATTGTCACTGGTCAGTTCAGAAGGATAGAAATGAAATGTAGGCTGTTGTCAGATGTCCCACAGTGTCCAACATCCCAACAGAGGACCATACAATGACAGCTGAATTACCACATCTACCTGCCCCATACATGGTCAACATAGTCACCTTGAGTGGTCTGTACAATGGATGGCAGATGCACAGACAAGTAGATGTGTTGTAGCTTCCAATGTGACAGCTGAGTTGTAAGACCCTGAGACCCAAGCATAAGACACATGAAGTAAGGGAGCATCCAAACTATTTTAATTAGAATTTAAATAAACTAAAAAGAATGAAGAACACCTATCCTAACCTAACCTATCCTAACTATACATAACCAACAACAGACCCTAACTACTCTATGCTATACTTACCTAGCATTCAACGACACACTCTAAACATTGCCCCCACCCCCTTATATCACGAGACACATGCAGGACAACTTATACTAAACTGCACCTATAATACCTATTACTAAACAAATATATATATATATATTTTTTTTTAATGTTTATATATATATATATATATATAATATATATATATATATTTTATATGACACATAAAAGGCCCAACATCATCACCCACCCACCCACATAGTAAAATGTAAAAAGTAGAAAACCCACCCCCCCAAACCTACTTATCCTAACTAAACTACTGACCTAATCTAACCTGACACTAACCCCCTAAACCCACTAAAAACAATTAAAACAAATGAGGAGGGAAGTGACTGAACTGGGGGTGAGAGTCATTATGCCATTTTACAGATTTGCTCTCTTCAATTTCGGCTTGATGAATTTGAGTCTTTTTGTGTTTTTCTCCACCTCCTTTTCAAGAGTGTCCAACTTTTAGAGGACCAGTGTGACATCCCTCTGTAGGTCCCTAATAGTACTCATGTCTATGGCAGCAGGTGTGGTCAGCTGTGGCACGGATGCTGAGGGTGCAGCAGCTGGGGCTTGTGTGATGGTGGCAGCTGTGGCCCCCTGCACAGCTGTGGTGCTTGGTCCTCCCTGTGTGGGCAGTGTGGGTCCCCCTTGGGTGGATGCCTGCCACTCACTGGTGGAACCCAGATTCCACTGCCAGTATGTACCAATAGCGGACTGCCCCCTTCTGAAAAGCACGTAGTTCATAGTTGTTCATGTTGGCAGCTGTTAAAATGAGACAGGCAACCATCAGTGTCACCATTGTGTTACGTATGTACAGATTATTAGCTTACACTCTACATAATAATTGCACATGCCTCCAACTCTCATTCTGGATAATACAATGGTCCTGATGAATGAAATGACAACGCTGCCTTAGCATCATTTCATAGCCACTCACAACAAGATTAGGAAACAAACAAAATCAGATGTGCATTGATTTTGTGCCTTGTGTAACAATGCAAAGGCAGTGTCAACTTCACATAGATCGGCCCACTATTTCTTATTATCTGTGTCGATTTTCAACCATACATACATCACCAGTAACTTTAATCTGTTATTGGGAGTATAGGATGCAGTTGGTAACCATAAGGGGCCAGTGTTGATAGGCAAGCCTGCATCAAAATGACTGTCACCTACACTGTACGCATCACATCTGCCTACAAATTTTTTGTCCCTCACGCCTTGTGCCTCAGGGTGGATGGCCATGCAATTCATCTCCTGAACTGCCCAGGTCATCCACCAAGGCATGCCCACTCATACATGGAGTCGGGGAGTGGACCATATGTTAGGAGGGCTGACAACTAGGAAGCTGGTATCCAAAGGTCTTTCATATCTACATTCATGTGTCCAGGTGTAAACACCCATCAACACCTGATCAGCCAATACCATTCTTTATACACCCATATCCATGCCAGCAAACATTTAGACTTGACCTGCATGCAGGCCTATTACATTCCATATAAGTGTCACATAAGTGGAGTAAAATACATGTGGCACCATGCTGGGGGGCAATTGCCCACCCAGTCCTACATGTACATTACAATGCAGGGCTGCACCAATTTCTGTACAATATGGTGCATCACTGTGTTGTGAGGATGACGGTGTGTCCCAATGCCAATATTTTCACAACGGTGCACATCTGGGCCTATATGTGGCTTGTCATCTCCTTGTTTACACAATGCTGCCCATTGAGCGCCACAAGCCTCACTAGATATAACTCTGTGCTCATGCATGGGGATCCCTTAGATGGGACACAGTGTCACCATCCAGCCTACTTTGATATCTGATCATTTAACAGCTCATCACTTCTACCATTGCGTGCAACACACAAGACTCACTCACACAAAAGCCTTAATTACTACACAGGACAGACATAATCGAACTTAGTGGATACATCTGGGTCCTCAAACCTTGCCACTTTGCCTATGGTGTAGGGGGAGATCCACCTGTAAGATATGGATGCAAAACCAAGGTTACTATCATATCACTGTCACTACTAGTGGACAAAGTTTTACAGTGTGTACTATTTTAGAGGAGCAAGCTAAATATCTTGTTTGAGGACAGTGCAACAGACACACCACTGCAAACTCACAATGACACTAACACTCAGGTGAGTGAGAGCCACACATCTTCACACTTACACTGGGCCTGAGACTCATGCAGTGCTATACCCTGCAACAACCATATTTGGGCAATCTATAGAAGATGGGACTCCATGGTATGAAGGGGAGTTGGGTGACAAATACATGACACCACCCTGGTGCTCTGCAAAACAACTGACTCAGGTATTCTGGCTTTTCCTGCAAGGCACACAGAGGCACTTTGTGAAGGACAAGCGCCTCAACTTTTATTCTGCAATGTTCATGCATTTAGTAATCCATGAATTATGAGTCAAAGTTGTCTGATGGTATCAAATGCCCCATTGCCAGTGCCCCCTAAGGCAGGTATGCCTCCTTTGCTAACATAATGGCAAGGATGATCAATGTGAAATTATGACAGTGTAGCGCCATACATGGATTGCCCTACTTTGTTATCACAATCCAGTTACATATGGTATGCTAGGGGTGTTTTGGCTTATCATACATGACACAATGCTGGGGAACAGATGTTGGCATGGCCCCTGAAATGTGTGTCTTAGGGCCAGATGTAGGAAGGAAAAAATTTGCGAGTCGGAAATTGCGAGTCATTGCGACTCGCAATTTCCGACTCGCAAAATGGGATCCAACAAAAAAAAGCGACATCAATTTGCGACACGCAAATGATGTTGCACCGCAGATTGCAAGTCCGCTGTTAGCGAGGTCGCTTTTTGCGACCTCGCTAAAAACGAACTCGCAATTTGCGAGTCGGTATCGAAAATTGCGACTGTGCCACAAATTGCATGCAGTTGCAGCAAAACTGTTGGAAAAACACTTCCTGGCTCTTGCTGATGACATCAGAGCCAGGAAGACATCAAATACACCTGGGAGGAGGGAGGAACACACCCTATTCTAACTGCTCAGCAACTACCTGGAGGAACAGCTGCAACCATGGAAGAAACAGGCAGTGCAGGAAGGAAGAGGAAATTGAAATTCTCTGAAAAGGAACTTGAGGTGCTGACAGAGGAATGCTGCCAGCACCATGACCAGCTATTTGGAAAGGCAGCCCTGAGTGTCCCAGACCCTGAAAAGAGGAGGATCTGTCAGGACATCCAGGAGAGGATCAATGCCATAGGGGTGAGCCACAGAAGCATCGAAGAAATAAAAAACGGTGGTATGACCTGCGCTCCAGAACAAAGGAGAGGGTGGCAGAGCACCTCAGGGAGATGAGGGTCACAGGAGGAGCCCCATCCACCATCCCACCACCCACAGCCATGGAGGAATTAGTTGAGCAGATCCTGGAGCCTGAGGCAGTGTCAGGAATGGGAGCACTGGACACGTCAGCGCAAGGGGCATCAAAAAGTAAGTACCATGAAACATGCATGTACACCTATAAATGCTATACCCGCACTCACCCAGTACACAACAGCATGCACAAACAGACTAGCTCCATTCCAGACTAGCAACCACCAGAATGGTGCATTATGGGCAATGTAGTACAGTAGGCAGCATATAGGCAAATGTTTATTAGGAGGCATACAACAGATGTTAGAGACTGACAGTGTGTTCCCTATGCCCCACAGGTCTCCCACAAGACACCCCCACCAGCCACACCATCCAGGGTGACGACAGCAGGCCACAGGCAGGGCAGGAGGCTGCAGGAGCCAATACAGGGCCCAGCACCACACCACCACAGTTCCCTCCAGATGAAGAAGTGGACATGGAGGAAAGAGACACAACACCTGGTCCCAGCCACACTGTGAGACAGCAAGAGCCAGAAGCACCACCGCGTCGCAGATGCAGAGTCCGGGTCCAGGCAGTGGCTCAGGAGGATCTAGGGGACGCATCCATGTCTGCAGTTGAGGAATCTCTCATATCTGGTCAGTGCCTGCAAACATGGCAATTGAGTGTTATTTCTGGGGCAATGCAGAGGATGGAGCACAATTTCACTCATGGCCTGGCAGAAGTGAACACACAGTTCACAAGACTGAATGACAATGTCAGTGACCTAGCACTATCAACACGCCGACTGGTGACGGAACTGGTGGCAGAGAGACAAAGTGCAAGGTGCCGTGAGCGCTAACTAGTGCAGAGATTTGACCGCATGGCAGCATCCATTGTCCGTCTTGCAGTGAACACCACAGGCCTGTCACGACGGACCGTGAGCCTGCAGGTGGACCTGGGCCACTTTGCAGGGGATGTGGCGCGGGGACTGGGCCGCATTAGCCATGCTGTGGACATGCTGGAGGCCAGGCAGGTTGCAAGGGGCATGGCTGAGACACCTCAGGACAGTGAGGAGGGGTCCACCATCAGCAGGGCTTCTGCCACATACACACGTGTACTGCGTAGTGGCAGTGCACATCAGGGGTCTGCTGACCCACCCGGCACGAGCCATGCTGGGCGTACCAGGAGGAGGTGTTAGGCCCAACCACTGCAGGACTCATGAGGCACATGCAGTTAATGTGTCCTTATTGAGGGTGGACATGTGCAGCCCCTTACCAACAGTTCAGTTCTTTAGTTATTAGGTTCACTTATTAAAATGTTTTGTTTGATCCACTTCACAACCGGGGTCTTTGTGTGTGACATTTGTGTGTGTGGTGACAGTTACCACGTACCTTCCAAAGTATTGGTTTGCAATGTGGTCCCGTCTCTGTCTGCCTTGATTTGCAATGCTTCTATCCCCAGGCTGGCGATGTGGTAGCTCTTGCTCGTCCTCCTCCGAATCCGGGTCTTCAGGGGTGAGATGTAGCCCACGTCTGGTGGCAATGTTGTGCAGTATAGCGCATGCGCCAACTATCTTGAATGCTGTTATTGGGGCATACTGGAGCGCACCTCCACTTCGGTGGAGGCATCGGAATCTTACCTTTCACAATCCAAAGGTCCTCTCTATGACATTTCTGGTCCCCATATATGCATTGTTGTATCGCCTCTCATTCTCATTGCTGGGTGTTAGGTACGGGGTAAGTATCCATGGTCGTAGCACATATGCACTGTCACCTGTTTGGCAAAAATAAGCAATGTTAGCAGGGCATGGATGGTTTCTACAGTGACCTGTGTGTATGGCTACATGGTGTAGTCAGCAATACCTAAGAGATATCCGTCTCCAAACTCCCCCTTTTCTAGGCGTTGGTGTATCCCACTGTGCCTGAAAATTTAAGAGTCATGTGTACTCCCCGGAAATTTGGCTACCATGTCAGTGATGACATAATGGGCGTCACATACCACCTGGATGTTCAGTGAGTGTGTACACTTCCGATTGCGGAACAGATATTCCAGATTTGCAGGAGGGCATATTTGTAAATGTGTCCCGTCTACACACCCTATTACATGTGGGAAGTTGGCAATTCTGTAGAATTCCAACTTGGTGCTGTTAATTTCTGCCTCATTCCTGGGTAGGTATATGTATCTGGACATGTGTGTGAGTATGGCATCTAGGAAACATCTGAAGAACCGTGAGAGTGCACTTTGGGATACCCCACCTGCCACAGCAATGACCCCCTGATAGCTACCCGAGGTCAAGTGGTGCAGTGAGCATAGCACTTGCACATGTGTGGGGATGATGCTGCCGCGCACAGTCTGGCGTTGCAGCTGCGGATTGAGTAGATCAATTAATTCTAATATTGCTGCACTGCTGAGTCTGTATTTGTCATAAATCTCCTCCTCAGTTTGTTGGAAAAGTGTCTGCCTGGTTCTGTATATCCTCTCCTGTCTCTGGCTCCTCCTCTGCTGTGCGGCGTGGACTCTCCTCCTCCTTGCTATCACATATATTTCAGCCATTTTGAGTGACCCAGATGCCTTCTGGGTCTCCTTTTATACTTTAGTTCTGGTTACCACCTGCTCTGACTTAGTGGTAATTTGGGTGTGCAAAATGGGCTTTTTGCGACTGGCTTTTTCATATGGTTTGTGACTCGCAAGTCTACCTATTTGCGGGTCGCAAAATCAGGTCGCAATTTTTGCGAGTCGGTAATGGCTCGCATCGCAATTTGCACAACGGAAAAAGGATTTCTGCATCCCATTTCCGATTTTGCGGTGCCGCAAATTGCGATTCGGGCCATTTGCGACTCGCTAATTTTTGCTACATCTGACCCTTAGTGATGGTTGTGCATGACTCTCCAAACATCTGGCTTGCATTGGTAAAATGGTAGGATATGTGTACTGCATGTATATACTGGTGCTGTTACACTTCATTCGGGTTGCATGCAACCTGTCCACAAGCATTGCATGCAACACCCCAACACATCTGCTACTGTCATTCAAGTGCGGTGAACAGTATATTAGTTTGCCAATGGGAGACTCAACAACAGGGCCACCAATCACCACACTCAGATGTTCTAGCAGAACCTGCTCCCTAGCCACCAGATCTACCTACCGATGCTTCAGCAGGTGCTCATTGCGGCTGCTGTAGTACACCCTCTTCAGGTGATGGAGCACCTTGCCCTACCGCAGCCGCCTCACCTCTGTCCGGTAGCCCTGTATCACACAGCCCCCCATCTCCAACATTAATGGGAGGTAGTGGGCTGCCAGCCACACAGAGCCTCTCAGCTTCTCTTCCCCCATGCTAGTCAGCCTCCCCCTACCAGACATATCACTGGGATACAGGTTGACAAAATAATATGATTGTAAACAAAAATTAAGTAAAGAACACTTAACACCCAAAAATTACAATCCCAACTAACCCAACTTAACAACTAACCTGGACAGACACCCCACAGTACAAGTACAAGAAAAAATAAAAAAACACACAAATTCACTAACACTGGGACAAAGTACAGTCAAATAGTACAGAAAAGACAACAGGAGGGACACCACAAGATACAATACAGAGCAATAACACACCACCAACTCCAAGACACAACCACACAGTCAAAAGAGGCACAGACTGTAAAGAGAAAGTGAAAGTACACCCACCGTACCATGCCTATAAACAGGATTTCCTATTACATCACTTCCTGTCCCCGTGCGTCACATTTTCTGTAATGCGTGTATTTATTTGACGCATCTGATATTTGCATAAGTATTTCTGACACATGACCTACATGCACCTTTTTTAATTGACGCATTACCTTTATGCGTCGATTTAACAGTAAATCAGCATTGAGATGAGTGCGAAGGTGGAAATCACTCTAATGGCCCATGGGTCATATACTTTGCGTTTGTGGGTGTTTTCGATGCATTTGCGTAATTTTTTTTACTCTATTCCTGATTGCTTGATTTTGTACATTGACAATGGATGCACCCTGTATCCACATACATATTGAATGGGCTGGGCTGCAGTGTGACATTTTGTGTATGGACACATGTGGTAGTCCATACAACAATGTGATTTGAGTGTGATTGGTCTGATACACCAATGTGTGTGTTACAAATCAACAGCATGTAAATGTATTCACGTCATGCATATGTATGTATGTGTGACAACACAATATCCACATATATATGGCAGGCAGTACTATGCAAGAACAATGGAATGTGATTGTGAATTGTGTTTACTTATTTGATGTGTGTAGTTGTCTTACAGAGCATCACATTTCAGATGACATACACAGCTCTGGCATTGTTGATGATGGCTGATGAATGCTATCTAGCAAGTGTTACCCAACAACTGTCTCCATATGTTGACCTTGAGTATATGGTGACTTGTGTGTGGACTACACATATGTCTGACATGTGTACATATTTGGTACATTCTGTGATTGACACACTCTGCCTACGTTCCAACCATATCATGTTTTGAACACAATAGTCAGATCAAAGCCATTACATTTAGCAATGTTATATTAATTTTTGTGTGGTGGACCTCCAGCCCTAGCCGCATATGTCCTCATCCATTCTGATGTGCATTCCACAGACGTGTTGATCCAAAGTGTGAGGTCATGTGTACCCTGTGACAGGATTGGGCCCCATGGCAGTGACAGGACTGATTTCCATGCCTGTACTCCATAGGCTCAATTTCTCTCATTGTTTTCATACGTGGGCTAATCATGATGACCATTGTCACCAATGATGTACCCCACTTGTCACACATGCTCCATGCAGCCATTGCAACTCTCACACTGAGTTATGTCAGTGGTCTGTTCAAGCATTACAGTCTCATCATGATTTGGCATCCACTGCCTCATGTGTGGGCCCCTTGTTTGCCTCCTATTTGGATGTTGTAGTTGTGTGTGATGAGCTATTGTTGTACAAGTTTTCAACATGGATGTAAATAATATGTTGTGGTCCATAGATTGTGTCTTTCAGTTGTCACATTCAAGTGATGAGGCTATTTGTGAAATGAGTGATGGTAGCAGTTCAATCTTACACATCACATGTGATGTTGCTACTGTACTCATTAGATTAGTGTTTGTGACATGCTCCCTGAAGTTAGATTCACAATCCTGTGGTATATGTTGTGTAGATTGAAGAGACCAAAGCCAGATTTTGTGAATTAGTGAGGTGTTTATTGACAAAATGTACAAGGTGAGTTACATGAATATTAAGTGAAGAAGTTTTCAACGATGTGCAGTCTGCAGCATATCCCAGCAATTGTGTTGTGCTGTTCCCCCTCATTTTCTTCTCCACCATCCTCCTCCTCCTCAGGCAGGTCATCAACCTGCTCATATAAGGGGACATTCATCCGCACACACATGTTGTACAGGATGGCACATGTCATGATTATTTTGCAGACAATGTGTGGGGCATATAGGAGGCTGTCTCCAAAAATGTCCAGGCACCTGAATCTGGACTTCAGGATGCCAAATGTCCTCTCCACAATAGTCTGTGTCCTCCAATGTCCCTCATTATATGCATGCTCTGCTGCTGTGCTTGGGTTGGCGAATGGGGTCATTGTCCATGGCTGTATGCCATAACCCTGATCCGCCGCAAAAGATTAAAGGAGTAAGTTGTTGTTAGGGCTTGCAACAGGTATGTCATGTTGCATGGCAGTTGATATTTTGAGATGGTTGTGACTCATATGTATTTGTGGTATGGTGTGGGTTCCTATCCTTGTGTAATGTCTCCTCAGCACTAGGCTGTTGGGCATGACAATCTTGTGTTTGGCACAAGGACCTGGGCTATCTGATTTGGATTCCAAACTGATGATCATTATTTATGCACCATGCGTTGTGTAGTACACCTGTGTCTCAGTGTGCTATCACTAGTGGGGACATGACACATCCTCACAGCACAATGGGGTCAGATGTGGTGGCAACATGGTAGCACTACAGAGCCTCGACATCCCATTCCTTTTGACATGTGTCATTGCAGATGATGAGTGACACTTAGGGTCTTTGAAATTGGTAAGTGAGAATGCACAACACGTCTCCAAAATTGTTTGCACTGTCCTGCAACATTTCGACTATGCAAGAATGCTCCATGTGTGACATGTTACTTGGCAAGCCTTTGTTGTCCACTGTGCCGATTGCTTATATGCAGCCGTACACCAACACTACCTCCCCTGCACCAGGGTACTTGGCTAGCTGCCTTGTGGAGGTGTATGTATCTATGTACCGCCCTATACATATGCTGTTTTGATGGCCAATATGCTCTTTCTGTGTGTGCAGCAGTATGAAGCATGCATTGGTGGCACAATCATCTGAGTTCAAAGCACAGTCTACTTCCTTGTTGGAACCTGCATACAGCACCCCTGGGGTGGTGTTTGTTGTTGGCACTTCCTCAGGTTTTAGGTGACAGCTACATGTGAGTCAGCATCATCATGCTATGTATCTTGTGGTGACAGACCTGCAGCAACACACATTGCACACCCCTTCCACACTACATACAGCATGGGAGGGTGGACGATTTACAATGTGGCTTCAAGTCATTATGCAATGGTCATCTGCCAAGTTGTACATACAGTGCAGGCCATGACAGTGGAACTGTGGGTTATTACATTGGGCCCTTGGTGATCCAGAGTGGCATCTTATGTTTGTGGCAGCCATGAGGTGTCCAAGGGTGTGTATCCCATTATCACTGGATGATCAACATAACTACCAGTGTCTCTCCTATATTTCAAAACATTAATGTACATTTATACAGTCAACACATGCACAGTGCAGGCTATGGGATGGAGCTCAGCTACTTAGCAAATGTGTCCCTTGGCACAGTGCATGTGACGTAAGTGATGTCCTGTTTTCTCCTACTGGGTCCCACTATGACGTCCATGATCTGCACTGTCTGACAGTGACTTGGCCCCATGTTGAGCCATTTATTGTATCTGGTACAGACATGATGGTGTTGTGAGTCAGTGAATGTTGCATGTGAGGTGGCACTACAGAAGGGATGGTACCACTTATCACACATCTGGCACAAGGTATGTTTTAGACATGGGATCTTTGGTTGGCAGTCAGGTTACCCCCTGTCCAAGCAAGGACCCTCACTCTAGTCAGGGTAAAGGAGAATCACCCTTGGTTAACTCCCTCTCATCCACTTGGTAGTTTGGCATGAGCAGGCAGGCTTAACTTCAGAAGCAATGTGTAAAGTATTTGTACCAATGCACACAGTAACTCAGTAAAAATACTACGAAATGAAACAACACAGGTTTAGAAAAATAGGTAAGATTTATCTAAACAAAACAAGAACAAAACAATAAAAATCTGACATACACAAGTGAAGTTATGAATTTAAAAAGGAAAGAGAGTCATAAATCCTTTAAAAAACAGTGAGAACGTGGTAGCGCTCAAAAGTACCTGAGTAGTGTCAAAATAAAGCTGCACAGGCGAGCTTGCATTGAAAAAGCCCAGCGATGCGTCAATTTCTCACCCGCAAGTGAGAACGTGCGTCGTTCCTCCTTCAGTCGGGTCGGCGTGCGTCATTTCTTCTCTCCCGCAAGACAGCAATGCATCGATCCGGATAGGCACCTCGGGTCCGGGCAAGCTTTGCGTTGATTTCCTGTACCCAGCGATGTTGCGTTTAAAATCCGGTCGCACGGTATCACAAAACTGCGCTGTGTGGGAGTTGCGTCGGTATCAGCCACTGTTAGCGGGTGAAATGCGTTGTTTCTCCAGCCGTGTTGCGTCGATCCTCCATCTCTGATGCAGGTGGAGTGTTGGCGCCGCCGTTGTTTATCATCCGCGTCACAAAGGGTGCGGTGAAAATGTCCCTGCATGGTGGTCTGTGCGTGGATTTTCAGTTCTTGTCTGCCAACTTCACCTTTCATAGGCCCTGGAACTGGAAAGGGCACCACTTGGCAGGGCAGGAGTCTCAGCAGAGAGTCCAGGTGCTGGCAGGGGAAGTCGTAGATGGCCCTGAGACTTCAACAACAGGAGGCAAGGTCAGTTCAAGCCTTTGGAAATTCTTCTCAAGCAGGAATTCAAAACAAAGTCCAGTCTTGATCCCCTTTCACAGGCAGAAGCAGCAACTGCAGGATAGCCCAGCAAAGCACAGTCACAGGTAGGGGCAGCACTTCTCTTCAGCTCTTCTCCTTGGCAGAGGTTCCTCTTGATTCCAGAAGTGATCTGATTTTCAGGGGTTTTAGGTCCTCTTCTTATACTCCTTTCTGCCTTTGAAGTAGGCCTACTTCAAAGAGAAGTCTCTGTTGTTTACAGGATCCTGCCTTGCCCAGGCCAGGCCCCAGGCACACACCAGGGGGTTAGAGTCTGCATTGTGTGACGGCAGGCAGAGTCCTTTCAGGTGTAAGTGACCACTCCTTTCCTCCGCCCAAACGGTTCATCACGATATGCAGGTCTCACTCTAGGTCCCTCTAGAGAGAGGTGCAAACAGCCTAACTGTCAAAATGATCCAGACATAGAATCCACAAACAAGCAGAGTCATAGAATGGTTTAAGCAAGAAAATGCCTACTTTCTAAAAGTGGCATTTTCAAACACACAGTCTAAAAACAAACTTTACTAAAAGATGTATTTTTCAATTGTGAGTTCAAAGACCCTAAACTCCACATTTCTATCTGCCCCTAAGGAGAACCTGCACTTTAATAATATTTAAAGGCAGCCCCCATGTTAACCTATGTGAGAGATAGGCTTTGCAATGGTGAAAACCGAATTTGGCAGCATTTCACTGTTAGGACATGTAAAACACATAAGTACATATCCCACCTTTAACATACACTGCACCCTGCACATGGGGCTACTTATGGCCTACCTTAGGGGTGCCTTATGTGAATAAAAAGGGAAGGTTTAGGCCTGGCAAGTGGGTACGCTTGCCAAGTCGAATTGGCAGCATAAGACTAAACACACAGTCACTGCAGTGGCAGGTCTGAGCCATGTTTACATGGCTACTAATGTGTGGGCACAACCAGTGCTGCAGGCCCACTAGTAGCATTTGATTTACAGGCCCTGGGCACCTCTAGTGCACTGTACTAGGGACTTATTAGTAAATCAAATATGTCAATCATGGAAAGTCAATTACACATACATTTTACATAGGAGCACTTGCACCTTAGCACTGGATAGCAGTGGTAAAGTGCTCAGAGTAACAAAAACAGCTAAAACAGAGTCCAGCATACATCAACAACCTGGGAAACAGAATTAAAAAGTTAGGGAAGACCACGCCAAGGATGCCAAGTCTAACAGTATGTGATGGACATTGATCTTGTATTCCTATGTGTGTGAGCAAATGCATCGGGCAGATGTCTCTGCACACTACAAGTAAGTCAGGTATGTGTTGATGAGCTGTAGTTGATATAGGCGCAACTTGTCTGGTATTTGATATTTGTTCTGGCAGTGATTTGCACGACATGACTTGAGGGATCTGTGCCTATTTAGAACTTGCATGACATGGGCATAGTTTATGCCATTGTGATGTCTGTGCTATTCTTTGTTTGGTGTACTCTGTGTGAAGTGTACATAGTAGGCACTTGTAGTGGTGTGTGTAGTTCTACTTTTAGCAAAGGGTACATGTCTGCACCTGTCCTTCACGTGGTGTGCCTGTCAAGTTCTGGGTGTGTTATGTTCATGTGGGTGTATATATGTGTGGTGTGCACTGATTGTGCTGTTCTGCAGCATGGTGCATATGTGTTGTTACCTGCGCATGTGTGTTACCCTGGCCATGTGTTACTGTAGTGGTGTATGTCTTGTGTGTCCGACAGGCTTGGTGTGTTATGTGTACATTGCTAGATTTGTAGACTTACTCACAAGTAGGCCATTTCCAAATTGTCCATCCTGGAATTGTTCATTGATCCTGCTGTGCCAGAATATGTAGGCATCATGGACACTCCCAGGATACTCGGTCAAAATGTTTATAAATAGTCCCCAGTGGTCCACTATGCCCTGCACATTAATTGAATGCGCGTTCTTGCAATTCCAGTATAAGTGCTCTGTTGCTCTAGGTGGTACAAGCTGGACATCGGTGCAATCAATTGCACTAAGCACATGTGGGAAGCCATGGATTTGATATAACCCTTGTTTGTTCTCCTGCTACTTTTGGTTGGTGTTGGGGAAGCTAATGTGGCGGGGTGTCAGGGAGTTGATAGCGTCTAACACCTTTGGCAGGAATGCATAGAACAACGGCTGTGAGACACCAGCAACCAGTGAACCTGTTTTTTGGAAGGCACCACTTGCCAGCATGTGCAGGACAGCTAGCAGCTTTGTCATAGGTGGCATGTTGTGTGGGGTCTGCAGGCTGGCTGTAATTTGTGGCTCAATGTGGTGAAGCAGGTGTAGTAAGGCTTGCTGGTTCAGTCTTTAGGTCCTATTAATGTCCAGGTCCTTGAGACCAAGGATGGTTGTCCTGGTTCTGAAGACCCTCTCCTGCCTTCTGCGTTGCCTTTGTGTGCCGCATTGTTGTGCTGGTGATTACTGGAGTTGTTGCTGTCCTCTACGCAGTCTTGCAAGCTGGATCATTATCACCACCATCTTCTCCTGTGGGTTGCTGATGTTGCTACTGTGTGTTCTCCTTAAATAGTGGTGTGTTTGCCTCATTTTAACAACTGCCCTGACCCAGGTGTTAAATGTTGACGCAAATCAGTGTTAACGACATTTTATGGGTCCGTCTCCCACCCATGCATCTTTTTTGCTCAGGTGAATAAACACAGCGCTAGGGGGTTTGAGTCATTTGTTGGAGGGGAATGCCTACCTTGCATCTCATTGATGCAAGGAGGTTTCACGCATCCAAAAAATTACGTTAACGCCAATATTTTGATGCTAAACGGGTCTACAGTCAAAATATAAATATGGCGTTGAGTTTGCGCTGAATTAGCGCAAAAATCAATTATGCTAATTCAACGCAAACAGAGTATAAATCTGGGCCTAAGTTTTCTAATAGTCTATCTTGGCTTTCACAGAAACAAAAAAGTCAACTGAGTCGAATTCATTATTCTTCTAGTATGGTGAAGACGTTAAAAGCCACACACTCAAAATCCATATCGGCAGCCATTAAAATGTACAACATCAAGGTATTTTGCTAAAGTAAAAAAATAAAAAAAAATCATACCATGAATCTAAAATCTTAAGTGTGTTTCGTACTTCTGTAATTATGCATTTGAGACTAGTGAGGTTTTATTTGTTTTATTTGTTTGATGAAAATGGAAAACAAATTGAACAAAATATAACTAAAGAATCGGAAAAAAAAACTCTGAACCTATTTATGCACTTTAGTTTTTATAGGATCATCCCAAGTCACCATTAATACATAACTCTGATTTAAAAGGACACAATAAATGGTAACCAGAATGTTATCATAGAGGACAATGATGTTTATTTATCTTTTCTATGAACAAGTATTAACCAACTGCGCTTGCCGCAAATATCAAGGGGAGGGGTGGGGGGGGGGGACAACAGGGAAGAGTGGGGAAATAAATGTAAAAAAAAAATGGCTTACCATTCGTTGTCGGCGCCGCTGTCCTCTCCTGCTGCCTCTCTCGTCCTTCTTTCCTGTTCTGGCATTTGCTGGGACACCAGAACAGGCTCCCCAGCAATCCTGGTGCTGCTTTCATGCTCAAGTTAGCTTGAAAGCAGTGTCAGGATTGGTCTGAGTGGCAGTGACTGCCACTGAGATACAACCCTGGGACCTGTGCAGTTACTCCAGCCAGGCTGTGTACACGTCTTAGGCCATCCAAATACACATTCACACTTAGTGCACTCTCTCCTCACCCCCCATCACACCTCTCGAGGCCCAACACCGCTCCTCCCTTCACATGCTAGCTGGGCCTGTGGCAGAATTATAAAACGATATTCAAGTATTGTTTTATTTTTCTGCTGCTGGCTGTTAGCCAGAGGGGCGACGCTCCTCTGCCATTGCAGAGGAGCTGCCTTTGGCATTAACAAACACTACTCGCCATTTTTAAGTCACTCCTCAGCTCTGTAGTTCTGACAGAATTTGTAGAACGCCAAGTGGAGAAAGTTAGATTCCAAACTGTTCCCTTCCCTTCACCCACCTAATTTGCATAGAAATAACTAAGAGACATTCTGGAGCAAGCAATTCAGTTTTTAGGTTTTCAATGAAAGTAGTTTAGTTCTGCTCTCAGACGGGGTTTCAGAGCATTACACTGCTTGGTGCCCGATACCCCGGAGAAGCATGTGAGAAAGCTTTTGCTACATGAGGTATGCAGTCCCTTCGATTAAGATTTTGTTCAGCATGTTTAGCATTCGGTGCAAGGTTCTGGATCTATGTTGACCATTTAGTCTATGTGTACAACAGAACTAGATCCTTACTTATATGGGAAAATAGTGGTATGTGTTCCACGATTCTGGCACTTGGAAATTCCTGGAATCCTTCCTCACAGATGACAAAGAGGGATACATTTACATTATTATGACTGTGAATGTGACTTAACCTTTGCTTGAGGTCTGTGCAGTTTTTCTGTAGCTGTGATTCACAACACATGCACAATCACTGTGCCCTCTATAGCACGGATGAGTGAGTGGGTTCTGGCTAAAAATAGACCTCCTACTGTGGAGTCCATGGGACCTCGGCCCTCAGCTGGACAATAATGACTGATGCCTTTTAGGATGGATGAGTAAGAAAGAGGAATGGTGAGAGTTGACAAACATATATTCTCTACACTATGTAGTATGTTGTATATTATACACGAGTTGTGGTTTAACAGAATTTACCAAAGCCTCTCCTGCCTGGCAGGAAATGTGAGCCATCCACTAGGGAGAGTTGTGCTACAAGGAGGGAATATGATGAGGGAAAATGGATGTAAACCAGAGGCTGTGCCCCTACTTTATTGGGATTATTCTGCTGTGGCCTATCAATGGTTTCCTACAGGCCATTTAAGATCTTGATGTCCTTGAGGCAGCCCTGGACCTCTCCCCCCCTTCGGAATGATAGCTTATCCCAAATGAACAAGCTCTCCTGACTCAGCCTACTCTTAAGTTATTTTCATCAATGTGCCTCAGCGGTGCCACTTTGCCTCATTACAATATGCACTCCTGACAGAAAAGCTGATAGAAAGAAAGCACAGAATGAGGAAATATATACTTTCATCAAAATTACCTGGCGTTCTCTAAGTGTGGGCTTCTTCTTTTCAATATCCTACCACAAAGGTTGTAAGGCGAATGGGCAGAATTCTGCAAAACCGCTGGTGCTACAAGCTACCAATCAGTGGAGCTTTCAGCTGGCCCTTCCTTACATATGCACCAACTCCTCTGCTCGATTTAGCCAGACAATAATATAGATTAATCTATTGTAGGTATGTGATTTGTGGATTCAGCTCTAAAAATATCCACGTTCCCTGGCTAGCCTCCAAATATGTGTCTAGTGCTTCATTTGGAGGTCTTTATGCTGGCGCTGATGCAGTGGACTACTCAGAAGTCCTGGCTGTGTGTTGGGTAGAGCAGCAATGGGACAATGAGTAGTGAATTAACTCTGAGACAAGCCTTTCAGTTTGGCTTCTTTACTTACAGAACAAAAGCTTTTGGATGTCATGCATTGACCTTATTTACCTTACAATGTTCTCTCCTCTGAAAATAGTTTCATAAATTGGAGGGGTCTTCAAATGTTCATCGATTCCCCTCACCACCTACTCATTTTCAAAACAAACCTTTCAGCACAACCTTTTGTGGCCTGATTTTACATATCCTAGGACACTAGGTACTGCAGTACGGGCAGCGTGTTTACAGCTGTACCAATGCAGGGCGAATGCGGGGACACAGGTAAACTGCTCGGCTTATAGACAGTGGTCAGGGGCCATAATGTAATACCTTGACCACAAAAAACGACTGCCTCTTTCTGTAGTCCCTTACCACACCATTACATTCAACACACGTATTGTGAACGTGTATTATGGTCAATATTATGGAAGAAATCAGTAGGTCACTGCTCTGTTGTGCTGTTCTGCATTGAACACTTACCAGGCAATAGCATGCAAGTCAAGACCGTTAGATATCCACAAAGCTCTACAGTAATCTTGATCTTTACCAATTAATAAAGAGGTAAATTAGAGCGTAACTCACGAAACGAAATGTGGTTAGCGGTAAAACTCTAAAAAGAAAAAAGACAAAGAAAAGAGGTCCCTCCTACTTTTAGACTTGAGGTGGAGGCATTTCATTTTCCGCTCCATTCACTTAGGAAGGTTTCATGCACTTCCTTTATGCCTTTGGATTCACAGGTAACATACTTTCCAGGAGAGCATCAGTTTTAAACACATAAACTATTTAGGAGTTGTATGACACAGTATTAAGGTCGATAATATTGAGGTACAAAAAATCGCATTAACTTCATCGCCATCACTTCATCGTCAAGGTAAGTATGTATTTACCATGTTTAATTCTCCATCTATTTACCTTGGTTTACCTTGGGTGCATGGTTTGGTCAAGTCATGAATGTAATGTTTTCGTGCGAGGCGATATAGTTCATAGAATGTTTTGGTAGCTTATGCTTTTCTTTCCTTTCCTCTGTAATTGTTTACAGCTGAAAGGTGCATTCCAATTCACAGATACTTTACATAGGATTTTATTTTGGGGATGCGTATCAACTTAGACGTCTGCAATATGGATCGGACAAAAAGTAGTTGCGTCGTTTGACAATATCTTTGGCCGATTGCGCGCATCTTGGGCCCTGTCTGCCATTTGGCTTCACATTTGTTATGTGGAAGTGGGCTCCTCCTGCTATGTGATATGCCATGTTGCTTATGACCTGTCTTGCCTCGTTACCCCCCCTAGTTTCAGTACAATAAAGCTTCACATCTTTCCAATTTCTCTCAGCATGTGCAACATTTTCTCATTTATGTTAACATTTTCTGTTTCTGCGTTGCACATCAATCGCTGAGAGAATAAAAACAATAATAACAACGTTCAAGTTTTATCCAATTTAAAAGATTCTTCTGAGCACCAAAATCCTCAAAAAAAAAGATTAGTTTCACTTGTTGCTGTGTTTGCGGGACCGTTGGGCCCTTCTCATTTCTCGAACAGGAGGCTTCCTGAAGTGGTCACCCCTGGCACAATTATATGGAGGTAATTATAAATTAGAGCCCCCCAGTTTCAGAAGATTAAATAATCCTACTTTTCTAATTTCCTCCAGCTTTCATAAGAGTTCCCCAGACCCCTTTTCTCACTCTGAGCTCACTTCCTTTCCCGTCCCATGATGGCAACAAAGGATATTTTAAACTGCCTTGGGGGGAACAGCAATGCCAAATGACCCTAGAACTATTTTCTACAGTTTCTATGACACAGCTCATTTATTTCCAAATCATGTTTATTGGGTTTAAGGGTAGGAAACAATATTTAATTAACAACAGGTCATCTGCTCATAAAACCTCGACCAGATATCGTATGGCCTTCCGCATTAAGAAATGTATACTAAGCGCTCAGAGCAGCACTGATGTAACCTAGAAGAGAACATGTAGTGCTTTATACCGCGGTTTGCCGTTTCTAAGTACTTTAAATGTGTCATTAATATAACTCAATTTAATGGTTCTCAATTTGTCGCCCTCAGAAGGATAACATTACTTTTAATAACAGACGGCACATGTGCCTCGTGTAACCAGTGCAATGTTTACCAGCCTTGGAAAGATAGAGGCTGATTTAGCCTTCTTGGCCTTCAAACTTGTGGCTTACAAGTCATAGCATATTTCAAGTGCTACGGTTTTAACTCTCCTAACCGTCCTATTGGCTGGAGGAAAAGCTGAACACAATTGTAACGGTAATAAAGATCTGAGGGAGTCAATGAGAGTTTGACAAGATGGGAGTACTGCCCTAAATTTTCAAATGTTCCCACCCGTCAAAGTTGTGGCTCCCAGTCTCATTTGGAGTCAGATGAATTGCAGTTTGACCCCCAGTGGAGCATCCCCTGGCACGGGCAGCAATCACTTACTGTCCAGCCGTCCTTCCATGAAAGAGACAGTGCCCTGCCCTCCCTCCTGATGCCATGGATGCAGGCCCGGGTCAGTTAAAATAATCAGCTTTGCGCAGATTGAAAACGTCCTGTGCGTCAGGGACTTTCTGTTTTTTTGTTTTTCACAAACAAGATTTTACTTTAGGAGTGTATTTGTGAAAAAGGAAAAATAAACCACGAAGGCTGAAACTACAATGTGCTCGGCAATCACCTGCGACAAAAGTGCCTCGAACTCAACAGCGGAAGCACTTTTGTCAAACGAAACCCCACAGACAGGAGGGGATCTCCATGTAAGGAGTGGATGGAGCATGACTGTGGAGAAAAGAGGGAAATGTGAGAAGGGAGAGTGGAAAGTGAGCAGACCCCTGCACTTTTCTTGGCTGTTTGTATGATACCTTTCAAAGTTACACCACTGAAACTTCAGGCAGATTGGAATCTACTAACTGATCATGATAAACTCAAAATAAATATGGATAAGAAAATATATCATGCTTTGAGCCTTCCACAGCAATATATGGTACATGGGCTGCATTAAGCTCAGGTTGGTCCCAAGTTATCATTACTTAGGGTTATTGGCTGATTACAAATTCACGTTGCAGTCAAGGCTGGAAAGTTGGAGTCTTGATTGTTTGATGAGCAGGTTTTTAAAGTGAATTCTATTTTACTGATCAGTTTTTTTTCTAGATGTTTCTTGTGGGTCTGATCCACCAGAGGAAACACAAACAAAATGTGGTTATTTAAGTCTAATTTTGCATCCCATGATGAACACTCTCTGTTAGCTACAACTTTTCCTTCTCATGACCCTTCTAAATTCCTTTTCAATACTAAAGTGAAATAACAATGCTTTCCAACTGTGATAAGACTCACTAATACTGATTTTTGGATACAATCTCAAAAAGATGCATTTATTTTTATTAATCTGATACATTTCCGGAATAACCCATTGATTAAATTTTTTTGTAGCAAGGTTTGTGCATTCCAGAATTCTAACATCCAGGGTAGACCACAGTTCTTTACAACCACCACTACAGAACAGTCTATTGAAACTTCAATCAAACACTGCTTATCTATACCTTCAGTGTTTTCTCTCATTGTGAATACATCTAATTTGAGCCCCATTGAAACGACTGATGTGGATTTTCCTAGGCAAATGCATGTCTTTTTTCACTTTCTTTAAACAGTGTTGCTGCCATTTTCTCCTGTGGGAAAGCGAAGTCCCACAGCTTAGTGGCCTACGTGAACAATCTTGATATTCAGTCGAGTTCTTAGGCTGTGGGAAACCCTTCATAGATCTTGTAACATTTATTGAGCCTACCAATAGCCCTCCTTTGCTCATATTTTGGATCTTTCCTTTTAACAAGCGAAAATGAAAGTTTGCTATAATAGAAAATCTTAATTAAAATGATTTAATGACTAATACTGGCGCACCACCTCTACCGAACTTTGATTTTTAACACTTCTTAGTCATTAGCCCTCATTTTTATAAAAAGAATACAATATTACATTTAGCATGAGAAACCTTTAACTAAAGTTTGATCACAGCATTGGAAGTGGATGCAAATGGGTCTTTGTTAACCAATTGGTGGGCATCTGGCTCAAAGGGGACTGGTTTCTTCACCCTCTTAAAAAAAAACATTATCATCATCTCTTTTGATTTTATTTTGGGATTCTGTCCGTGACCCCTATTCTAACTTGAATCCTCTTGACAACATGGAAAGTATTAGCCAGTTCCAGGATACAACTGGGGCCAACAGTTTTTTTCCCACAGCAGTTTATTTAATGTTGAATAAACAAATATGCAAGCAACTAATTCGTAACTGGTCAACTGTTTTTGCACAAAGGGAGTGTGTAATATGAGCCAAAGTAGATGTGGAGCTACGTGATCAAACGCTGTTGCACAATCCACGAAACATATACTATGGGCTAGATTTAAGTGAAAATGATGGTGTGTGTCGCTGCACCAAATTTGGCAGCGTCACGCACTGTCATTCTCAAAACACAAGGACGTGTTGTATTTACAATAATACGATGCACCCCTGTGTTTCCCCCATGTGCCAGCACAAAATTTGTTGCTGCGCCCCAGTGCAACCACCCTTGCACCATAGTGCAAGGATCGCTGCGTTGCGGGGGAGATTGTTTTTGTGCAAGTAGGGACACCTTCCTCCACAAAAACAATCTTCAATGGCGATTTGCTCCTTCTATGTGAGATGCAAAATGCAGCACACATAGAAAGGGCAAAAAATGAGAAGAAATTAAATCATTTCTCGTCGTTGTGCCACTCTAACGCCACGCCAGGGGTGGCGTTAGATATCAGTGCTGCCTCAGGTTTGCAAAAACTGGTAAATCTGGGGCAGCGTCAAAATGCAATGGGTGTTGCTGTGGCACGCCCACAGCAACACCCATTGCACGCCCCTTTCACGCAAAGTGCTGTGTGTGAAGGGGCTGTATTTACAAAGTGGCGTTAAGCCACAAAAAGTGGCTTAATGCCACCTTCTGAATACAGTGCAGTGCATTGCATCACTGGTGTGTTACTAAAAGTGATGCTCCTGTGGCGCTAGGGGCTCTTAAATATGCCCTTTAGTTTCCTAAGTTTTTTACCTAACGATATTCTGAATGGATAAGCACTAAACACTTATCTTTTATTTGCTAACCATTTCAGAAAGCTGCTTGACCCACGAGCATTATATTTCAGTAATCAGAAAATGTTTGCAGTTCTTCTAAACAGGTAACAAACAGACTAATTCCTTTCTAATTCAACACAAAAACACAAAGCACTTTTTATGAAACATTAGCAAAATAGCACTTGCACAAGAAAGAATATTTAATTACAGCTGCAATGAAGATTTAATTAATAAGTGCCCTGGAGTACTAATGTGGGGTTGCAAAGCATTACAATGCCAGTGCCTTGCTGCGCTGCCCTGCACAACAGGGAACGGGCAGACGTGCTGTATCTACAAGATATGGTGCAATTTTGTTCTCTCCCCCGCTTTGGTGCACAAACTGTGCACAGGGGGAGAGGACACCTTCCTGCACAAAAACAATCACAAGAGATGTTTTCCTCTTTCCATGTGTGCTGTAGAATGACTATAAGCTCTTGTTACTAATTTATAGAATCAACTTGTAACTTCTGTTCAAACCATTTCAAACATGTTCCCCAAAATATAGAGGCCCTCATTATGACCCTGGCGGTGAGTGATAAAGTGATGGTAATACCGCCAACAGGCTGGCGGTAACTACTGCCAAATTATGACCATGGTGGTGATAACCCCGATAGACAGCCAAAGTACCACACCAACTGCCAAGGCATCAATACTCACCACGGCGGTAGCCGTCAACAGCCAGGTGGAAGACAAAGTACCGCCCACCATATTAAGACACTACAATCCGCCACGTTTTCCGACGTGATCAAAAGCTGGCGGAAACGCATCACAGAAGAGAAACGACTCACCATCGCCGATGCACTTCTAATATTGGTTTACAATGGAGTAGGAAGAGTAAGTGTCATTTTTTTAATTGCCCAACACCTTCAACCAATCTGGTTAGATTTAAGTGGGAATAGTAAATATCACCCCTTTAGAGTCTGACAATTTTTTAAGTCTTTAAGTTTAGATTTTTATTCTGAAATAACATATTTTATTTTTATTTGTATTTAGTAGAAATCCTTTTTGATGTTTAAGTAGTATTTCTGGTGATTAGAAACTTAATAAAAAAAGTTTGTTGCATGCTTGTAACCAATGATATTAATAATTAACTGTTTTTATATTATAAAGAAATGACACATTTTTCTAATTGTACTTATGTTTCCAAAGTTTATTTGTTCTGTATTTTTACATCTGTAATAATATATACTTCAAGGTATAAATAAATACTGATACAAAGTGGTCAAAAAACATTTATTAGTATAAACAAATTGTAAAACATGTAAAGTATATTTTAACACTATTGTGTGTTTTATATATTCAACGTTTATTTTCCATTGTCTAACAGATTTTAAACATTTACTAACTTATTATGTAATTTTTTCAACATTATTTTATCATGCATTGTGTATATTGTACACTGTTATTGAATATATAATTTAATTTCTTTACATGTTAGCACACAATTGTTTTGCATGTTTTACATGTTTAATATTTTGTTTTCATTTATTCACATTTTTACAATATTTAGAATTCATTTAAATGGGGGATTTTCTTTTAGCGTTACATTCTATTTTGAATTTTTTCTTTTTCTAATCTGTCTTCCTGGAACCAGATGCTGCTGTTCGCCTGAACTGGTAAATCCTTTTTTAAGGATTTGTTTTATTGTTTTTTAATTGTTTTGAGGGTAGGAAGGGTTGCGAGCTTTTATAAGTTAGGTATAGTGTTGTTTGTGGAGGTTTTGTATGTTTAGATGTATTAGTGATACTGTTTGTAGTTTTGGCTTTTCGTACTCCATTTTAGTAATGTATCGCTATGTTATGTTAAATTGCGTTATGTTATATATATTTTGAAAACAAACTGTTATGTATATGTATTTTTGGAAATATAATTTTGTTTGCAGGTGAGTTATTTAAATTAAATTTACAGGGTTTTGTCTATGAGCATACCCTAAGGGTATTGCAGGTTTATGCTTTTTTTAACAAAACCATTTTTGGTTTATTATAAACCAATGGTTTTCACTTTGATTTTCTTTTTTTTCAGGTTTCCTGAGTGTTTCTTTTTTTCAATTTTTTTTGGGGGGTTTTATAGCTCCTAGATTATTTGGATTGCTTAGAAGAATTTCTATAGAATTCGTATTATCTTTGCTTTTTTGGGGGGCTTTCTAGACAATGTTATTCCATTAAAGGTACATTTCTATTCTTCATGACATGGATACAGAGAAAGATCTGCAGCTACAAAACAGTAGTTTTATTTATTTTCTTTTTGGTGGGAAAACTTAATATTATATTGTTTGTGTAAACATTATGGACCTCATTACGAGGCTGGCGGTCTTGAGACTCACAGTGGTGGTCAACACCACCACTGCATGGCTGTCCGAACCCCACATTAAGAGCCTGGGGGTCAGACCACCAGGCGGGAGCATGTCGGCATGCAGTGCCACCTTGCTGATTATGACCTGATGGAGAAAAGGTGCAGGGGACCATAGGGGGGGCTCCTGCACTGACCATGCACTTGGGTGGGTAGTGTGGAGGCAACCTCTCTGAGTCTTCCCATCCACCAAATTGCAAATGAGGCCCTATGTGATTGTTATGTGGAATTTATTAGTTTATGCGTTGTAATTTTGTTTATGTAATGGCTGGAGCTTGTTTTTAGTTTACTTGGTTGGAGACAAATATGTTTTTTTCAAAAATAATTTGTATATCATTTTATGATATCAGTCTTCATTAAAATTTGAATTTTAGTTCATTATTTGACTGATGAAATAAAACAATATATGTATTATTTTAAATGAAAACGGTTTTGGCATGTTGTTTTGCCATCGTGTGTGGCTTCTGTGTCTGTAGCGATACAGGATGGCAACCCAAGTTCGAAGTTCTTCATTTTGTTAGTAGAAAGGGCTTTCCATTAGTAATCTGAAGTGGTTGGCAACCTCCGTGACTAGGACATAGGCTAGTGTTATCAGGTATTTAAATTTCAAAGGCAAATTGGCTGTTTGTAGAAAATTCTACATATAGGGGGTCATTCTGACCCTGGCGGTCATTGACCGCCAGGTCCAACGACCACGGAAGCACCGCCAACAGGCTGGCGGTGCTTCCTGGACAATTCTGACCGCGGCGGTAAAGCCGCGGTCAGAAAAGGGAAACCGGCGGTTTCCCGCCGGTTTTCCCCTGGCCAAAGGAATCCTCTATGGCGGCGCTGCAAGCAGCGCCACCATGGGGATTCCGACCCCCTTCCCGCCAGCCTGTTCCTGGTGGTTTACACCGCCAGGAAGAGGCTGGCGGGAACGGGTGTCGTGGGGCCCTGGGGGCCCCTGCACTGCCCATGCAACTGGCATGGGCAGTGCAGGGGCTCCCTAACAGGGCCCCAGCAAGATTTTCAGTGTCTGCTTGGCAGACACTGAAAATCGCGACGGGTGCCACTGCACCCGTTGCACCTCAGCAAATCCGCCAGCTCCATTCGGAGCCGGCT